>NC_025999.2:80431755-80586944 GCF_000442705.2 Elaeis guineensis
TCGACTGATGGTAAACTTCATCCGGACTCTTACGAGAGTCGGACTTCGCCCCTGACTCTAATTGCAGGTAGACTTCGCCCAGACTCCTACGGGAGCCAGACCTCGTCTCTGACTCCGGCTACGGGAAGACTCCGCCCGGACTCCTACGGGAGCCGGACTTCATCCCCGACCTCGACTGATGGTAAACTTCATCCGGACTCTTACGGGAGCCGGACTTCTTCCCTGACTCTAATTGCAGGTAGACTTCGCCCAGACTCCTGCGGGAGCCAGACCTCGTCTCCGACTCTGGCTACGGGAAGACTCCGCCTGGACTCCTACGGGAGCTGGACTTCATCCCCGACCTCGACTAATAGTAAACTTCATCCGGACTCTTACGGGAGCCGGACTTCGCCCCTGACTCTAATTGCAAGTAGACTTCGCCCAGACTCCTACGGGAGCCAGACCTCGTCTCCGACTCCGGCTACGGGAAGACTCCGCCCGGACTCCTATGGGAGCCGGACTTCATCCCCGACCTCGACTGATGGTAAACTTCATCCGAACTCTTACGGGAGCCGGACTTCGCCCCTGACTCTAATTGCAGGTAGACTTCGCCCAGACTCCTACGGGAGCCAAACCTCATCTCCGACTCTGGCTACGGAAAGATTCCGCCCGGACTCCTACGGGAGCCGGACTTCATCCCCGACCTCGACTGATGGTAAACTTCATCCGGACTCTTACGGGAGCCGGACTTCATCCCTGACTCTAATTGCAGGTAGACTTCGTCCAAACTCCTACGGGAGCCAGACCTCATCTCCGACTCCGGCTACGGGAAGACTCCGTCCGGATTCCTACGGGAGCCGGACTTCATCCCCGACCTCGACTGATGGTAAACTTCATCCGGACTCTTACGGGAGCCGGACTTCGCCCCTGACTCTAATTGCAGGTAGACTTCGCCCAGACTCCTACGGGAGCTAGACCTCGTCTCCGACTCCGGCTACGGGAAGACTCCGTCCGGACTCCTACGGGAGCCAGACTTCATCCCTGACCTCGACTGATGGTAAACTTCATCCGGACTCTCACGGGAGCCGGACTTCGCCCCTGACTCTAATTGCAGGTAGACTTTGCCCGAGCTCCTACGGGAGCCAGACTTCGTCTCCAGCCCCAGCTGCGGGAAGACTCCGTCCAGACTCTTGTGGGAGTCGGACTTCGTCCCCGACTTCAACTGAAGGAAGACTCCATCCCGACTCCTGCGAGATCCGGACTCCAAGCTCCTCTCAGACGGGTGGCTAGCCACCTCTCTCCGTCAGACATTCCAACCGAACTCCGGCCGATAGGCCTGGACCCCCCTGGCAGGCCGCAGCAACAGCTACGACTCTGCTCCACCTCCTGTGACGGATTTCACGTGGCTCCATCACTCTCTGGCAGGCCATAATAATGGTCACGATCCTGTGCCACTTTCTGCGACGGATACCGCGCGATTCTTCCATTCTCTGGCAAGTCGCGACAACGGACGCCGCTCCGTTCCCCGTGGCAGACTCCACGTGGCATGCCCCGGTGATAGCCACAGGTCCACTCCACTACTCTCCACAACAAACTCCTCCTGACTCTGGACGGCCCACTGCCAGACGGTTACAGACATCGCTATCAGTTTGTTGCCCCCTCCGCCTATAAAAGGGGGACCCCAGATACGTTATTCTCTAAGCTCTCATTTTTATCTAGAAACTCTGCTAAAATTTTCGTTCGAGCACTCCATTCTTGTTGAGGCAAAGAACTGACTTGAGCGTCGGAGAATCTTGTCGGAGCAACTCCACCTCCGGTTTAGACTTCTTTTGCAGGTTCCGGTGGCGATCGCGACCCCCACAACTCCAGCTTCTCCGGCGTAAGCGGATTTTCGCACCAACAATGGGCATAAACTATCTTTAAACAAACTTCAATTGGAGATGCTTAGCTTTTTCCTTTCGCTTGATTGGATTCGTCCAGTATCTAAATCTACATCGAGGTAAAGTTTATTTTGAACATCGCTGAGGTTAGGTCAAATATTCATCATATCAGTTTTGTTCTCGTTGTTGCTTTGAACTGTTTTTTTTTTGGGACGATGGTTCTACCATTAACAATGCTGATAGTCTTGCCTACTTGCTTAACATACTCAACAATTTGCTTGTAAATAATGTCTGGTGGCCTCTTTCTTTCCTGATAAGACCTGGGGATATCTTTTTTTTGTCTCTTCTCTCCATTTTATTCTCAGAGAGAAGGCTTTTCTAAGGAGTGATAAAATATGATCCAACCCATCAATCCGACCCGTATTCGATCTACAATAAATAGATTTGGATTTGGGTTAAACAGGTTTGGATCGTAAACAGGTTGATCCGTTTGATCTATTTATTATTTGGATCAAATTTGAATTTTATATGTCTAACCTGCTTGATCCGTTTAACCTGTATAATTTTTGGATTGATCATGAATTGGGCCATTGGGTAATAAGCTAATGGGCTCCTCGCCTCCTCCTATGCGGGCTTGCGGCGTGGAGTGCACTCTTTTTTCTCAAATTTGCCTACCTGTGCCTATAGGCAATTGGATCACGTGACATCTCATGATCGATAACACACCATGCTATGCATCCAAGCAACCGACCCCCATATCATCATCTGACCATCCCGCAGCATTGCTAGGGCATTTTTTCTTTTCCCCTCGACCTTTCCCTTTCCTTCTTCTTCGCATCGCCGCTGTTCCGGAGACAATGCTGAGGCCAAGACCATGAAGATCTGCCAGAGGTGAAGGAGCTGAAGGCGACTGAGAGATTCCGATGGGGTAGAGGGCCGAAGGTGGCTGGGGTGCAGTCGGATGGAGCTGCTGTCTGGAGATGGTGAGAGCGCGGTCGGACTGAGAGCATGGCGATGCAGGCAGGCAAAGGGTGGTCAGATCGAAAGCGTCGGGGCGAGGTGGTTGGGTTGAGAGCACGGTGATGTAGGTGAGGGCAGAGGGGGGTCGGGCAGAGGGGGGCCGCAGTCGGGTCGAAAGCATGGCGAGCCACAGAGATCGGAGATAGAGGCGAGATCGTGAGTCTGAGAGCATATTTTTATTTTTTTTATTTGTTTAAACATATCATAAATGGATTTTTTAAAATTGGGTTATAAATATAAATAGATTAGACGGTCGGGTGGATAATCTGTTTATTAAATGGATTATGTTCAAGTTTCAATATTTGATCTGTTTAATAAACAGATCAGATTCAGATTTGGATATTTTTGATCCGATCTGTTTATGATCCGATCCGATTATCAACCCTAGCTTTTCTTATTATATACAGTGGATGTGTATAGTAAGTAGATTGATAACCAGGCATTGCTTAAGAGGATGTACAATCAGTCTACCATGTTGTGCATAATACATGGGAAAGAGGGTCATCATTAGGGAGAGTATTTATTATAATTTTAGTATAAGCTTGCTTTCTCACCGAGCCGTGCCGATTCTTGAATCGTGAGATAAAACCGGGTCGGACATTTTTACGTTGAAAACCGGTTCGATTCGGTCCAGTTATCGACGTTAAAACGATCTCCGTCTTGGTTCAATTTTACGGTGCCTTCGCTTTATGTCGCTCTTGCGAATTCGACTCTCCTCCCACTCTTGAGATCGCGCCTCGCCCTACTTGCTCGCTCTCCGCTCCACCCCCGAGATGGCGCCCAGGGTTTTAATGGTGAGGAGAGGGCTCTTGGATCCCCAAATTCTCTTTCTCCATCCATCTCGCTCCCAACCTTGGTCTCCTCTTCTTTGCTTTTGATTCTCATGTTCACCAAAAATCTTTTCCTTGTTCCAGGTCGCGGAGAAGCCCAGCATCGCTCTCTCAATAGCCTCGGCGCTTTCTGGTGGCCGGGTGAGTCACAGTTCTTTCTCATCTTTGCGTAACTCGAACCCTGCGTGACTGTTTTGAATCCAAATTGTTGAAATATAAATTGCATGTGCTGGAAAAATATTGCCAGAAAATTTGAAAAGGTAGCTTTTTTTTTTAAATGTTGATGAATTCCGGATTTATAATGGTATCTAATAGGTTGGCATATTGACTGTTTACTTGTTGTTGAGTTCATGCTGAGAAGCTGTTATTTTGGGACTTGAGATGAATGGGAAGATTTTTCAACTGTAGGGAATGGAGATGGGCCAAAGACTTGGGAACGGAAAATTCTGACCACGACTTGCGGTTGAAATAAAGGGGGTTGGGTGATGGCTGTTTTGTAACCGGGTAGTTTGCGTTTGGCCTTCCAACTTGATGGCTCAACAAGGGGTGGATAAACCATTAAAATCTAGTTTAGGAATCTAGAAATGTGTTATAATGCAGTGGGCCGTAAGCTAGACAAGACTGACTTGAATGATTAGGAAAGTCATGCAATTAATGATTAAAAAAACAAGACTACTGAAGAGAAAAGTAGGCAATGCTTAGAGGGTTCAGGGTTTATCATGTTTTCTTCTCCACTTCAATTTTCTTTCCTCTCTCTCTCTCTCTCTCTCTAAAGATTCCCAACCTTAGATCCTTTTTTTGGCCCTAGTGTATAAATAGGTTGGTGCGTTAGAATGGGTTTACTTTTCTAAAACTGATAGTAAATGAGTCGGGTATGGGTTGAGGGTTTTTTTGACCTATCCTAAATCCAATCAGACCAGTTGTTGCCATCTATACAAATAGTGTATGAGATTTGCTTGAATTGGAAAATATACCATTGAGTAGGCGTGTGCATAGTTCGTTTGGATTGGTTTGGGGTCAATTTTCAAAACAAACCGACTTAAATCGATTTTCTAAAACCAAAACCGAAACCAAACCAGCTACATAGAAAAATTGGTTCAGCTCGGTTCGGTTTATCAGGTTGTGGGTTATTGGGCTTATATCAAATAGGCAACTTATGGAATAGGCTAAATAGGATGCTATCCATTTTAATTTTTTTTTCTAACCATGCTAAATAGGCAGCTTATAGGATGGGCTAAATGGGTAGTTTATGGGATGGGCTAAATATAGAAGCAATGAATAGGGGGGCTAGGGCAAAATATAAGTGAACTGGCAGCAGTTTACACACACACACATACACACACACACACACCGGTTTGTTTGGTTTAAATTGGGTTTTTCAACATTGAAATCGAAACCAAACTGATTTTTTTGGTTTCTAAATTTTTAAACAAAATCGAACTGAATCTAAAAAAATCAATCCAAACCAAACCAAAATTAGCGGTTCGGATCAGTTTTGCACTTTGATTGATTTACTTGCACACCCCTACCATTAAGGTGATGCTTATGTAGAGAATTATGGGAAATATGATAAGCTATTGGCAAGGTTGGTTGATGAGACAGTCTAAGGATCCGTGATGTTGTGTAGCCTTTTGCTTTGAATTTTATTAGCAAATAGTTAGTCCAATAGCCTCTTTATGCAAAATAGGGTATCTAAGTGGTTCTTGCAATTTATGTTGAATTATATGTTCTATGTGATAGTAATCTGCTATGCATGGATTACTTGCTTGATTCTATTTCCAGGATATTCTAGCTTGTTCAATAATGTGCATGCACTTAGGTTTACTAGAAAGGAAGTCCTAGGTGGCCATTCACAATTGCATGCATCTAGCAACTGACTGTTGTTCTTTTTCCACCCTCACAGGACAAAGGGGAGCCAGGGATCCCCAAACTGCATTCTATTGAATAAGAATTTACCATTGTTAGCTATAGACATAAGCACCAGCTCACTAGGAAGACCAAAGGTCCATGTAAACTCATTTTCGATTTCAATTTTGGTTCCTTGGCTAGAGTTTTGGCAGTTTTGGGAGTTCAGATGTTTACTCTGAGTTCCAGAGTTTGAGAACTCATTTATGATTTCAATTTTGGTTCCTTGGATAAAGTTTCGGCAGTTCTGGCGGTTCAGATGTTTCACTCTAAGTTCCAGAGTTTGAGTCAAAGAAATCAGGATGGAAAACCCCAAGATAGAGAAAATAGCAAACAAAGAGAAATCAAGACATGTCATTTCCTGTCATTTTACAGAAGTTACCTAGACTCATAATTAGTTGTTTTGGTGGTTTTATGCTGAAAGCTTACACTTGTATCAAGGGGAGAGCCTAGCATTTTTGAATCAATTTAATCTAATGCACTGTACAACAAGAGGTAACAAAAATTCTTTTCTACTGCTATTGCTCCTTGAAGGACCAAAGCCCACATAGAATCATGGTCATTAAACACTCAGCTTTGTGAAGGTAACTCAAATGTCATATAGGTATTTGGATAGGAGGATAACTACTATTGTATTTTTTGGAAGACAGACAAGTTGGTATTATAGCACAAGCAAGTTGGTGTTATGGCATGGGACAATTTGCTTATGCTGGAGATTAGTATCTTAGATTGATTGCAATGTGAACAAAGGTGCCATCAACATCTGCCAAATTCAACACCGAGCTAATTTAGCTTCCTTACAGAATTGATTATCTTAGCCAATAGAAAGTGCTTGTCAACAAGTTATCTTTGAAGCATATACATGGATATTCGTATGATATGGATGTACCAATATGACAAATCTTGATATGTTGGAGATGATATGGCTAGAATATGTCTATATATGTATAGTAGAGCTAATATGTGGGTACCTGTATGATAGCCCTTATGAGGTCAATTGGGGACCTGGCACCATCAATCTGAGCCATTGGATGTGATTTACTTTGTCTAAATTGCTCACTATTAAAACTCATGTGATTTAAAGATACATATCCTATGCATCTAGTGGTCAAAAAATGCATTGTTTCATATTATCTAAACTATTCATTTTGGACCATTAGATGTATAGGCTAGGGATCTCAAAATATCCTGAGCTCTCGGCCATCTAGTAAGGACTGACCTTACTAGGGTTGTTGTGTAGTTGCTTATATACACAAAATCCCAAAACATAGTAGGTCCAAAGTAATCAAGTTTTGGAACAATCAAGTGCCAAATGCCAATGTGTAACACTTGTTAGTAGGGTCCAAAACATAGTCATACCGAGAGTCCAATTAATATACACAAAATCTATATTATGAAATAAATGTTTTCGCATATATTTTTGCAATATAAGAATTTGGTTCAGCATGTACAAATCCACAATTATATATAAGTATCAAAATTTCAATAATTGATATGCAAGCATGATTTTCCAAATCAATATATTTAAATACATCAATATACAAATTTCAAAGGTTCATCCAGAAGTTTCCAAAAAATCAATTAATTGGAATATTTCTAGCAAAATCTCATGATTATGAAAAATGCATGGATACCATGCATATTCAAAGGCTCAAAAATACAATATATTTATGCTTGATTCAATTTAGTACATAAAACAAATAGTGCAATTTTTAAAGTTTTTGACAATAATTATTAGAAAATATATTTCTAAAACTATAATTTGCCAATAATTAATACAAAGGATATTTTCAAAACTATAAGCTATATATTACTTAAAATCACTTTGATTAGGTTTAGGTTACCTCGTAGATACCTGCTACTAGGTCACCCAAGCACTTCATGAGGATCCTTCAGGACCTAATAACCCCAAAATCGCACACACACACACGCGCACACACACATACACATATATATATCGAATCAGTGTCATGCTAATTTTTTAAAATAATTTCTAAAATTCTCCAAAAATTCTGAAATTTTCATTTCCAGCTATGACCCTTATGACATGGGAAAATGGCTGCCAATCTACAGCCAGACCACTAACCTTGCCTTGTTTTACTCTCTAGAGTGAGAAGTCGGTGGTGACACAATGGGGCTCGGGCCCCTTTAGGGCTTAACTCAAAGAGAGGGAAGAGAGAGACTAATAAAGCGGGTGAGTGGAAGAGAGTTCATACTACCCTCTCACCTGCTAGCACACACATGGATGGGAGAAGGGAGAGACCTAGTGGGAGAGAGATAGGGATAAAGAGAGGAGGAAAGAGGCCAAGTAGGCATTGCCGGATGCTGGCAGCACGATGGAAGTTTAGTTGGGAAGAGGAGGAGAAAAAGAAGAAGATGAGCTGTTTGGGAGGAGCGGTGATGGTGTTTCGAGAAGAAATGGTGGCGCCATGGTTGTGAAAAATAGGGGATTTGTCCCCAGTTTTTCTTGCTCGGATGGAGAAGGGCATTGTCTTTGCAGGTAGGCCTGATTGTATCTGGGCTAGACCCTGCATCTAGGCCGGAGTATTACAAATTCTACTCCCTCTGATTGAATATCTGTAATGAGATATATCGTTAGGGTGAAATATTGGTGTTTTGAAGTACAATCTCTTGTGAAAAATGCATCTATAAGAGGTTTTATTTTGCGTGACATACTCATGAGAGCTAGATGTAGTTTACTGATAAATACATGTCAAATCTTTGATTACCAATCCATCATAATGTGCCTAAGTTAAAAAGATTTTTGTTTTCCATTTTTACCTTCTCATTCCATGTTAGAACATAACGTAGCAGAAGATCGCTGCTGAAACAGTGTGATATTTGAGAGTTTAGTGGTAGATCATGAATCTACAGCACCATAAGTAGGATATTTGCCTAAATAGTCAGCACCATGCATATAACTTGTTCTAGATGTGAGAAATATCAAGGTAAATTTAAAGAAGAAAAGAGAAACTATTTTGGATTTTGTTTGGGTTAATGACCCTTTGATGTTGGGCCAAAAGAAGGCTTTTTGAGGAACTATTTGATATGTGAGTAGTTAGCAAGAGGCTTAGTTTGTGAAATATTTTTGAGTTAGGAATTTGTTCTGCACCATGTGAGGCACAAAACAAGCCACTTGATTTTTGATTTTGTTGTGTACCAGTTGTTGTAATATTATCCAGAATGAAGTTGAGAGATACGTGGTGAGCGGAAATGCACATGTGAGTTCCATCCCGCCAAACAGACATGTTATGCAGCCTTGTACGGTTGTACCATTTTGGTTTGTCCAAAAATCGCTGTATATATTTAATTTTATGGTGAGATACATACGTGGTTCATGATATACAAGCATATATGCTCCTATGTATTATTCCAATTTAGTCAATGTTATTATTTACATAGAGATACTTGGTTATACTTCATTATTGAAGATTCTTGAAAATCTTGTCTCTTCTTTGTTATATCAATATAGCTTTAGCTTTGGCATCTGCTGGTTCTTTTGCTTTCTCTTGGTAGTTGTTACTTGTTAGTATATGATTCATCTAGCTGTTTTACCTGCCACAGATGTCTACGCGGAGGGGCAGTACTGATGTACATGAGTTTGATGGAATGTTTCGGGGACTTCATGCACATTTCAAAGTGACATCTGTCATTGGTCATATCTTCAGGTCTCCCATCTTATTGTTATTTTTGAGTTCTTTTTGCTGTGATAGGATAGAAGTAATAGTCTTTGCAAGTACCAACTTTTCTTATTAATTTGCTCTGTTTCTTTTTCCTTTCTTTTGTTCAATCTTGCTAGTCTTATATTTTCATGTGGCATTGCCACATATTAACAATTAATTAGCTGCCCATGAGCAATGCAATTATGTAAGTCCTAAGGTAGTTGTGGGATTTGAAGATATAATTGTATATCGAATTGAATTTATTTATTATCTATTTTAATATCAGCACTGCTTAGAGAAAGAAATAAGAATGCAATGAACATCGATATGACACAACTATTTAGCATAATGTTCATGTGAAATCACAGGAGTTCTTAGCAAAGATCAAGTTTTTATGTATGGGTTTGCTAACATAATTGAGTAATATTTTTTAAAACATTTATTAGGAAAAATCCTAGTTCCCTTATTCAGGAGTGGATGCAGACATGCAGTAGTGGGTCTGGATGTGAGTGCATGGAGGATCTCTTAAAATTAATTTAAAGGAAGTGGGAAAAGGAGTGCAGGAGCAAGTTTGAAAAGAAATTTCAAAATGTGTATGTCATATTGAATAGTTTCTGGCCACAAGAGGGGAGATGGCTACCAAGTCTTTTTTTCACTTTGCATTGTTACGAAGAACTTTATCATGAACATAATTGAATGATAGTGTTGTAGTGACTTAAAAGCATGTGATGATGGTAATCTTGATCAAGACCCTTTGTACTATGTGAATGCCTATTTTGACCAAGGTTTGTTCTCTTTGGGTATGGAGGCTTAGTGTGTGCTTTCATTATGTGTAATTTCTTTTTTTTTTGGATCTGTGTTTAATCTTCATTGTGTCTTAATTGCTTTATTCACATCTCTTGAAGAAAAATAATTGCATGCTTTTGGATAATCCGGAAGTTAAATTGCTGCATGTAACATGTCAAGTGGTTCTAAAGACAAGTTTTGTGATCATATGGGATTATGGGACAAATGTTTACTACTTCACTTGAAGACTAGATGATAATTGTCCTTTTTCCCATGATCCCCTATGAAATCAAATCATGATTCTTTATGAGCTGTCTCTAATTGTACACATTATTTTTATCCTATCAAATTCAACATTTTCACAAAAATGTGGAAACTAAAGAAGGTGGAGCCATGTGTCCTAAGATTTGAACATTCGTCACTCAAGTTAGATCATATAGTATAAAGATATTTTGTAAAATTTGAATTTTGAACTGCCTTTATTAGTGTGGGTGAAATGCATGATCCTCTTGAATTTCTTTTCGGTGTCCTAATGATTTGGAGATTCATCACTCAAGTTAGGTAAAGGATCACTGGCAAGGTGTGATTTAACATGGACACTCTCAATCTTCTTTTGGGTGTCCTTATGATTTATCTACTCAAAAAGTTTGTCCTAATATTTATGTCCTTGAATAGTATATCAAGGAGATCAACTACTTGTCTCTATGAAGCGTGAACACAAATATAATATCATACAAGATGGATGAGGTACATGGAAATCTTCAAAAAATAGGATGTTATATACCCTAGGTACGGCAATAAATAAACATATATTGACATATTTTTATTATTTGTGACTAATTTTCTTTTTATCTAGCTTAATAGAGAATTTGGTGCTGTAACTTAAGTCATTTGATCATGCTTCATCTATTTCAAGGAAGTGGCTATTGCTTTATCTTCATCTTTTATAGATGTTGCATATTTGATGCTTTGATACATCTCCTAACACCTTCTCGATCCTGTAAAAAGGTTATGGTATAGTTGCTCCTTTGCATCACTATCTTGAATGTACAATCCTTGTAATGTTTATGCCAATTAGGACCTTAGTTTCTACGAAGAAGTAGCTTAACTTGTCATAAGCAACCATTCTTTAGAAACTTTTAGCACCTTGTTAAACACATACTATTTGACAACCTTGAAGGATGGCTTTCTTTCGTGGCTTGTTTTTGAAGGATTTGACCAATAGGCTCCCTCTCAACCTTCCATTTGTCTTGGTTAGCATCTTTTGCCTTGGTCTGCCTATACATGGGGTCATATGGACTCATGTCTAATTTGAGCACTTCTATCTTTTTGTACTTAATTTCAGATTTCAACAAAGCTGCCATGGCTGCACTTTGTGGTTGATGCCCAATGATGGCGCTTACATCATTGTCCATACTAAGCAGTAGATTCAGTAGTTGTTCAATATCACCGTTCGCCGAACTGTCCTAAACCGGATGGTTCCAGCCATGCCGAAACATATCAGCAAGAAATCAATCCAGTTCCAGCTTACAAAATGGCACAGGTGGTCATCTTGGAGGAAGGGAGAAGAAAGAGAGGAAGAGAGAGAGAGGGGGAGAGAGAGGAAGAGAGTGCCTCCGACGGGCGACGGAGGCCCTCGGAGGCCATCCAAGCTTGGTAAGGGTGGTGGGAGGGAAGGAGAGAGAACGGAGGTCCTCATCGGGCCTCCAGAGGTCGTCGGAGGCCTCTGGATGGATAGCGCCTCTATCATGACATCCCCAACGGTCGGCGAGCACGCGTTGAGGGGTCTGAGGGTGGTCAAGGTTGGAGGAGGGCCTCCGCCCTTCTTCGTTTGCGAAACAACGGTTTGCCCCTGTTTCGATTTTTTTTTTTGGGTTTTAACACGTGAAGTCGGCAACTCAGTTGCCGACTTCAAGCGAAATTAAAACAAAAACAAAAATACAGTGAAGTTGTCAGTTGGGTTGCCAACTTCGCGCATTAAAATCCAAAAAAATCCGAAACAAGGGGGTTTCGCAAACGAAGAAGGGCGGAGGCCCTCCTTTAGCCTCGGCCGCCCTCAGGCCCCTCAGCATGAGCTCGCCGACTGTTGAAGATGTCGCGACGGAGGCGCCGTCTATTTGGAGGCCTGGTAAGGACTTCTCGCTCTCTCTCCTTCCCTCTCTCCGCCCTTACCGAGCTCGGCAAGAGCTAGGATGGCCTCCGATGGCCGCCAAGGCACTCCCTTCCTTTCCCTCTCTTTCTTTGCCCCCCTCTCTCTCTTACTCTCTTTCTCCCTCTCCCCTTCTTTGCCGTATCGGTTTGGCCTGGCACGGTATAGTATGGATCCGTACAGAACCATACCACTGGCCAGTCGACACAGGGTTCGGTTTCGGTTTCGGTTTAGCGGTCTTTATTCAAGATCTATTGGTCTTTTAGTCAACTCTGCTATGTCCTCAAGATTGCTTGTTCTTATCGTGCTATAAACATCTTAAAATGTAGTAAGCATCTGTATCTTATGTGCTCCATTGGATATGACTATTTGCATCTTGCTTAAGGATCTCAAGTTAAGGTTTTCTCCTCTATTCAACTGTACCTTTGCCAAACATATCTATTCTATTTTTGTCATGAGCTAGTTCCTAAGTGCTTTATTATTTGTTTGTTATGCTGTTCTTATGGCATTCTTCCATTTCATTGGAGGATTTCATTTGATCTTTATCAAGGATTCAAATCTCGAGTTCTGATATCGCTTCGATGACTAGCTAATACAAATTGGTCCTTGATATGGGGGCCATTCATGGACGGTATGCCTTGATACTAATGAGTCAAGAATAAAGGTGTACCGAGTAACAAGGGATTGGTATGGGGTTGACATGCCTGGTTAACTAAAATCAGTGTGCATCGGCACCTATCATACTAGCTCATGGCTATTATAGTTTGTACCAACCAATATGGGGCCAATATGCATGAGATTTCATCCCTTGCTCTTACTTGCTTTTCTACCAATTCCAATTCAATCATTCGATATAAATATTTTCTTGGAGACTTTGTCATATTTAGGGAAGTGTAGGAAGCAAAATAACTTCTCTATACCCCAGCATTGCAACTCTATATCATGCAGTGGCGTGTATTATTGTAAAGGCTGTATGGCTCTAATGTCTGATCATTCATGTTGGGATTGACGCTCACTAGATGGGCTTATTATGATTTATGATAACTATTGTGTGTGTGTGTGTAAATGATGGAGAACACATCAAAATTGATAGCCATTTTGCTTGCCATTTTTATTTTTGATATCCTTATCAATTCTTTGCGTGTTGCTTCCTTATTTAATCTACCCATAAAATTCTTGAAGATTCACACCAAAGATGGCAGTACAAGAATTGACAAGCATGCTGGCTAGCAACCGATACGGTGTGGTACCTATATGTTCTATACCAAATTGTGGCATGCCGGAACGACGTGGAGGGAGAAAGGGGCTGGAGAGGAAGAAGGAGGGGGGAGAGGAAGGAGAGTGGGGGACTCACCTAAAGGTGCGGTTCAATCCATAGAGAGGCTAGAGAGATGCTTAGAATATGAGTCTGACCTACCAGCACTGGTTGGTTTTCCAGGTCCAGTGGCCTTAGCTAGGAAGGACGAGGAGCAAGAGAAAGACGGGAAGGAGGAGGGCGGTGGGGGGAGAGAGGCAAGGGTTTCGAAGGTCCATAAAAGGGTAGAGGGAGGGGGAGGGAGAGAGATAGGGCCGGAGGAGGGGGGATCCATGATTTGGGGGGGGGGGCGTCGAAGGGTTTCGAAGGATATGGGAGGAGGGGTGATTGCAACTTGAGGGTCTTTTTAATCGAGCAGGTTGAGCGCATCTCATATTGGGGGGCCCTTTCAAATTATTTGTTTGGGGTTTGGCTTATTATCGAGCCAACAAGGTGAATTTTCTAGTGCTCCATTGGTTCCTTTTAGGATGGTATGCCAATGATGATCCATACATTAACTTTGTTAGCTCTAAAGATTAAATGATTCGTATCATGCTTATATTAACTAGGGTTGATTTGGGGAAGAATATGCCTACGAGAAGGTCAGAGGAAAGTGTAAGCGCATATGACATGGGGATTGTAATCTTTGATGTCTATTTATAAAATTTTAATTTTTTTGATTTATTTTTAATATTTATCTTCCACCTTTCTTTTTCTATAAATGGTAATTTATGATCTATATCATTCAAATTGTACCCTTGGTTTTTTCTACAATCACTTGCTCCGATACTAATGATCAATGTTTTAAAACCTGTGGGACAAAGATGTCCTGGTATCTCCATGGAATGGGATGCTCCGCTGTCCCGTCCCGTCTTGGTAGTGGTCCCGGTTATGCATCCCGATAAATATCCTCCATCTCTCTCCCCATCTTCTTTCTTTCTTTCTTTCCTTTTCATTCCTTCTTTTCTTTCTTTTTTTCTAACCTCCTTTCTTTCCTTTCCCTTTTTCATTTTTCTTATCCCTTCCATTCTTTCTTTTTTTCCTTTTCTTCTTCTTTCTCTTTTCTTTCTTCCTTCTTTCCTTTCTTTTTTTTATCCCTTCATTTTTTTCTTTCATTTTTCTTCCTCTTCTTTCCTTTCACTTTTCCCTTTCTTCATCTTCCTTTCTTTCTTTTCTCTTTCTTTTTCTCTCCTTACATGGATAGGATTCGGAGTCTTGACCTCGCCCTTGTCCCTTTTTCTCATAGGAATGGAAGGGAATGGCCGGGACACCCCCATCCCACTGGGACATAAAACCTCGATAATGATATGTTGAGTCTTGGGTCATAGTTGCCAAACCTTAGATGATGGATCAAGTCATACTATAGAAGGTTATGGGGAGCCAATAGGGGCCATGGTCTTCACCCTCCCCTTCCCTCCCCCCACCAAAAACAGAAAAAAGACCCAATTTTCAGATGAATCTTGTGTTAGTCGGTATGATTTGCTGTGTGAATCAATTAGATCAATAAAAGTGTTAATGTGTACCATAAAAGTATGTAGATAATATTCTCTAGAATATTACCATATTCTCTGTCATAAAAGTGTAGATAATATTTTCTAGAATATTACCATATTTCTTACCATATTTAGATTTACATATTTGTATATATAGGCCCTTGTACATTCTTTTGAATATAAGAAACTTTCTTTCTCTCCTGTGCAGCCTCCTCCTTGATCTTCTACCTCTAATGCGTGTAGTGTGTGGTGCTTTTCTATATTTTGGACCCCTCAACAGTCAATATTGGATCCATGTTAAACTGCACTCTGATGTCTGTCCTTTTTTTGGTACCTCCAATGGCAAAGCACCATTTCTATAGTTTTGTTTAATAAACAACTCATTGATATCCCCAGGATCCATGCTATCAAAAAATATCCTAGGGAAACCATCTCTAAGTAATAGCATGTCGTCCTTACCCATTTGGCATCCTGAAACTCATGAGTCAACCAACATTTTGTTTAATGAGGGCTCAAAATATGCCCCAGTCTCCTGTATTTCTGATGGAATTTGAATTTTGGTAGGAGCCTTTCAGAATGAAAACTCAATCTCAATAAATTTTTTCCGTTTTAGTAGGAAGATAAGCACAACCATTGCCCATTGAGACCTGATCATCCACTTAAATTCCATCAAATTTGCAAGATGGAGAGAACAACAATCTCTACCCTCTTAATCAAGCATAAACCTTAAACCCTCTCGCTTGCCTCTTCCATCCCCAAAGACATTTCTTCAAGTTCTGTTAATTCATCGAGGAAGAGGAGTGCTTCCTTTGTTTCACAATTTTATATTTGAAAAAAATAATAGTATTTATAAGAAAAACAATATTAAAACATGAAATTTCCTAATATACGTAGAAAATAGTTTGTCTTTGTCCCACTCATGTAATGAGTTCAGGCTACCTTCCTTTTTATGGCCTCGATGATGGACTTAATTACTCTGATTTCACCTTTTTATGCACTGTTGAACAGAGCACTATTAAATAGTATGTGAACTTTAGTAATGTATATTTATTGAGTCTAGTGCAGTCTATTTGATTGATAGAACCACAACCATCAATCAAATGTACCTGTTTAAATAAAGCATGTTTATGGCATGTGTCAAGATCTAGTTTATATAATATAAATGGACTGTGTATATGATGGTCTATGCAACCATGCATTCCAAGGCATGTCACCTGCCCATAGGCCTAGGCAACTGCTCATGGCTGAATATGCTTGTGAAGTCCAGAGGGAGAACACTTAGTATCCAAAGTTTGGTAACCCTTAAGAATCTAAATATTGATGTGCTTTCTAAACGTCTTCATATTCAAATTTGTACCCCTTCTAAACCTATGTTCTTTCAAAACTAATCTTTGAAACAGTCCAGCTTGATGGTGCTTTTTGACGATACATGTAACAGTGTGTACTCAGCTAGTGACGAGAACATTCCAAAGGATTTTCAAATTTTTTGATGATAAGAATCAAATTATCTATCAAGTAGTGAGTTTAGTTCAGGATATTTTATTAGTGCAAAGGTTAACATATTGAGTTATTTTTTCTTTTAATTCATATTTACATAGCTTGTACTGCTCCATCTGTTGTAATTTTATGTTTGTGCATAGATCAGCATGTGCATGTTTTATTGTATGTGCTAGGATTGCATTTTCTAATCTGTTACCTATTCCCTACATGACAGTGTAGATTTTCCCCCAACATACCAGAACTGGGAAGTAACTGATCCAATGGATCTTTTCCAGGCACCAATTTTGAAGTCAGAATCAAACCCGAAGGTATTGTTTTCTCGAAGGTTTTGAGACTTATGAAGTTTTTAATTGATGCAGTTAAATTCATTGAACAGATATCTAGTATCTGTTGCTCTTTATATAACTAGCTTAATTTTAGACTTTTAGTTATGTTGTGCATTTTTTTCACGGAATAACAAATAACTGCACATGCATGGTTTATACACCATATGTTATTCATTGTGCCCTCAGTGCTGCAGTTGGATATGCACAATTTTCTCTTTTGGACGGAAGACATGATTCAGTTTATTATGTGGCTTAATTCATAAATGTATTATAACAGCTACCATTTTAATTTATTACTTCTCAATTAATGGCCTCAGCCTACTGAAATATATGCTTATAAACCAGTTCAATCCATCTGTATTTCAAACAAAATTCAATTGATGAATGTTGCATATGGGTTGTTATTGGTTGTTGCATCTTCAGGAGCTGAAGCATATGACTTTGTGCAAAGTCAACTAGGGTAAGAGTCGCCAAACTGCCTGGTACGGAATGTGCCGAATCATACTGGTGCTTGACCAGAATAGTTTTAGCATTCAAAACGAAAGAGAAGGAGAAGGAAAGAGAGGGAGAGAGAGGGGGGAGGGAAGGAGAGGGAGAGGGAGGGAAGGACTCTAGAGGCCGTTGGAGGACAGTTGAGCTCGTTGGGCCGCTGTTAATCTCGATGGACTGCTGGATGGAGGGAGGGAAGGAGAGGGAGAGGAGGTTGCTGGAGGTATCCGAAGGCCTCCAAAGGGCCGGCGAGGTTCTACACTATTGCCATGGCTAGTGAAGGCTAGTGGATGGGCTCCACCCTCCTCGTGGTCAAAACAGAGGTTTTGGCCCTTGTTTCATAATTATTTTTCAATTTTATTGGATGTGTGTTGCCGACTACACTATTTTATTTTTTTTTGGATTTTTGGTTCAAGTCGACAAATCGTGAAGTTGACAAATTGTTTGGTTGAAGGGTTGCTGAGTTCAACCGAAAAAAAAAAAGAATAGTGAAGTTGGCAACACAACTACTTTACTTGATAAAACCCCCAAAAATTATGAAACAGGGGCTGGAGCCCTTGTTTTGATCGGGAGGAGGGCAGAGCCCCTCTTTTAGTTTCACTGGCCTCGGCAATGGCACAATGGCCTCGCCGGCCCTTTACAGGCCTGTGGATGCCTCCAACGGCCTCTTCTCCCTCTCCTTCCCCCCCTTCGCCCTCCTGCAACTTCCATTGAGCATGGTAGTGGCGCAACAAGCTCGGTTGCTCTCCGGTAGCCCTCTCTCCCTCTCCCTTTCCTTCTCTCCCCTCCTCTCTCTCCTCTTCCTCTCCCATTCTCCCTCCACCCTCTTTCTATGCTAGTTTGGACCTGGTACAGAATGGCATGGGGTATACTGAACCGTATTGCTAGCCAATTGGTCCGAGCTTTGGTACCGGCATAGCAAACCTTGGGTGAGACATATATGAAGATAAGCTACTCAATTTGCAGCTAGTTGGATGAAATGAGAAGGCAGCTTCTTAGTTATGTGATTGCTTCCTACCTCTAGGTTTATGCGGAAAATTTTAGAACTCAAAGCTAAGGTCTGTAAAATTGTTTGGATTAGGATGTAATGGAGAGGCCGAGACACACTAGCAGTGATAAATTTACTGAATGGATGAATAGTGTGACCCAAAAGGATAGGATAATGAGTATTTCAGAGGATACATAGGAGCTGCACTTAATAAGACTTTAGTGATTGAAAGTTGATGGAGATGGTATGCCTTGTTCAAGAAGGACCAGAGTAAGGAAAATTTAGCATTGTATAGGAGGGTTTGGAAAAACAATCAAAATATTTAAGATAGGATGCATCGAAGAAAAGAGGATTTGAAAATTCTTGGATGACTAGAAGAGATAGCCATTAATAGGAATTAACAACAAACAAGGATTCACAAACATACTTCAGTGCATGTAGCATGGCACAAAATATCAGCTGCTAGTGAATACAAATTCATTATTATTATTTTTTTATGGAGATTCATTAACTAAATGATATATACAAACTGAATTTCTTACCTAGATTAATAGGGTGTATTGCATTTCCAGAATGTGGTGATACAATCAGGTAAAAGAATTCATACCTAATTGTTATTTGTAATATTTAAGGAGAGCATGCCATGGTGGAGAGTATTCTTGATGGCAGATCAAAGATTTACTAATGCTGTGCAAGAAATAGATTTGGAAATTTGTCTGGATAGTCTGTCCAGTCTACATATGAATGTGATGTAACCATTGGCAATGATGAACACTAAGGATCTGGTGGATTTTGGGCAAATCGTTGTTCAAATCTGTATACAGTGCAGATTCAAATATTGAAACTGAATTTGGATTTGAAAGCAAGCAATATTAAGGTTCTAGATTGGCTAAAAAAAGACTTATGGGGATCATAAGTTTCATTTAGGAATAAAGATGCATTCTAGTTTTTACATTAGATGCTTTCTTTAATATCTAATCATAATCAGATTTATGTGATATGATTTCAACCTGAGAAAGGGTGCATGATCTGTTCTTCTATCAAGGATTAAAGTACCGGTTGCTGCACTTGTGCTGATTACAGGCTAGCATGATATGTACTATATTGAGCTGTGCTCATCATGTGCCTCATTGTGTGCCAACACTCAAGGTGAAAAACTTGGGATGGGTTCATGGTGGTCCATATTGGTCTATGTGTTCATTTTCTCTTTTTACTGTAATCTTCAAATTTATACATCCATGTAGATGACTTGCACTTGTTTCTGTTGGGGCTGATCATCACAAAATCTAGTGATTTATCTGCAGTAGAACTTCTAGAAGGAAATGAAAGAAATAAAATTGCAATTTGATGCGTCTCAAACTTCATTTACTTTTGCAATTACTTGAACAAATGGATTTGTCTAATCAAGTTTTTAAGTGCTGGTCCATGCTGGCAGCATGTACAATGCTGGGCTCGTGTTTGCATGGGGCACATATGTGTGTCAAAAGGTGCCTTACATTTCATAAGGCATTGAACCGTAGTAGCAACTACCAAAGCATGCCTTTCTTACAATATTGCCAATACTTTGCCATGGGTTCAAAATACTTTCTTGTAACATTGGAAAGAATAGGAAAAAAATGATAAATAATGCAAATCAATAAAATAGAATAAGCATCATTTACTAGTTTGTTGCACGTTTCTATGGCCTTAGTGTGTATAATTTCAATGCCTCAATCGCCTCATGTTCAAACAATCCGGTAGTTTTTGTATTATAAATTAATTTCTGCATCACATCATCTAAGTGTTGTAAATGAAATTCTCAAGTATCAATTATACTTATCAATTATATAAATATAATTGGCACTTGTATAATTGTTACTTAATATTGACAATAGTATGATACTCCATAGTCCATTATCTATCTCCTATACTTATTTATCATTAAGAGAACAGATACTATACTACTTGCACTTAATAACCCAGGCTCACCATATTGTTGCCTATCGTTCTCCGAACCATCCCAAATCGGATTGTTCAAGCCGTATCGAACCACTCCAGTGGGATATCAGTTCGCTTCCGATGTACAAAATGGCACAGTGGCCATCTTGGAGGAAGGGAGAAGAAAGAGAGGGAGGGAGAGAGAGAGGGGTGAAAGAAGGTGAGGGAGAGGAAGAGAGGCCATCGGAGGCCATCCAAGTTCTTGCCGAGCCCGATAAGGATGCAGGGAGGGAAGGAGAGGGAGGAGATGCTTATCGGATCATCGGAGGCCTTGAGAGACCTCTGGACAGATGGCGACGCTGCCGCGAGCTCTTTGATGGCTAGCGAGACAGCACTGAGGGACAGGCGGACGGACGGGCATCCAAGGCCGGAGGAGGGCCTCCGCCCTCCTCTAGTTCAAAACAGGGGTTCGCCCTTGTTTCACATTTTTTTTTATCGGGCGAAGTTGGCAATGCAATTGCTAACTTCACCGCATTTTATTTTTTTATAATTTCAGTTGAAGTCAACCCATCCTTCGGCCTCGGCTACTTGTCCGTTCGCTCGTCCCTCGGCTCTGGCTTACTGGCCGTCAAAGAGGTCGTGGCGGTGTTGCCGTCTGTCTGGAGGTCTCCGAGGGTAGTAAGCATCTCCATTTTTCTCTTCTTCCCTCTCTCCGTCCTTACCGAGCTTGACAAGAGCTTGGATGGCCTCAGACGGCCACCAGAGGATCCTCTTCCTCTCCCTCTCCTTCTCTCCCCTTCTCTCTCTCTTTCTCCCCTTCTCTGCTCAGTCGGTTGGCCTGACACAAATCGGTATGGACCCGTACCGAACCGTATCGTCGGTCAGTTATCATGGGGTCCAGTTCTGATTCAACGGTCTTTGTTAGTGCCTATTGCCCTATATCAGGTATCTTCTCATTGTTGACTTGGTACTAGAGGGGGAGGGATATCATGTACTGTTATTGCTGAATTGACCACCATATCGAGCAAACCTCTATTGTACTAGTTGGTACCAATATAGGGTTTGATATCGAGATGAGGAACCTTACTTGTAATAGATATCTATTAATAAATGATCATTATAGACCTATCTTTCTGTTGTATAAGCTATAAGAGCAAATAACGGTCCTTACTTATAACAGATATCTATTAATAAATGATCATTATAGACCTATCTTTTTGTTGCATAAGCTGTAAGAGCAAATAACAATCGTTATTTGCTACAAAATATATTATTTTATTAGTTTTGTATTTAAAATTATTATTATGATGACTGCTATAATACTAAGAGATAATAATAAAAACATAATAATAGTATTTTTTTTAATCATTTTTCACTTGATAAAAATATTATTTCTCAAACTATACAATTTCTTTTAGGGGAAATTGATGCAAAAAATTGAACTTTGAGAAAAATATTGATTTTACCTGAAAAGGAAGGGTGATTTGATTGACGAGGTTATGCTTCGAAGATCAACATGCAAATAAAAGAAGTGAATTGAAGAATTCTTCACTTGGTGAAAGAAATTCTCTTGAAAAGAATTTTACTAATGTCTCCAAAGACTGTTCCTTGCAATATATCACATGCATATTTATAGGACATTATACCCTAACCTTAATTTGGGCATTAATACGCTTGCTCTTTTGATGCTTGGCATGGTCTAGTTGGCCATAGTACCACTTGGCTGCACCTTGTGCTATATCAAATATTTAGTTAAAAAATGATGCAAATGAAAGAATGGTTGTTATTGACATCAAAACTAACTCTTAGAACATTAAATAATGTGTAAGAGATTCATTTATCAAAAAATAAGAAATCATCAAGAGGGAAGGTATTAAGATTCTATAAACATATTAAGAGCAAAAAATTTTTGATGAATATGATCAGTTCTCATCAAGAGTAGAGAGTTTGATGAATGACTATAGCCATTTTAGATTTATATTGTAGATTATCGGAAAAAAAAACTATATTAAATGAGAGCCCTACATATTATCCAAAATAAAGAACCATATTAAGGATGTTGTTAATACGGTCCAAAATAAAGAACTGTGTTAAATAAGAGCCCTACTTATTATCCAAAATAAAGAACTATATCAATAACATTAATAATATGAGCATTTACATGGTGAATGGAGAGCTGAATGCTAGCTGAGCCTAAAATCAATGTAGCTACAACATGAACCCTACATCTAAAAAGGACAGGTCCTAAATACATTAAAAATACTCACCCCTTGTTTTTTCTAAATAAAAATGTATTAAGAAAAACACAGGCAACAATTAGAAAGAGAATACACAAGAGCTGGAGTTTGAAGCTTTCACTCCCCCACAGAATTGAGAGATTTGTACACAGATTTTTCTCAACTAATCTGTATTTATTTATCCCTTTTAGGGAAGCTTTGGAGGATGTTGATGAGGGATCTATATTTTAATGTCTGTTAAATTTTATAAAATATATTTTTGTTTCCTATACCAAGTATATGAATGTGTTTTATACTTTTATGCTATTTTGCAACATATATAAATTTTTATCTTTCATTTCCCTCTCTCATTTCTAGTACCATTTTCTGCACTCTCTCACATGGAAACTATGTTTCAAATCACTTCTGTGTAATTCACTAATCCTTATCTATTCCATTATTATATTTTGAATCAATATTATGAAGTTATTATCTAGTTGAATATTATATATGCACGATGCGCCTATCTTGTTCTTTTTTGCTTCCTTAAATTTTGTACACCGTTTCCTTGCTCCTGCAGGCACATTTCATTCAGGATGCTTAGGCTGCTAGAATCTGCTATAAACTTTGAACTATCTCCTATATTTATTTTCTTGAGGTTATTTACTGTATCTTCAAGATCACTAAGCATGTGTGTTTGGAAGATTCAATATTGAAACTTAATCTTGCAGTTTGGTTTATAGTTAAATAGAAAGTCATTTTTATTTTGATATCACACGAAGGCTGTAAATGATCTAAGCTGTCCATGAGCAGCGGAGTATCGGCTCGATATAAACTCTGCTCGGTTAGAAAACAAGCTGAGCTCAAATAGATTTCAGAGCTCAGATCATAAATTAGCTGATCCTGAACATGAGTGTCTTCCAAAAAAAATAATGGGAAGCTTGCCTTGGCTCGATAAAAGCTTGGCGCAAAACTGATATAGGCCAAGCTCAAACAACTTATGTTAAGTTTGTGTTGAGCAGCATTTTATATATCGAGCTGAGCCAAAGCATTCTCATGCTGGGCTCAGCTTGGTTTGTTTGCCTCTATTATCACATTTGCTGCTAGCAATTTATACCACAGGTATAAATTGTCTCAATGTTTGCTGTAATATTCATTGAGTTTGCTTTGGTAATTTATACTCCCGATATATAATGTTACTTTACGGTTCTTGTCCATGTCTTTTACTTGATCTGCTGAAGCACATACTTTAAAGGCTTATATTCATAGGCATTCTTCTCAAGAAGCTAAAGGGTGTGGCATTGTGGCTACTTGATTTTGTGGTTGGATTGTGATGGTGTCATATTCATTGAGCTCGCTTTGGTAGCTTATATTCTTGATATATATAATGTTACTTTATAGTCCTTATCCACATGTCCTTTAGTAGATCTGCTGAAACACATACTTTTAAGGCTCATATTCGTAGGCATCTGTCTCAAGAAGCTAAAGGATGTGGCTACTTGGTTTTATGGTTGGATTGTGATCGTGAAGGTGAAAATATATGCTATGAAGGTATACTCTATTGGCCCAATATTGTTATTGGCAACAATATTAGTGTTGAATCTCAAAGGGATTACAAGTTTTCTGTTGTTAATGGAAAAGATAATTTTGTATTTCTCATTTTCATCTTCATGAATACACTCTTTAAATAGACTAAAAGGGAATAGCTACTGTGGAGCTTTACAATTGTATCCAAACACATATGGAAGCTATACAATTGTGTCTGATAATCAAATAAGAATGGTAAATTTGATCCTGGAATCTCTATAATAATCACTACCATAATAGCCATGATATTTACGACCATCATGCTATGATATTCTGACTATAATAGCCACGATATTCTGATCTTGGAATCCTTGAGAATAGCCATGATATTCTGACCGTAATAGCCATGATATTCTGATCTTGGAATCTTTGAGGTCAGGCTTACCATAGTAGTCATGATCTTGACAACTCATTATGATATTCACCGTGATTCTATGTTTTATTCTTAACACCTGTCTCCTGGATAATTGACTAATAATTTGTCACATTCAAATTAAATTGTGAATGAATGGAAGCTTGAAATATCTGTTACTAAATTTGCTGCATTAAAATAGTGGCATTCACTTGTTGCAGGCAATCAAGTAGTGCTTAATTTTGATTCTGTGGTTAGTAAGTATTTGAATGTTGGTTTCTTAAATGTATTATATACTTTTGTAAGACATCCATTTCAATCTTCACAAACATTTCTGTGATCTACTATGTAGTATAGGTCACAACTTCCACTTGAGACCAATTAGCAGAATTTATTAGCTTCGTGAAAGTTTGCGAGAGAGATCTTACAAATGTATTATCATTTTCTGGTTATTCCTTCTGCGACCAGGAATATTCTTTTCTAAGATCAGACAGCCTTTTTGTTTAATGGTTCTTTTATTAGCATGCCATATTGGTGTTGGATATGTACCTATACTTGAATTTGCCACAACACTCAGTCTTTCCATGTCCAGAGGCTTTTATTTACAATATGACAAGCGTTTTTTATACACACCTCAAAAGAGGACAATCTTTTTTATGTTTAGTTTGCTAGAGCATGGAACATGTTTAAAACTTGTTTTGATTTGAAAAGTTAAAAGATGCTAAACTTGTTTCATGGTCCCAAATCCCGACCCAGCCAGTCACTGGTCCAATCTGGGAGATCTGGTATGGACCAATTTTGATTGGGACTTAAAACCATGACATAGGTCCATTGAAATTTAGAACCCATCTTGTTATTCATAGTCTAAAGCACCAAAAAATGAATGTGAACCCTTTTATTTTCGCAATGTAATTGAACATATGCATCGAATGGACACTATATTCATGTTCTGGTACTTATAGAGAACGCACGCCAAAATGCATGGTAAGCCATATGAATTGAGTCATTGACAACTTGCACCGTTAATTATTGCCTACATGTCGCATGAGGTACAAGTTCAGCACGTAGATGCTCCAAACATAAAATCAAAGGTAACCATTATGTTGTCATTGAAATGAACTATGTTGTGACCATTGAATGCATAACATGAAGGTAGCAATCATCGAAATATTTGAATTTCAGTTTGTAGGCATTCAAAGTATTTTGGATTAAGATTTACAATGTGCAACTCATGTATATTCACTTTGGGTCAAATTCTTAAATCCTATATGCACGATATGGACATATACATTAACATCATATATACATATAGAGACAAATTTAGATGGATACATTCAATTTCTGTAAAAGTGGGAAGTTCTAGGATGTTCTATTAATTTTTTGGTCAATTAATCCATTTATTAGTGGTATATGTAGAATGTGCACGATTGGTCTGGTATCTAGATAACCATGTAAAAAGAATGATGCTATCTGATGCAAAAGATATGAGGATCACGATGTAGTCTTAGGTACAGTCATCTACATTGTGGAAGGAGTTCTCCTTGTTTCTTTTCGGACCAAGCTTGGCAAATCTTGTTGATTACAAATGAAAATATTCTGACTATTTTCAGTTGAACACTAGCACCGTGCATTTTGTCTATACTCTATACTTTTTTATATAACAATTGCGTTCATTATGGTTAGAGGTACTTAATTTGGAGGTTGATTTATATATACGTTCAGTAAAGTTTTTAAAATTATGCGGTGATTTAGTGACCAATTACTATTTAATAACATGTATAACCATTCTGTTTATGTCTGCTGGTAAAAATAATGCTGACCTTCATGAGATTGTGTGCCAGAAATGTTCATTGCCATGTTTAGAAATCTATTCATTAAAATACATGTTGCATGAGACTTTAAAGTTAGCCGTCATATGGGATCAATATTTGCCTTATATTATCAGTGGCTCCAAACATTTTAACCGTGGATCTGCAACTCCTTTACAATCTTGCCCAAATTCGGACATGTTCATCACTTTCTGCTAGTCTTAACATTGCATACATCTGACCAGATATTTTTCTATTTGCAAGAATCATTTTCCTGAAATCATAATGTTGTTGTAGTTTTGTTACAGATCACTTTTCCTTTTTTTTTTTCTTTGGTAAATTTCACATTATTCTCATCAATTCTGCTTTTCAATCCAGTTATTGAATGTAGTGGAATACATGAAAATGAGGCTGGAAGAAGAATTTACCGTGCTCGGTTTTCATCTGTTGCTGAGAAAGATATATTGAAGGCCATGGACAACCTTGTTGCACCCAACAAAGATGAAGCATTGGCTGTAGATGCACGCCAAGAAATTGATTTGAAAGTTGGAGTAGCCTTTACTCGATTTCAGACTCGCTATTTTCAAGGGAAGTATGGAAACCTTGATTCTAGAGTCATTTCGTAAGTTCTTTTTTTCTCCCTCACCTTCCCTTTCCAGTTCTTCTCCTTATTCTTTTCTTCATTCATGTATCACTGATTTATTTAGCATGTTCTCATTGTAAACTACTGGGTTCTTTTTTTTCCATATTAGTTTGTTATTAACTAGTTATACTAGTGATTTATTGAATGCCACTGCCTCTTTTTTTTTTTAATTCCCCCTTAAATATGTAGGACCTCTTTGAATTTGATTTGCTCGAAAGTTCAGTTTCAGGGTCTACGATTTATGGGACCTATGAAAAAAGGGTATTTGACTGCTAGCCTTTTCTTGTTGCCCAAATCTAAAAGTTAGTTTAAGAGCCAAGTCATCAGGAGAAGGTTCATTTCATTTGTTCAGCCTAATTTGGAGAAATAACTGTCACAGTAGGAAATTGACAATAGGATTGGATTGGAGGAATCTTGGTGTTAATTGTTCGTAGGTGTTCTTCTCTTCTGTATCCTTTTCAATATGGAGCTCAGTTGTAATGGGGTTCAAGAACCAGTTAATATGTTTGGCTAGTTTAGAAGAGGTTTTCCTTTTCTTAAGGTTCAGCCAAGCAGGAGGTTAGTTTCTTCTCTAAAGTGGGGTAGGTCGACAATATAGGGAAAGCTCCAAAATTATCTATTCTTTTCCTGTCCTGTTGTATTTATTTATTTTTTTTTTAAAGTGAAAGGCCAACTAAAGTATAACATTATGACTCTAAACCACTTCTAAATTCTAAGAGAACTTTTATTGTGAAGAGTGTAAATTTGTAATCGGATACATGGGGATTATTTGCTGGCTGCTCCTATTATTGCTTGCTAATTCCTAATAATGTCTTAAAATATTTCAGAATGTTCTGTACTTTTAATTATTTGTCTTCATTACTAAGGTGATGGATTAATTTATGGTCTTTAATGATGTAGGTTTTCTCATAGTTTTGCGCAAGGGTTTAGATCCCAGCAAGGAGGCTTGTCCTAGTATGGGCTGAATCAGTAGGTATCAGGATTGACTGAAATAACTATTAAAAACAAGAATAAAGAGAAAAAATAAAGATAAAATAAATTAAAAAATTTGAGTCTGAGGATGCAAGTCTGTTCCAAATGTTGGGATGCAATGGTTGCAATTTGGAGAGACCCAGAGCTCTAGATGCACCCGACAACCTGGTCTCTCTTTGGGCCAGTATGTACTGCCAAGAAGGACCAGGTCCATGTTTTTTGCTTTTGCTTATGTCATTCTTATTTTCTGTTCACGTTGTTCTTAATTTCTTTTTTTGAATACCCCTTATACTCTGTGGCGTACAGTGAGAAGATCTGCTTCATCATCATCATCCTCATAATGATAGTAATAATGATAATAATAATTATTAATTATTATTATTATCATTATTTGCATTTACATTTACCTACCTATGAGTTTTTTGTCTTTTGACTAATACTTCTAACAGCAATTCTTTTGGGTTCCTCTTATTAATGCATCAGTCTTTCCTTTACACTGCTGTTACCTATTGCTGTTTTATTTAACAAGTTGAAGCCCCTTGTTATCTGCTTTTGTCCATAGGGCCTGTTAGATTGATAGTTATTATAATAGTCATTATCAGTTATACATTTGTTTGTGAGTTTTAAATCTTAACCAGTACAAAAAAGATCATCAATTTTATTACTAGATCTTACTTCTTAGGTTTAGTCCATTATGGTCACCTGAAGTGACATGGGTTGATTTGTGATTGAAACTTGCAGAAGACCTGATACCTTTGAACAACTATGTAAATATTCAGAAGCAAAAACTTGGAAGAAAATAAAAAAATATTGTTTAAAAATATATTGTTGATCATGATTTTGCCCATATATTTTCTGTCAATTTTTTTGAATGCATGCAACATGTGTCTTGCAGAAGTTAAAAATGGAAAAATTTGCCAATATCTAGGGGAGATCTCTATTTTGCTTGTTTTACATGGATTATTGATTACTGTCTATTCATATGAGATATGAACTGCCTTTTACTACTTGGTAAGCAATTCACTTGCTAATTTTGTCAGTTCCATATATTGATAACTGGCTACTATAAGATCTATTTTTTGTTTCAGCTATGGCCCATGTCAAACTCCTACTCTTGGATTCTGTGTACAACGTTATTTGCAGATTACTACATTTAAGCCAGAAAAGTTCTGGTCTTTGAATCCTTATATAATAAAAGATGGTTATGAACTACGGTTAGAATGGGATCGTAACAAACTATTTGACTATGATGTGAGATTCTTTTCTGATTTATGCTTCAATCATCTACTAGCTGTTGTACCTTTTTCCATTCTTATTATGACTAGTTTTTTCATTTGAATTACAGGTTGCCATGATGTTCCAAAAGCTGGTCTCTGATGATCATACTCTAAAAGTGACAGATATTTTGACAAAAGAAGAGTGCAAAAGTCGCCCCTCTGGCCTTAACACAGTTAACATGCTGAAGGTCGCCGCAATCATCTTATGTTCTTTATTTCAGCTATAATATTTAAATAAGCTATCTAATTTTTGTGTCACATACTGATGACTTTGTGTTCTATATAATTGAAATGCCCTTGTGAATATACTTTCTAACGAGCTTTCCATCTAGTAATATATTACAAACTTGGTAAGTTGATCTCTTGGTCTCCTTTAAATGGGTGGTTTGAATATGTTTTATTTGAATAGCGAGGAGTTTGTCCATTAGTCTCGCTACCATAGTAATTAGTAAATGCTCGACTCCAAAGAACATACATGAAGAAATTTACCCCTCTTAAATTTGTGCTTTGTTTTGTCTGTCCTTATTGTGGAAAGCTGATATCAGAATTGAACATTAATTTTATTCATTGGAACTAATTTAGTAATCAAATTCTAGGTTGGTTTTAATTTGTCTCACATACTGATGAGTTCTGTATTCTATATCTAATTAAAATGCCCTTGTGAATATACTTCGTAATGAGCTTTCCATCTAGTAATATGTTATAACTTGGTAAGTCGATCTCCTGGTCTCCTTTAAATGGGTGATTTAACTATATTTTTATCTGAATAGCAAGGAGTTCATCCATTAGTCTGGTAACTATAGTAAATGCTCGATTCCTATGAACATACATGAAGAAATTTAATCCTCTTGAATTTGTGCTTTGTTTTGTCTGTCCTTATTGTGGAAAGCTCATATCAGATTTGAAACATTAATTTCATTCATCGGTACTGATTCAGTAATCAAATTCTATTGATTTTTAATTTTAGATCGTTGATAAAGAGTGTACATTTAATGTATTTTATGATTCTTGATATTTAACCTTCACTTTTCTGTCTTGGGGATTTTAATAGGATACCTAAGTATATAACCTTTAAAAAATGGAATTGTTATTTGGTGCATGCAATTTTGGCCATTTTGTTCCGGAAAACAATAGATACGTATTGTTTGCATAATTCACTCCATAGTCTATGGTTTGCCGAGTCGACCTAAACTGGATGATTCAGAGCATGGCAGACCATACCGGCGCTCTACTGATATAGTGCCGGCATGGAATCTGAAACACCGAAGGAAAGAGAGGAAAAGAGAGAGAAAGAGAAAGGGGAAGGGAAGCAGAGGGAAAGGCTAGGGAGGCCGTCGAAGGTGGCTAGAGGGCCGTGGATGGCCATGGCATGCGGGAGAGGATGAACCGAAGAGAGGAAGAGAGAGAGGGAGAGAGAGATGGTGGTGGCTGTAGGAGGGCCATAGAGGCCTCCGGAGAGCCCTCCTCCTTTGTGTGGTTGAAACAGAGACCACCGCCGGCCATATCGGGCTCTCCCTCTCCCTCTCCCTCTCTCTTCCTCTTTTTGGTTCACCCTCTCCTGCGCACCACATTCATTCGTAGCCCTCTGGTGGCCACCGCCGTGGTTGGCCGGCCTATCCCTCTCCTTCCCCCCCTCTCTCTTGTCCTCTATGGTTCGACTTCTTCTCTGCTTTCTTTGCTCTATTGGTTTGGGCCTGGTATGGGGGTGTATCGAACTGTACGTCAGGCCAACCAACACGGGTCTGATTCTGATTTGGCGAACCTAGCTCCAGACTAAGGTTAAGTCAACTAACTTGATCGTAGGCATATTACAAAGCTTGCACTTGAAAAGCTTAAGAGCATTGAATTCCAATAATAGTCACACCCATTATTTTAAGATAACCATGGGCCTCCTTCAATGTCATGTTTTGGCATCTGCTTCCACTAAATGCTTTTCCTTTCTCTCTTGCAGTCTTCAATTTACCATCACTATTATCTTTTATGTTATTTGCAAGATTAATTTTGCAGTCATGGATTTGATAGGTGCTTGTCTGATGCTTATACTAAAAGATGAGTTGGTGTCACATAACTATCCTAAGGTACAGGCGTAGGTTCAGTTTGTTGAGGGCCTTCACAGGAACAAGCACAAGCTGATGCATGTAGTGTATATATTTATTCAAAAACCCTGGACATGGGATGATATCATCAGTACCATACTGTTTGAGCATGAAATTGACATCAGTATGGATGTTGGGACACCAAAATGACACAAGGTTAAGACGTACAGGCAATTCTAATCAATACGAACTGATACCAAGGCTAGTACAGCCAGTCGAAGCCTATGCCGATCAGAATGACAATTTATTTTAAAGCACAGGAATAGGACAAACCGACCATTCTCCATTTTGACTGGTACAAGTTGGTTCATATCGCTGTTGGTTGGTACCCAACCCATCCCTATGAGATGACAATGTTTTATGAGAAATGGTGGAGGGCCATGTTGGCTGATGCAGTGTGAAGTTTGAAAGACAAATCTATTGGGCATTAACACAAATCACTATAGGAATTAGATTATTCAACTCGATAATAAGAGGAAATATGCTGAAACTAGTCAACCAGAGAAATATGGAAATCTGGTGAAAACTAATTGCGTCTCCGATGGAAAATCTATGGGACTTTTGACCACATAGTGAGTTGTCAAAGTTCCTGGCACAAATCCTCTAGATTTTGGTTCAACTTGTCTGAATAGTTATAAGTTTTGTCCATGAATGGTAGGGACGGAAGAAAAATTATTCCTTGTGCTAGAAGCAATTCACGTTGATTATGCTACAAGACAACAAATGGATGGATAAATGAGTCAAGACTGCAGCTGTGTGAACTAGATAAATAGCCAATCTGGAGGGAATTTGAACTCTTGACCTTCAAGCAACCTGAGCTCTGACACCATTTTTGACTGACTACTTGACATAAAAATTTTAGCTGATAGATAACGGGTCAACAATGTAAGTCTTGCTCAACAAATATGATGTTGTGGTGGTCCCTGGCATGTCATTAGAATGGAAAGATGCACACATTTAAAGATTCATGACCGACAAATACTCCAAGTAATTCAATTTTGTTAAACGCAGATCAGTTTCGACTGCTTACACTGGCTTTTTTGTTTTTTTAATGTAAGCTTATACTGTCTTATTATTCCATAAATGTTCAAATTACTAAAATAGCTTTAACATAAATGCATTATCATAAATTATGCAAATATCTGTGCAAATTTCTAACATGTGGACTGTATAGCATCAAGTCATTTGTTACACAAACTAAGATATATATATGCGTGTGTGTGTGCGCATGTGTCTACTCATTAACAACACAGAAAAGCTACAGTAAAAGCATATGATGGTCTTGTTAGATGCTGCCCATAACGTGGGAAGCTTATTTGCCAGTTTTACAATGTGAAGCTAATATATATGTATTACAGGTGAAATTAAATTCTAGCCTTTGGTTGAGGTACAACAGTGGTTTTTTACTGTTACTGTTTCAAATCTTTAAATCGGGCCTTCAAATCCTCAGATAAGTGGGCAGGATAAATGAATAGTTTAGGAAGGATTGCTGGCTGTCTCAGAAGTTATTTGGAATTCTTGACCATGGAGTTAATACTGAAAAACAGGATACAAGCTCATAGCGCTTCATATTGCCGTGCATAGATGCATTTTACTATAATGCATATTTCGTATGGCAAGATATGCTATGATAGTTATAATTCTCTCCTCATTGAAGATAGGTGACAAAAGGTCACATACTTGTTTATTCTTGTAAAATAGTGGTCATTCCTTTTAACTTACCTTAGCTAACAAAAGTTCGGTAACATTTTCTGAAGGGGTCTTTACAGATATTTATTTACTTAAATGAAATATAAATTACCAACAATCATAGAAGAGTTTTTGTGCAGGTAGTCAGTCATGAGTGCTTGGTAAGGACTAAGGGAGATGTATGAAAAGTCACTATCATGCAGCAAATTTTTTTGATTGGCTAGACTACCATTCCAATGAATATCCTGTCATTTGGGTGTTATGTGCTACAAGTTTTCCCCCCATTATGTATATGCATGTATGCTCATTCATGATTATTTATTTAGCTATTTCCCTCCCCTTTTCTCTCTCTATAATATATTTGTACATACTTCACTATCATATGGAATTGATATTGTTACTAATTTTAATATGACAATATCACTTTTATCAATCTTTTTCATCGAGTAATTATACAGGGTTACATGCTACTTGAGTTTGATTGTTAAAATTTTCGGATGTGCATTTCTTCTTAGTCAATTAAGGTGTCTTAAAAGAATTTGGAAATTGAACAATGAATCTGGCTAGCATGGAATTTTTTGTGTATATGCTTGTCTATGTTGTTTATGGTGTTGTGGAGGATAGCATTTGGCACCATTTCACTTATTTTACCTAGATATTTGATTCTTTGATTTTCATATTGTAACTTTTGACTTTTTTCATATGTATGGCAATTCTTAATGCTTCTGTCTTTAGAGTGTTTCATGTTCAAGGCATGATACACGCTTCTTACACGGCTAATATTTTGAATTTTTATTTAGGATATCAGCTATTAAATTTAGGAGATTTCGCTGGTTGTCTTTGTTGATGTGTCAGCTAAAAGTCATAGAACTTCATAGATTATAAATTCATCTACATGTGTTTTATCTTTTATAGGTTGCTTCAAGTGCACTAGGGTTTGGACCTCAAATGGCGATGCAGTTAGCAGAGAGATTATACACTCAAGGCTTTATCAGGTTTTATCCACACCAAATTGTGCTAGGGATAGCAGAGATGTTTGGTTCCTCCCATAAATTTTATATTCTGGGCTTTGTGACAAAATGTTTGCAATCTTGAGGTTTTGTGACAGGTCCTGATTAAGCTGTGATAATAGTTAACTTACATTTATATTCTGTAGAATACAACGAATATGAATGAGTGCTTCAATGTATCAGTAATGTTTCTCATAGGAGACTTTCGGTTATATTATATAGGGCATTGAGTGATTAAATGCATGGATGTTTTGGTCTTTCAATGATTACAAACCCATTGATACTCCCTCTTCTTTGGCATAAACATAGTTACCTAGAATACATACTGTAAAAAAAATTCCCAAGATGTTATAAGTTTTTAAAACATGACTTCATTCATCACATTTCATGCAAAATCTAAAGTTCACCTTCATTTATGCATGTGTGCAATTCAGATTTATTTTTCTATTAGGTAATAGTTTCATTGTTTTTCTATGGTTGTTTTCTAAACTTAAAATCTTGATAAAAAGAATGAAGATACACTGATATATGTGTCAATATGTCAATGATGTTATCTAAGGTATGCCAAACCAATCCGAATCGCCCAAGTTGGGCATTTCAATAAGGCAGGTCGGATTGTTAAGGGGCATGAACTGGCCTTAACTGAGCAGAACCACCTGGTTCTGCTCATTTTGAAGCGATTTGGGGTGATCTAGCCCCTTACCAATCCTGATAATAGAGGAGAAGGCATCCTGTGGCCTTTTCTTCTCTCTTCTGAAAAAAGGGAGTGGATTTTGTGAGAAAAATTCAAGAAAGAGGGAAAATTTGCCAATTTTAAGCCTAGATTCAGGTCAAATCGGGTATAATCCCCTCCCTTCTCTTCTCTCTCTCTCTCTCTCTCTCTCTCTCTCTCTCTCCAATTTTTATACATAAAATAGGCCGAAAATTGGTAAATCAAGGCAAATTATGTCAAAATCTTCCAGTACCTTTTATATGGTTCTAGGCTAATCCAAAATTAAAATTAATTTTATAGGTATTTGGTAAACTGGAGATCATATATAGGACATGATCTCTAATTCAGGCATTAAACCCAATACAAAATCATAGGAGACATAGGACCCAGTAATGTAGAACATGCTAGAATATAGAAATCCGGCTATTATTTGACACTATATCCAATGATAAATTTATAAGGAAATGTGGTGAAAACCTCTGAATACTGCTAAAACATTTGCTTTTCAATGTCTTTGTCTGTGAATCTACTGGTTTGGTTAGATTATACCTCTCTAGTTGATGCTGATTGTAGATCAGGCAGTGACAATTAGAAGAGAAAAGAGGTACAACCATAAGCCTAGGAGCAAGACAATAACTAGACCAACCAGACCTATAGGTGTCATGTCCACCTATTTATTGGGATAATGTAGTCTATGCAAATATATGAAATAAAGGCAAAAATAACAGAGTTAAAAGTAGGGGAACAATGACAAAAGTCAAAATCAAGAGTTCAAGAAGAAGGTAACAACTGAAAGAAAGATGTAAATGACGAAAATTAGGGCATACAATGATATGCATCAAGCAATCGTACAGTTTCTTGGGATCAATATGAAATAAGATAACAAAAGAGGTAAAACATCCCTAAAATTAAAATTTTAAACTATAAATCTTAAAATAATCTGCAAACTAAAAAAAATGAAAAAAAGAAAAGAAAGGCAAAAAAATATTGAATCGGTATGGTGCACTGAGTGCCAGTATGATTCGGTTCAGTATAGTATGGCACCCAGTATCAAGACTGCGGACATTCAATGTGATCCTTTAATTACAAACAATTGTAATTTTCATAATTTGATCAAAGTCATTGCTTTGTCTATGATTCAAGGAGAATTCTGATGTTTAATCTGAACCAAGTAGTCAATAACGGATGGGGCAATGGTGCTATACATATAGATACATATATGTACATTCACATAATTGGGAGTGATCTACAATCTGTGTGGGCCTGGCATGTGGTGTTTTGGATTAGTCAACTATGCCATAACTGTCATTTTTGTGTAAAATTGTTGTTGTGGTCAATGTTGTAGAAGTCAATGCTAGTGGGGATGGGAAAGAGGGTAATAAAATTGACAATAATGCTGACTTTGAGGGGGTTTTGCATAATGCTCGAACCTAGAGGGGCACTAGAAGTTGAAGCAGGCAAGCATGGTTGTCCTGTATTTAGCTAGTGTAGGACAAGAGTGACTCAACAATGTGCTTGCTTTCTTGTGGATATGGATCCTCACTGCACTGCATGTTGTTCAATAGAAACCAAAGATAAGGAGTGACAGGGTGGTGTTGCACACTTAGAAGGGAAAAAAAATGCAAGTCCAAAGTTCCTCCTTTTATTACTATAGCATCAATGGAAGAAGGAAAGGGTTTTCTCCTGAATAGAGAGAGCATTAGAGGTTATTCTTATATCGGAGAAAAATGATTATTGTGCTCTGATACTTGGTCCAAAATAGTTAGTGCTTTGTGCTAGGAGGCATTATTCACTATTGGATTGCCAATATCTGCATCACGTTCTTGCTTTTGAAGATTGCTAAGCAGGAGGGCAACCTTATGGCCCTTAGGGCTTGTCTGGAAGGGATGCCAGAAAGTGAGATGGGTGAAAGGATGCTGTGTTCATGGTTGTGGATAATGTTGGTCCCATGTCCATGAAGTAGCCATTTTATTCCCCTTTGTGTAGGTTCTAGAATTAGAGTAGCCTCTTGTGATGATGGGCATGCAATGTGAACATCAAAGACATGATGTGAGGAAGGAGGGAGGTGGGTAAATAGGTGAAACAAATGCATTAGATAAAAAAGGTTTAACAAATTGAAAGGATCCCAATCAGTTGTTTCCCAGTTACAGAGCTAAGCAATTGAAAAGACTATGTTTTGGGCCCATATGGCATGTAGGTATCTCCCACCTACTAACCTCTGGCACTTCTAGAAAAAGAAAAAGAACAGCCTTATTAGCAAAATAAAGGCAATTTAATCCAAAATTACATTTGTAAGCATAAGAGAGGATGCTGAGTTTTTAAGAAGAGAAATAATTTCTTATGAACAACAGAGCAGTAATGATGAATAATATCTTATTAAAAGATTGCCACATGCTAAGTAAATCAGAAGTCTAGAGAAGGAAAATAATCAAGCCGCAATGCAACTCCAATAAGGACCTCAATCTGTGATTTTAAAGATAAATTGAATTGGAAGTTATTGACATTTAGAGGAAAAACTGACTTGTTAGAGAGCAATAGAACACTGAATTGAACCACCACGAAGAAAGAATGAGGAAAACATTTATGAAAATTATGGCTATGTTTTGAGGATGAAGTCCATGCTCAATATGTTTGTTTGTTCTTTTGTAATTGATTTATCTTGAACACAAGCATTGTTGAAATCTAAATACCTAGATACCTGTGTCCTGCTCCAAAAAATCTGTGTTGAATTTGCTTCTGAGTTGAATACGAATCGGATACCTAGATATTAGTGAAGTCCTATTTTTGTCACTTTTAAAGATTGGCATACAGTAACCCTTCCAACAATGAGTTTGACCATCCATTTTCATTTTAGAAGTGAGTATTTGTTCTTCTTAGTGATTGGCCAAGGACGTAGCTATTGGAATAAGATGACAAAATATTATTTTCTTATACCTTTGGAGTTAATTAGAAAGTTTGAATGTGGAACAACTATACTGAAAAAGATTAACAAACAATATCTTCTTAATATTTGTTTTTAATGTTTAAACAAACAATGTTAAAGGAATAAATTATATAACTTAGATGTATAAGTTATCCTATGTATCCCCGTTTCTCCTTCTCTCTTGAACAAGTCAGACATTTGGATATGTCTCTGGATCCACTTCGTGTATTCATGTGCGTGCAACAATAGTTGGAACCCTCTCCAAGGGCTGATAAATTATATATATTGAATCACGGCATGAAATCTCATGTAGTCACATGTTTGCCTTGTAACATTCACATATTTGTACTGTAACATATGCAAGACGCCCCTTCTATCTACTCATTGCTTGCTGAAGTGGATGATACCAGTGTCAATATGGATTGATACAACATATAGGGTCAAGATTTCAAACCTTGATTTTGATGCAATTGATCATCGGCACTGTGTAAATGTTTCCTCATGTGTCTTATCTGCTTTTATCATGACCCAATCAAATATGAAGCCCGACCACTCAATCAGTTCTGTGTACTTTTGACTACTAACAATGTTTTTGCTTATTTTGGCTGTCTGCTAGACTCATTTTATCCTTTCTGAATAACAATCTACAGTTATCCACGTACAGAGAGCACAGCATACCCTTCATCATTTGACTTTAGAAGTGCACTTGGTGCACAACTAAATAACCCTATATGGGGTAATGATGTGCGGGCACTACTAGCTGATGGTTTTCATAAGCCGCGACATGGATTAGATGCAGGTGACCATCCTCCCATTACTCCAATGCGATCAGCAACAGAGGATATGTTAGGAGACGATGCTTGGAGACTTTACCAATACATTTGTCAGCATTTTATCGGCACTGTTAGCCCTGATTGCCATTATACAAGGTTTCTACGTCGAATCCTTTTCTTCTCATGATGATCTGTTCATAAATAAACCTGTCATTCTGTCCATTATCTATTCAATTGTATGTCCAAGAAGTATGTTCACAAAAGTATATTTTGTTTATATAATCTACCTTGTTCAGGCTTGCAAACATTCTTCAGATTTTTTCTTTAGCTGCAATATGGATGGTTGAGAATTGATATCATTTCATCCTATTCAGTTCTTTCGCTTTGGATTAGCGAGCTTGGTTAGATATCATGCAATAAGGTGGTTAGTTATAGATTATGATGATGGTCAACTTTTATGAGTATGTCAACTCGATACTGGGTGCGATACTAGTCGGTGACCAGTATAGTGTGGTACTGATCGGTGTCTTGCCGACACATGGTATGGTATGGCAGACATCTATCTGATACTGGACTGACCTTTTGAAGATGGGAATAGAGAAGTTAGACCTTCCATGTAGGTCATAGCCTAGCTGCGTGGAATAAGATCTGGTGTACGACTTGAATCCAGATACATCTAGAGACCTTACTCCATGTATAAAGTCATTTGTAGCAGCAGTGTCCTATCCCAGTGACCTTAAGAGATCTGTTTCCTGTATGCAACAATTAGGGCTGGCAAAATATGACCCGATCTGCCAACCCGACCCGTGTTCGACCCGCCATAAACAGGTTTGGGTTTAGGTTAAACAGGTTCGGATCATAAATCGGTCGACCAGTTTAACCCGTTTAATAATTGGATTGGATATGGGTTTTAGATATCTGATCCGTTTAATCCGTTTAACCCGTTTAATATTTAGGTTGGGTTGAGTCAGATAACCCATTTAACCTGTTTAACCTGTTAACTTATTTCTGACCCATTTAATCATTTAACCTGTTTAACCTGTTTCACCCATTTAAGATCTGTTTAACCCATTTAAGATCCGTTTAACCTGTTTAAAACATGTTTAACCTGTTTCTGACCCATTTAACTTGACCTATTTAACCTGTTTAATCGTTTAACTTGTTTAACCCGTTTAACCTAATTTGACCTATTTAATAAACGGGTTAAACGGGTCGGGTCGGGTTACCTGTTTAATAAACAGGTCGGGTTCAGATTTGAATTTTTGATCCGTTTAATAAATAGGTCGGATTTGGGTTGACCATTTTCTGACCCGATCCATTTATGACCGACCGTTTATGACCGACCCGACCCGTTTGCTACCCCTAGCAACAATAGACTTATAGGCTCTACCATGTCGTATGCCACAGTGTGTATCCTGTGGTAATGACTGAGCAAGGACTTATTGGTGAATTGAAGATCCTAAGGCTGAGTCATATGTAGTCATGCGATGTCCATTGCTACCTTCCTGACTACCATTTGCATTGTCGATCGAATTGTCATTGCCATCATGCAAGTCTTGTGAGATGATTCGGGCAGTCGTTATCCAAGGGTGTGCTATTTTTCAAATTACAGTGAATAGAGTTCCGATCCATTCTCTTCACTGGAACTACAATTCGTTTTTCTTTCCTTTTTTTGTTGACCAGAGGAACTACCATCTTTCCCTAGATTCCCCTATTGGCTTGGCTTTGCTTGGTTGGTTCAACTATGCCAACCACACTGACTGGTCTCCTACCTACTTGAACTAGACTAGGTGCCATGGTGGCCTCTTCTCAGTGTCTCTTTGTGAAATCTCTAGAAGGTATCTCGGATATGGAGCCTCGCAATGATGATGGACTCCTTCCAACCTTTGTGGCTACTTAGCTAGAGTGAGCATGTCATGTGTTGTTCTGTCTGTTGTTCTAGAGAATTTCCATGACACACTGTCAAATGCTTTTTCAAAATCAATTTTACATTTGGTTTTCTTCCTTTTGCTGATTGAGATGATTTCAAAAGTAGATACATAGCTTTCGTGAATTAATCTCCCTGCTATGAAAGCTGACTGTGAGGAGGATATCAGGTTCCCAATCACCAGTTTGAGCCTGTTAGACAGTACTTTTCAAATAATTTTGATAATGTTGTTCTCTAGACTGATTGGCTGGTAATCCTTCACTGATGAGCACTCTGTCTTCTTAGGGTTCAGAGTTATGTAGATGTAGTTTAGCCTTGATAAATTCATATTTTGCTCATAGAAACCTGCGAAGAGCTGCAAAATATCAGGTTTAAATATTTTTCAGAATCTTTGATAGAAGGATGCTGGAAATCTATCTGGTCTAGGTGACTTGTTTTTGGCTAAACCGAAGATTGCCTGCTTGATCTTATCTCAGAGAATGGTTCATCAAGAGTTTTTAGGTCTATATTATCTCCTTGATATAATTTCTCCCAGTTTGCACCAATGCTTTCTTTTGGCACTGCCTCTAGCAGATTGTGGTAGAAAGACAAAAAAAAATTTTCAATGTCTTGTTGGTTAGATATTAGTTTTACCTTCGTGTTGGACTTTTGAAATATGGTTCTTCCTCCTCTGATTGCTTACCAAGATGTGAAAAAATTGTGTTACAATCACCTTCACGGATCCATTGATACCTTGAGCGTTGCTTCCACATTATTTCCTTTTGAGTCAGAATCATTTCTAGTTGCTCTTTCAGGCTGGTTCTTTCCTGTCATTGCTCAGCTAATAATCCCTTGTTGTCTTTAACTTCATCTAACTTTCCAATACGAAGATTAATCTCGTTTTTCTTTTCCAGTGTGTTTCCTACATTGTTTCTACTCCATTCTCTTAGCTTAGACCGCAAGAATCTTAGTTTTAGGACCATATTTGGAGCCGCGTCATGATGTCGAGGGGCAGTTCCCCACCATGCTTTGATAAGGTCTTCGAGGCCAGCAAATGAGCATTAGAGGTTTTCAAAATGAAATGGTTTTAAACCCTTTGTGTTTAATTTCAGAGTAGAGTTGAGGGTTACTAGCATTGGGAGGTGGTCGGATGTGATCTGTGGCTACGGCTTCAGAGATACCAGAGGAAACATATTGTGGAGGCTTGTAGAGATGAAGCATCTATCAAGCTTGACAAGACTTGGGTTTTCTCAAAAATTTGTCCAAATATATTTCCTGTTAGGACAGTTAATCTCAACCAGGTTCAAATAGTTGATAAGGTTGTTGAAACGCCTGGATGCCAAAGGATTATCTGTAGGCCCAAGTCTCTTAGTTGAGAATCTAGTGAACATTAAAGTCTCCAACAAGTATCCATGGTTCTCGGATGATTTTACTGATATCCTTTAGCTCATCAAAGAAACCTATTCTATTTTTATTGCCATGAGGTCCATACATGTTGGTGACGATCTAGTTGAATTTGCTGCTTTTGGAATAAAATTTCGTGGTGATGGAATATCTGCCTCAGTTTAGTGGCTGTCCTTGGACTATCTCGTTATTGCAGCATGTTAGCAGGCCTCTCGAGGAACCGACGGCATTCAAGGATTGAAACTCATCAAGACTGGCTCCCATTGAAGTTTTGAGTATGTGAGCATTTATCTGATCAAGTTTGGTCTCTTGTAGACAAATAATATGGCTGTTGGAGTCAGTGATGGATTTTTTAATCAATCATCGCTTAGAAGCCTGACCCATGCCTTAAACGTTCCAAAAAACTAATTGCATTTGGTAGTTACGATAACTGCAAGGGCTTTTGATGTGTGAACTTGGAGATAAACATTGCTACAAGCGTTTTTCATAGCGACGATAATTTTTACATCTCCAACATAATTTTTGAGCAAGAAGTTGCGATACATTTGTAAGAAGACCTAATAAGATGATATATATAAATCATCCAAGGAAAAGTGGTTCTGAGATGAGCAGCTTATGTAATATTCATATAGCAAAACAATTTTGTGCCTCAGCCTAAAAGACACAAAACTACAACTGAACTTGGTACGATTGGCCTTCTTCATTTGATAGTGGGTCGATTACCTAGCCAAGCTGGCTCCAGGCTTTTCATTTTGAGAATGGCAGCATTGTCTTCTTCAAAGAAAAGGAAACCACAACTTGATGCTAGGTCCTGGATTTCGCATGAAGTTAGAGAGTTGATGAAGAGGATATCTTCATTTTTGAGTTTCAGTTCATTGAGGCCCAGAATTTTGACTTTCCGACCTCTGATATGGACACTTCTTTTAGCTATGATATTTATCCATCAATTCAGCATTATGCTAGGATATCTAAAATACTTTGCTTTGGTAATTTCTCTACTTAAATATCAGGTCAATGAACTGCCAATATGATAAATAGTGCATAAGGGCCTCTTTGGGTGTGTATTTGGTCCTGCGTTGATTGTGCATCAGGGAGGTCTGGAATATTTAAGCATGGCCAAGTACCCCAATTAATAAGTTGGGTGCAGTCTTAGGTCATTACACTGTGTGTTTATGTGCCTGTGAGGAGAAGGGGAAGGGGAGGGGGGGCGGGAGATCTTATTTTGATTTTGTTGCAAAGCTTTTTTAAGATGGAAGAATATCATTTATGGTCTTCCTCTATAAGATGCTTTTCTCTAATGATTGTTCCAGGACTAGAGTAGAATTTGCAGCTGGTAGGGAGCTGTTTCACTGTGTTGGGCAACATGTTACTGCTAAAGGATTTACATCTATCATGCCATGGATGGCAGTTGGTGAGAAGAATCTTCCGCAGTTTACTAAGGGTGAGAAGATCAATATTCTAAAGGTCGACTTATATGAGGTGGAATTCTGCACTCCATGTATTTGTGGCTTTTTTCTTATGAACAACTTTGTCAGCATGTATTTTGATTGGTCATTTCATTTTTAAAATACTGCAATCTGTGATATCTAGCTTAAAATTGGCCTCATATCTTCTGTAATTATGCTGTCCTAAATTTGAGTTTACTTGGGGATGAAGTTAATTCATACTAGATATTCATAGCTAGTGCCATGATTTGTTTTGTTTAATTTTTAGGGGAGTACCTCACCTCCAGACTACCTCAGTGAGAGCGAGCTAATTTCACTCATGGAAAAGAATGGGATAGGCACAGATGCTTCGATTCCTGTACACATAAACAATATCTGCGAGCGCAACTATGTTCAGGTTTTTACCTAATAATCTTTCTTCTCGACTATTTTAATTTTTCGCTTCTCATTTGTGATTGTGCTTGTATAAGTTTAGTCAGATCACTGTGTAGCAGACTAGCACCTGAACGAATGATCTTTGAGATTCTGAGTGTATGAGCCTTACAAATCCTAAATTTTCGGTTTCTTATGTTACTTATAGGTCAGTTCTGGAAGGAGGTTGGTACCAACGGCCCTTGGGACCACTCTGATTAGAGGATATCAATGCATTGATCCAGACCTTTGTTTGCCAGACATCCGCAGCTTTATTGAGCAGCAGATCACCCTGATTGCTAAAGGAAAAGCTGATCATATTCATGTTGTGCAGCATGTCCTTCAACAATTTAAACAGAAGTATACTTACTTTGTTAAAAAGGTAATTTCTAGCGAACATGTGGTAAGAGAATGTTTGATGCCTTATAATTCTCTTTGGTTTACCTATATCAGAATTCTTGTTATGAATCTTGGAAGGTCATCGGGCTTTGTATCATGACCTAAATGACATTCCATTATGATTTTATTCTGCAGCATATAAGTAACATAGCCAATTACCTATAAGGGAATCAAATGATAAAGTTAAAGTGTAAATTTGTAATCTATATACTGAAATCATAGATGTATAATTATTGTATCCTTCAGAATGCATGCCTTGCTTATCAACCCATCCTCTTCATTGTCTTCAAGGAGGATTCCTGTGCCAGCTGGTGTCCTATACTAGCATATCTTGGTCTTATGATTGGGCAATCCATAATGTGTGATTGCGTGCACCATTCATTTTAACTCTCTTGTCCAAGAACATCTATATCTACCACCACATATAGCAGAACCTCTTTACCCACCTCTATATTTCTCTTTAAGGCTACCTGCAATTGCCAAAGCAGATATTTTGTTAGAAACATTCTGTGTATCAGGACAAAAAGATTTCCTTTGAATGCATGAGCATCTTTTGTAGAACACCATTATAGCTTACTGTTAATCAAGAAAGGTGCAAATAATTTTTTGATATTCGGGATTAAAAATCTGCAGGTCTTTTCTGATGCAGCTCTTCAAGCTGCATTTGTTGGGCTTCTATGTCTTGAGTGGTAGATAAATTCTCATCTTAAATAACACCATAAGGGCAACATACTACTTAGTAAGAAGCTTCAGTCCATTTTGCATTATAAAATACAAATATCAAATCAAAGATTATATTAATTCTTTTTTCCACTAAATAATTTCACTACTCTTTCAGCTTGAGAGTAAATATTAGCAGGTGTGTAATTTTTCTAGCAAGGCTGCAAGAGCATTAGTTTAAATGTGTATTGTAATCTTTTATACACTATATGCTCATTGCTGGAGAAATGGAAGCAGAGAACTTTTCTTATCTCCTTCTTTTTAACTCCATGTGAGAGGCAGAGTTGGAGCCTAAAACATGAGTTGATTATATTTTTGACCAAAAATATTTGTTTCTGCCTAAATGTATGGCTATGTCTGAAAATCCTAACAATGATTCATATTGCATTGTTAGAGTCTACATGAAAAATTGGGGGGAATTCCTGTTGTCTTGCATATTGACTCATTGATAAATTTAAAATCCAAAACTATATAGTCAATTATAATACTAGTTTTAAAAATTTATACACATGGAAGATAGGACTGATTTTAGCCTGGTATGATTTCATTTGGACAGTAATACTGCCATGTGACATACACTGTTAATTGATGTGTACAGGAGGAGAGGAGGGAAGGGCCTGAATGATATTGGTGTTCATCACCGGATGATTAATAGATTGAGTTAGAGGGTTCCTGTGTCGTGTTTTTACCACAGTATATTGAGGAGAGAGAGGAATTTGGTTGGTGCTCTGGTGGGTGGCCATTGCCAACCTGATCAATATAGGGGTGAGATGGCCTGGTAAGGGGGCAAGATGGCAATGCTGGTAAGTGGTGGATCTTGGACAGATTACATTGCAACAACTTGGTATTATCGTGCACAATAGACTGAAAATATAGTGGCCTTCAAGGATAAGGATGTTTTTCTCAAAACAAAAGCATGGCAAGCTTTGGTTTTCACCTTGGACTTTGATGCAAGTCAAGAGTCCTTAAAGTCACACACCATCAGTTGTGATGCACAACCTTGAAGTCTTGAATTCGTGCATGCTTGCTCAAAATGACTTAATGCAACCCGTAAACCTCCTAGGGTTTCTAAAAAATCTCACAATACTATGTATAGGAAAACACACTGACACACACACACACACACACGCAGAGAGAGAGAGAGAGAGAGCACAATAGAAATTTTTTAATTGAATTGGGGGCATGCAGTACCTTCATAGATGGAGAGGAATCCTAGTAACCATTCCTTACCTTTTGCTTATCCTATATCACATGGACTGTGTACATGCATCAGATGTGGGTACTTTTCTAGGTGGAGGATTGTTTCAGTACCTAAGAATTTCTTCTCATAAAGCTGCATCCAAGTGTCATACCTATTTCCTTCTTTATGTGTCGGGTGCATATACTTTAGACCAAGTTGAATATTATGTAATATTGTGACTTTATATCCAAGAAGGTAAAGCAGATGCCTCTCTTTGGCCAAGTAGGTCTCAACTTGGGTTTGCCCTTCGTATTAAGGGTAAAGTTCCACTAAGCTAGCTTATTTCTTCACCCATTATAGGGAGCTTGTACAGTGAGTGTAGAGCAAGGTATACCACCCAGAACCCTACAAAGCGACCCATATGTTTCCAACTAAGCTAGTTTAACCTATAAGATAATGGGACTAAGCAAGTAGGCTGAGGTTGGAACCCAGATTCCTACTTAAGGGCCATTGGTGCATAGTGAGTGAACTATTTTATAATGAGTCTTATCACATACTGTGCTATCGCAAACCTTGCATCTAAGTATTAGTAATTTAGGCAATGATGCTATGGCAAACTCCATGGATATCATAACATTATGATATATATTTTGCATAACTTCCCCAACAATAAATAACTCATTTTTATTTTTTGGGATTAAATAAAACATTTCTTACTCCATAACCAATTTGCACAATCACCATATGGCTTTACGATCTGACAAGATATTGGATAAATGCTAAAAAAAACCCTCAAAACACATAAATGTACTTTATTTTTTTTTTCATAATAAATTTATTAGAGCTCTTCTGCAAGACTCTGAATGCTGGACCTAACTTGTCTTACTAATCCTAATTCCTCAAACTGGTAATTCCCTCTTATTAGGGAATGATTCCTTAGGTTACATAACCGAATTAAATTCATTACTTGGTTTACTCAGTCTGATCATCAAATAATAAAATTGAATGAAACTATGAAATACAGATTTCTCAGGTTGAAGAATTGCAAAGACTGTCACACTGTGAAAACGCAACCTATATCGACAGGTTAACCTGTTCTGACAGGTTAATTTTGGCCAGACATGCTCTTAACTCTTAGGTTTGCCCATCAACGTGTAAAGACTTGACCAAGCACTAATGAGGAGAAACTACTCCAGTAACCAAGAAAAGTTGTCTTAAGATCGCCATACAGTTTTAGCATCCATATGAACAGGTCACCTGAGATCACCCATGACTGTGACTAATTTTAGGAAGCATGATTCAGAACCTTAGTTCTCTCTCAATTGGTTATAGCTACTGGATGTCCTATATCTTATAATATCCTATGTATTTCAGGTGTTATACCATGCTAGTCTGCTAGACATCTCAATCTGACATACATGAAACCCAATATTCATGGAAAGGAAAGAATTCCATTTTCTTAATGCCTCGCAAACTATCTCATACATTAAAACATGGCTTTGTTATGGTACCACATCTAACAAGTATTGATACATGTCGGTCAAACGTAAGAGAAGAGGGGCAAGTGAAGTTAGTAAAAATGTATATGTATATTATGCATATAACAAAATGACTCAGCTTAGATAAATGTGTGTTTGAATGATACAACAAACTTTATAAAACATTAAAGATGTTTACTTGTTAACAGAAAAAGAAAAAAAAAAAAAAAATCCAACAGTTTCAGTTGGTTTGGGCTGAAACTGCTGAAACTGTCAAAACTGATCAAAACCAAATATTTCAGTCAGTTCTTGTTAGTCTCTACTGAAACTAATCCTTTACAGCCAAAAATTTGAAACCTTGGTGGAAAATGTTTCCATTGCTTCTTAATAGGTTACTATTGTCACTGTGTCTCATTCATTCTGTATGTTTAAAAAGATGGCTAGAGCATTAAATTCAATGGATGTGCAAATTTGTTTAGTGTATGGTGCTTACTAGTTTGTAACTTGACTAAGTCAAATGATCTGAGGGTGAGCCTCGGTGCAAAGGTAAATTTGCTCCATTGTGGCCTGGACATTATGGGTCGAAGTGTGGAAAGTGCCTTACTGCATGCAAGGATAAGACTACATACAGCTGACCCTTCCCAAACCTTTGTGCACTAGGCTGGTCTTTTTACTCGGTTGAATGATCTGAGCCAACTCAAATGGGTTTTTGAGTTGACTTATCAAGTTAACAAATTAATTTTAATCGAGTTCCATGCAGCCAGTTTTGGCCAGTTGATTGACTCATAATCCAGCTAGTTTTAGTTGACTCTGTAACTTCTTAAACACCGATGTATGGTAGCTTTCTCATTTTACATTTCTGAGTTCCTAAACACTGGTGTATGGTAGCTTTTTTGTTCTGTATTTTTACCTCTGTAAATCTAATATGGCATTTAGGAAAGATGCAGAAAATGCATTTTCTTTTGTCAGCATTGAATGAGATGACAAGATGAAAACTTACATCTTCATGGGATTCTGTGATAGAACCATACAAGGCCCTCTGTGACCTGTTCTAGAACAAAGGGCCACTGTCTTGTTGCTGGGCCCTAATATTAGCTGAATTTTTCTCGGAGATAGCGGAGAACTATGATCAATGACAGAGATTTCTGAAGCTATCTGCCATTGCATTGTTTTTGTTTTTAATAATTTGGGCTGATTTATTCTCTAGAAACATGTATACATATCATTGCTGGATGACTGGAATGTTAAACTAGCTGTGGATTTGTGATTCATTTTCATATAATTGTTTCCATTTTGAATGAGTTAACTTAAGCTTTAGTGCAGATTGAAAACATGGATGCTCTCTTTGAAGCACAGTTCTCACCTTTAGCAGACTCAGGGCGTCTGCTGAGCAAATGTGGAAAATGTACACGCTACATGAAATACATTTCTACTCAGCCACCACGGTTATATTGTGCGACTTGCGAGGAGGTCTATTACCTCCCTCAGAATGGCACCATAAAGGTAAGCCATTGCAATTATGGTGATTCTACATATATTGTCCACTGAAAGTCATCTCTAAGAGGCTAGTCTTACTACTATTTTTTTCTCTCCATGGTTATGGTTTAGTGAAGTTAGAATCTTAAAACTGGATGACAATGCTTCATTTCCGGTTTGCATTCTCCCCTGGGAGGGATACTGGGGATGACATCATTTAATCATTTTAGGCCGAGAATGTATTTATTCTTTATAGTAGATCAAAGGGGAAGTTGTCTCATTGCTTCGAAGATCTATTTGGTTGGACATACACAATAGCGTAGCCTGTCCTATATTACATGGATTCGTGTATGTGTGTCGGGTGTGGGTGCATGCAAGTGTTGGATCCTTTGAATTTCTAAAAATTTCTTCTTATAGATATGTGTCTAAGTGTCATTTCAATCTCCATATTTAAGCATCTGGTATGGGTACATTAGAGTACCTTGAGGGGCTAGGAAGAGCTTTTCAAGTACCATTAAATTAAATGGAGGTTGACCTTATTTGGTGTAAGTAGATGAAAGAGTCAATATTAAACCTGGATTGTCTGTTTCGGCCCTTGCATGCGTGGATTAGGCTTTAGATGTCCGGCCGCTAACCAATTGGGTTGGTCCATGGGGTCCATGCGAAGGTGAAGAAGAGTCAGTGAAAATATTTCCTAAAGTACAGTATATGTTGCTATCGTTTGTAGTAATACCCTAAATATATTTTTTCAATGTAAAAAAGTTTTTAGTTGAATTTGGTATAATGCATTTTAGTGCTCTTATTTCTTTGTGTTAGTGGAACATTCAGAGGGATTTGCCATATGATCAATGGTGGTTCCTGAAATTTTACTTTGTGGGGACAATATAATAAAAGAAGCGAAGAAGCTGTGGAGAGAAAACAAATATTATTTTTTTTAAAAAATAAAATATATAAAAAAAATAATATGTAATATCTTAAATATTTTTATAATAAAATATTACAAAGAAGCATCATAGTAAAATCCTAAATATTATTAAATATTAAAATTATAATAGCCAACCAAAAATTATTCTAATTATATATATTGGATATGAGTGAAAAAAAGGAGAAAACAGAAAAAACTAAAAAATTGTTACCAAAAAAAAATCAGCTAAAAGAGATATACCTGATTCAGGTTGAGAAGAGAGACAAGAAGAACATATTGTTATCTATTACATTTGGATTGATTAGGATATAAAAATAAATTGATGTGGGGTTTAAATGTAAGGGGTGGACAAATGGGGACTATAGAATTGGGGTGGGGCACTAAAAGTCAAATAGAGAAGTAATAAATAAAAAAAGAAAACGAATAAGAGAGAGGAGAGAGGTCAAAGTGGCGTGAGGGAGGGAGGGAGAGAGATGGGATATGTGCGTCATTCAAAAGAGAGAGAATGTAGGTCATAATTACTTTTTTCATCTTTTGATATAGTCTTTTTAGGATATAAAAAATAAATTGATGTAAGGTTTAAATATAAGAGGTGGACGGATGGAGTTGGAGTGGGCTATTAAGAGACAAAAAAAAAGTAATTAATAAAGAAAGAGAGAAGGAGATAGAGAGAGAGAGAGAGGCAGAGAGAGATAGGATATGTGAGTCATTGAAGAGAGAATGTAGGTTATAATTACTCTTTTGATATAGCCTTTTTTATCTTTTATTTCAAAATTTTATGAGATATGAAGTCAATTCATAAAATTAGTGTGTTCAAATTTTTTGATTTTTCTTACTAATATAGATATATGTCTAATGTTGTGGGGTTAATTTTGACTTTTTCCACTGGTCACTATGGCTTTTTCTACTAGTATATACACATGGGCCATTTTTTTGTGGGGTCAATTGACCCCACATTTTCTCAGATGCATCCACTGCTGCATATGATCTAGGTGCCAACCTTCTCTCTAGGCTACTCATCCCAATTTGCTGCTGAGAATTGATTAATCCTTTTTATTCCTCAGCTTTACAAGGAACTTGCATGCCCTCTAGATGGATTTGAGTTGGTGCTCTTTTTGATGGCGGGCCCTGATGGGAAGACATTCCCACTCTGCCCCTATTGCTATAATAGCCCCCCATTTGAAGGAATTGACAAACTGTTTGGTGCCCTCAAGCTTGGAAGTTCTGGAAAGATAGGAAAGGGCGCGGGTATGCCATGCTTTCTCTGCCCTCATCCAACATGTCAGCACTCTCTGATATCCCAAGGAGTTTGTGCTTGCCCTGAGTGCAGTGGTACACTTGTCCTTGATCCAGTAAGTGCACCCAAATGGAGGCTCTACTGCAACATATGCAACTGCCTTGTCTCCCTCCCACAGGGTGCACATCGAATCTCAACTACAGGCAAGAGGTGTCCTGAATGTGACTCAACAATCATCGAAGTGGACTTTAATAAGAGGACAACACCCCTGAGCAATGGAGCGACTTTGCATGTGGGTTGCATCTTGTGTGATGAGTTACTGCATTCGCTCGTGGAGATGAAGCATGGCAAATCTTTTTTCAGACGTGGAAGAGGGAGAGGTAGAGGTCGAGGGAGAGCAAGCAGCAGGGGCAGGGGTAGGGGTAGGGGTCGCTCAAAATATGAGGATCCAAAAATGAGTTTCCGAGATTTCTAAGCAGAGCATGCCATTTTGTTTTGGCTTGACATATCCTGTTCTTGGTAAGCCGCTTCAATTTTTTTCCATTTGTAGATTGATATTATATGTTTCTTAGTGCTTATGCAAACACAAAGTGTAGAAGAAAAGTTGTTCACTTATGATGCACGTTGTATAACTTTAGATGCCCTATCTGTGAATGTTTGTGGTTCTCTTTCACAGCCAGGAAACTAGTCCTCTTTCACACAATCTGAGAATTGATGGAGCAAGGATAATTTTGAGGAGATTCTGATAGCTCTATACATGCCATGCAAAACTTTGATGCAAAGATGACCTAAAAAGACAACATGATACTTAAATTCTCTGCACAAGGATTTACAAGTGTGATACTGTCATTAGGTTGCCTGTAATTTTTTCTAAACATCAAGCACATTCTGCTGCATTTCTTTTTTTGACAGAGCCAGGAAAGATGTTATCATCAATGTACAACGTTGATGCAATGGAATCTCAGGCTTCTGCCACTGCATCTAAAGGTTTTTTTGCTTCCTGGACCTGGAATCTTCACTCTGTTTGGACGATCGGCATGATTTATAGTTATGAAGTTCTCAATCGAGATTTCAGTGTAAAATTGAGAGATGTTGCTGATATTAGATGTCTGTTGATGAATTTCCAGCAACCAACAAGCCTCAATGATGTTCAGACACCCTGTATCATTCTTATTGCAATTGTATGTGCTGTATGGATTTGTAACACACTGATTATTATGGTATATTTCTAGAAAAATAATACATTGTCAGAAAAGTAATCTAATATTTATGGTGCTTTTTGTCTTGAAATTTACCCAAAAAGATCATTTGCATCTCACTTGCATATCATCCATCTCTTATATTGCATTACTTTGTATCATTATTCGAGAAAATTTGTTGAAGGACATCAAAACCAGAAAGGTAAGAGACTTCATCGATCTGTTTATGCTAATCTCTGTGTTTCTGGTTTATTACCATTCGACACTATGTCCATTATTTCAACCATGTCGTGCTGAGAATGTTGAGTTTTTAAATAACTAACGTTTGTCTTGCAGATGGAAAATATTAACAGATCCCAACCCATGGATATTGGCGGTGTAATGAAGGAGAATCGAGCAGCATGTTGGGTAACATTCCTCCCAATTCTGTGTGTAGATTCTGATATGCCTTTTCTCAATAAATCTAAAATACCACTATAACAACAAAATAGAATAAAACGTTCTTATGTTAATCTACACTACGAAGGCTTTTCTCATTATTTATTGCACATCTCATCCATTTCCTCAGCCCTTCATTGGTCATCCATCCATCCTTCCACACGAGCTTGGTGAAAAAATGCAAAAAAAAGGTTGCACTACTTTGAACAGCACTGGTACCTCTGCGGGCTTTCATTTACATCCAACCTGGTACCTCTGAGCGAAGACTTCAGCACCAGAGGTGGCTCCTCGTCGCCACCGCCGAGTGATTTCCTGCTCACATTCCGATAAATCCTCTCCAGGACCATCAGAAATGCCTTCTCCACATTTGTTGCATCCAACGCCGATGTCTCCAAGAAGAGAAGTCCCTCTCTCTCCGCCAGCTCCTTGCCCGACTCCACCGGCACCGCCCTCAGCCCCTCGAGGTCGCACTTGTTGCCGGCGAGCATGATGACGACATTGGGGTCTGCATGGGCCCGTAGTTCGTCGAGCCACCGGGGCACCTGCTCAAAACTGGGGTATTTGGTGATGTCATAGACGATGAGAGCACCGAGTGCACCACGGTAGTAGGCGCTGGTGATGGCACGGTACCGCTCCTGGCCGGCGGTGTCCCATATCTGGGCCTTGACAAGCTTCTTGTCGATGAGGATGGTCTTGGTCTGGAATTCAACCCCAACGGTCGCCCGGGTCTCGGTGCTGAATTCGTTCTTGGAGAATCTGGACAGGAGCTGGGTCTTGCCCACGGCCGAGTCTCCGATAACCACCATCTTGAATACATAATCCATCATCCTCTTGCGCTCTTCCCTCTTTGTTTCTGGTCGGAAAACTGAGCTGTGAGATCTATGGTGCTGGCGTGATGGCTGATTCTGGTCATTGGTCAGTCTGCGGCTGTGTTTCTAGTTGGATTTTAAAATTAAGGGGGCCCACCACCGTTAGCTTTTATGACTAAGAAATTAAAAGGGCGTATGAGTACGATCATTTGAAAGCCTACGGGGTTAAACTCCCATTGCTTTTGAGTCAGTTGGCGTGTTAATTACGGCCAGTGGATCGCTTGGTAGGGAAGACCGGTTTTCTGGTTTCCAGATTTTTATGATGCGTTGGTAGGGAGGGCAGCCACTAGCCAAAACAAACTTGGTCATTCTAGAAAGCCGAGGCTTGGATATTCTAAAGAAAGGAATTGGCTGCACTAATTGACCTTTTATTAGAAAAAAGGTTACTGGAAACCCACCGTGGTTGCTGGTTGACAGGCTATTTGGGCGTGTTGGCCTCCATGATTACCCTCTTTTCTGGGGGGATGTAATGACATATCATTCTTGTTGGTTGATGGATGAGTGTGAGGTTGTGATGGAGAAAACAATATTGCTTTTGGATTGTAGTTGCAGGATCATGTTCCTTGAGCCTCCCATTTTAGGGAGTTATAACCGTTGGCTTTCACAGTCGGAATCCTACATTGAGATGGATTTTTCATGGTCTATAGCAGACCATGGTTTAACCTTTCTCGGATGGAGCAATATCTAGGCATTAAAAAATTCAGAAATTTTGATGTCTTTGCCAAGATGAGCCTAGTTGAGCTGAGTATGTCTTTTCAATGTTGCAGCTGAATTTTGTTCAAGATTAAACCCAATCCTACCTGGACTCTTAGGGGTGCTTGATTAGGGGAAATGAAAGTGTGGAATGGAAATCAAAATGGTTGACTTCTATTCCAGCCACTTAATTAGGGAAGTTCTATTCCGATTCCAGGATGGAATAGAAATGGTCTAATCTATCTAAAACTCAATTTCTACTATCTTCTGGAGGTGTTTGGTTCACGACTGAAATCAGAATTGGAATGAGAATCGGAATGGCTTGGAATCGTAATCGAAATGGTCAAATCCCTTGAAGCGCTTGGTTCATAATCGGAATCGGAATGAAAATTTGAATCCATAGAGAAGAGTAGGGATTAAGTTCTATATAGATTGGGCCATTTTCATTCCACATCAGAATCGAAATTGGAATGGGACTCCTCCGAACCAAATGGTTGAATGGGAGCTACCAATTTTCATTCCGATTTCAGACCCCCACTCCCCTCAACTAAGCATTTTTCCTATGGATTCAAACTTTCATTCCGATTTCGATCATGAACCAAATATTTTAGAAAATTTCATCATTCCGATTTCCATCCCAACCCATTATGATTCTGATTTCGATTACAAACTAAGCACCCTCTTAATTGATTAAAGCTTGTGTATACATTTAGTTACACTCGAGTTTGTAGGTAAGTCCGGCAAACTTTTTATTTTTGGATAAAATGGTACATTGATACACTCCTGATATGAATGCATTTAAAAATATCAAAAATAAAACATCAAAAAAGCCAGATGGCATAAAGGTCATCCCAGTCTAAATGACATCTCTGAAATTCAGGTGAGCAACATCCTCTCTATCCCGTGTCTGAATCCAACTCATCACTATAGTAGAATTTCTCTTTATGACAAGCCGATCAGCCCCAAGCATAAATCTCACATAGACAATATCTGTCCAAATAGTTTGCAGCTTCACCTCTGAGACTGTAATATCTACTAGTCAGCTCTCGCCCACCGCCATCGGTTTCAAATCCGAACCCCGCATCATGAATCCCGCTTCACTGCACTTAATCGACATACTGCCATTGAAATTGATCTCGAGGAATGTCTAAATAGCTTAGTTCATCATCTACTATTACTTATATTTTATTATTAAGACTAATGAGCAGGGGCTTGTCCTAATGGGTCTAGATAATTATAGCGTAGGTAGATCTCTCTCTCTCTCTCTTCAAAGAGAGAGAGAGAGAGAGAGAGAGAGAGAGAGCTGTGATCGCTAGGATGCAAACGGGCGGTATGCTGGCCAACTTGTTTCCCTTTTAAAGTCGGTTTATCAAGCTGCAGTGCATATAATTGTAGCCTGACCTTTTTTCCTTTTAAATCTAGGTCATCGATCCACAATGCATATAATGTTATGGGAGACTCCAAATTTTTTCTGCTTTGTTATAATTCAATAGATTTCACTGCTTTTTTAGCACCCACATTTTTCCTCTTATTTTGACAAGTCTCCAAGGGATATGTTACTAAAATTGAACCCAGATTTTTTTTCTAGTCCAACCAAGTTGAGCTTGGTCCCAAGCTTGGACCGGTAAACTCGAAACTATAACATGGGCTTGGGTTGTATAAATGTTAAATGGGTCCAAGTGGATTGGCTCGAATGTGGGTCCACCTAGAGGACCTAGGCCCCATACAAATAGGATTGGTTCTAAAATTTAGAGCCCAAGCCGGAATTTAGTTTGATGTCCTTGTTAGTTGGCTTCGTATTCCGAGCCCTTAAGTGCTCAAGTTTAGAGAGATCCATTGTCTGGCCGACTGGAAAATGAGATCCTAATAATTGGGTCATTTATCAGTCGAAGTTGGGCCGTGTTTGGACAGCTTTGGTCCTACCTGACCTACTTGCACCATACGCCCCATCCGACAGATTCAGGTGCAATTGGTTCACTAGGAAATAATACTGGAGATTAAAAGATCTCAAATACTGTACATATGTACCCACTGATATGTAGGAATGTATCAGTTTATATCGATGCATAAACAAAAGATTCAAATTTATACATATATGATATTTTATGTGCTGCATACTATCTATCACATAAAGGATCTCGGCATGAGACCTTGCAGCTGTCACGCTTCCAATATATATATATATATATATTTGGTTATTCTCGGACTTTGTATCCCGCTTAGCCTAAATTTAATTATATCAAATAAAGGGGCAGATAAAATCTAGATTTTATTGTTTTGGTAAAACCTAGATTTTATTGTTCCTTATGATTTACAGTTCCTTATAATTTTATTGTCCCTCTGTGCTATTACATGAACCAACTACATGGCACTTAAAGCAACAGAGTTGTACCATCTTTGTGCTAATTTTTGTCTGAATTAGGTAAGCCATAGTGGATCAAAGTACCACTTCTTGATCAAGACAAATTACATCATTAGACCAATTTGCTTATGGAACCTTGCACTTTCATGCATGAACCAATGGTCTCTACCTAAACCAAATTGCCCATCCTTGCTCTACGAGGAATGTGGCCACTGGGTTATTGCACGCTTGGCAATTGTACCCAAATTTAGAGCCCTTTTTCTTTCAAGATCCAACAACTTAGGACCCTTTTACTGGACATAACTCTTAAACAAACCATCACAAACCTAGTAGTGAGAAGGAAGCCAATTGCACCTTTAGACCAATGTTATTAAACCTGGCCCAGGCTTCGACCCGAACAAGACACCGGGTCACTGGATCAGCGGTCCAACCGTCGGATCAATGGTTGAACCGGCGGGTCAATGCATAAAGCATAAAACATAAAATTTAATAACATGTTTATATCCAAAATACAATAAGAGTCATGATAATATATATTTCAATGCTGCAAGTATCAAAATACAAATAAAACACAACCATAATCCATAAATACAAATAATCAGATTAAAATATTCGTGAATATAAAGATTTAATGACATAAAGTTATAAATTCATAATAACTGCTTAACTAATAGTTTAAACTTATTTGATATTTCCATCGTATAATCCATGCCTCCATGGTACCTCATGCAATATATCCACAATAACATAAATCATAAAAAGCTTCATCAGATAATAAGCCATGAATTTATAAATTTTAGTAATTAACAAGCATGCATTATTCAACCACACAAACAAAGCTGGTAAAGATATATGAACCCAACCAACTGCTAACTTTATATCAAAAATACCAAAATTTGATACAAGCTCAAACATATAATCAACTTTAAAACATAACCATCCATATCTGCCAGCAAGATTAAAAGTTTTAACAAACAAGTATACAATAATATACGATATTTCACTTCAATATTTTTAAAAAAAAATTAAAAGTGATAAACAAGTATACAACATAAAAATTCAAGTTAATGGACTGAAATTTATATCAATATTTACAAAAATATCTTCTTGACTTACAATACTTTCATCTCCTCCATCTTCTCTCCTATTGACATCATTTTCACCATCATCAGCATCCAAATCTTCTAAGTTCAACATATCTACAAAGTCACAAATTTAACAAAAAGTTAAAAAGAAATATCATATCTCATAAAATTGTAATGATATTTTATTCATAAATTATACAATAAAATAATTTACTTACCATTATTATCATTTTCTTGAATAGAACATGATGTCAATTCACGGTGAAAAATTTCTAATTCTTCACTAGTTAACTCTGATGGCTCATCAACTAATACCCATGCATCATTATCACCAAATAATTCAAAGTCAATGGATCATAGTTGCGACCCTTGAAATAAAACCTATATTTAATATTTGTTAGTTTAAAAATTAAAGAATAAAAAATAAATAAAAAAAATTGGATATCATTCATAACAAAATTATCTTTGTTGTAGTCTCAAATTATAGTGCACAAATACCAGATCATTAAGCCTTTGGTGCTCTAACCTATTTCTCTTTTTAGAATGAATATGTTCAAAGATGCTCCAATTTCTCTTGCACCCGGACGTACTACAAGTTTGGCTTAAAACACGAATAGCCAACTTTTGCAAATTAGGTGCACAACTTCCATATGTGACCCACCATTCATCTAGATACAAAATATTATATTTGTTAAATAGAATGCAGTTGAAAAAAATTTATATCAATGAAAGCATAAGGATATAATTAAAGAACAAGCTTATCTGGAGCCAAGCGACTTCGATCATTTATAGCCGATGAGCATCCAAAGTCAGCCTCTGCATTTCTAAATAACCTCATCTCATTAGTTAAGTTATCCTGCAAGGTTGGATTACCAAATGAATATTTCTCTATGACATCTAAGAGTTTAGAAATACTACGAGGATGTTTATCCATAAGTTTTGAATCATATTAAAAACAAGGATTCAACTAAAATCCAGCTGCATGAAGATTTTGATGTAATTGCAGATCCCATCGAGAATCAATTATCCTCAAATAAGGTTCAACTACAGTCTTTCTTCTTCTAAATCTTTTGATCATTTTATCTCTAGCTTGATGCATAGTATGATACAAATAGCCCATTAAAGGTCTATCATTGCTGTCAACAATCCTCAAAACTCGAATTAAAGGCTCCATTAGTTTAATAATAGTTGCACATTCATTTCAAAAAAGAGAATTAAATACATCATCGGCAAGCTTTTTTCCTTTACTGTCTTTAGCATAAGCTGAAGTTGTCCACTCTCTAGAAGTCACCATTGCTCTTAATGCATCTTTGTGGCCCAAAATGCTTTGTAAAGCAATAAAATTGGTAGCAAAATGCGTGGGTGCCGGATGAATTATCTCCTTTCTACTAGTAAATTTTCTCATCAAATACAAAAGATAGCAATGATTATAAATATATTTTGTGATACCTGCAGCATGGGCTACTATGTTCTTAACTTAAACTAACTTACCAATATCTTACATACTGAGATTAAGACAATGAGCAGCACAAGGTGATCAAAAAAGAGTAGAAAAATTTTGTTCCAACTTCTTACCGGCAGCAACATAATTTACAGCATTATCAGTCACTACATGAACCACATTTTCAAAACTAATAGATATAACAATTTCTTTGAACAACTTGTATAACATATCAGCTATCTTTAAGGTATCTGAAGCATCCATGCTCTTCAAATTATGGTCCCTTTAGGACAATAAACTAAAAAATTAATCAAAGTTCTCCTACACTGATCTGTCCATCCATCAGTCATGATTGTGCATCCTATTTTCTTCCACGTGGCACGAAAGCTTTCAACATAACTTTTTACCTCATCAACATTCTTGGTTAACAAATAACCACGAACAGAATGAAAATTTAGAGCTTTGTAATCAGATCCCATACTAACTATGGCATCTATCATGCACTGATAATACTTAGAGTTGACAGCATTAAATGGCACATATGCATCTATCATCCATTTTGCCACTGCAAGATCACACCTTTCAACTGCTTCTTTGTTTTGCAATAAACTTTTTATAGTTGGTTGAGCACTAAGAGTTATTCTTGATATGAAATAATTTTCAAATATTTCTAATTATTTTTTTCATCTTCTATATTTTTATTTTTTGCATTACTTGTAGATTGTTTGATGAGCGAGGAATTTTTTGAATGCCATCATCTTCACCCAATTGCCTATAATATACTTGTTTCTCATGTTCCTTATGCTTTGCACTAAAGGGATTGTAACCTTCATCCATTGTCTTTGCTCTTTTCTTCTTCTCACCAATAGTTTGAATATTTTATATCATTTGATGGCGAATATCAGTCGGTACCTTGTGGCATGGTTATACTTCTTCTTTTATTCTTGCAAGATATTGTTTGAAGCGATTGATCCCACCACCAGCAAATGCCTTTCTACAATACAAGCATGTCAACTTCATCCTTTTGGCATTACCACTAAATTCTGGAGCTTCTCTACAATAATTCCATGCAGGATCATTTTTACCTCTAACTCCAGAAGATGAAGTATTACTTGTATCACCCATAGATGGCATAGTCTCCTCAACAGAAGTCATTTTGATAATTTATAAAAAAAATTAAATTAAACTATAATTTATAATTTATAAGTAGAAGATAAAATAACACTAGTAAATCATCAACAATTTTCTTCATTTTTATTTTTTTTTCATGATCCCACAGGGTGGGACTCATGGTGAGATCACGAGCAGCAGTCCACTGCTTCACCGCGTGACATAGCACTGCACTCATTAAAAAACTTTTCTTTTTTTCTATGCCATCACGGCTTCTAAGTTCTAACCCTCAGTCCCACTAATGCCTAGGACCCTAGATGGAGGAGGAGGGGGCCGAGCAGAGGGGGGAGGAAGCCGAGCAGAGGAGGAGGCAGAGAGAGGATGTCCCGGACGGGAAGAAGGAGGCGGAGGGGGTCGAGCGGAGGAGGAGGAGATGAAGGAAAGATGTTTGGATGGTAGAGGAGGAGGAGGCGGAGGGGGGAGGAGACCAAGTGGAAGAGGCAGAGGGAGGTCCCGGATGGCGAGAAGGAGGCGGAGGGGGGAGGGGGCTGAGCAAAGAAGGAGTGGAGGAGGGAGGTCTCGGTCGGTAAAGAAGGAGGCGGGCTGGGTCGAGCAGAGAAGGAGGAAGCGAAGGGAGGAGATCGCCGGTCGCGGATGAAGGAGAAGGAGGCAGAGGGGCCGATATTGGGTGGTTGGGCCTATTCATTGGAGATTTGAAAAAAAAAAAAAAAGGGTTAGCACCGTTTACTCACCGAAGGCTCCGTCGTCCTCGTTGGCTCGTCCCTAATCTCCGTTCGCGGCCGTCGCTGCAGACTTGGTCATCGAGGAAGGAGAAAACGCCGACGGGGTTTGAACATGAGAAGCCGGGATCGCAAAGTTGAAGCCCAAGGGACGATCGGGACTTCGGGAGATAAGCGATAAAGATGAACAGTAAGTCAGTAATTTAAATATTTAATCGGGTTTGCCTCAATCGGATTTTATCGGGTCAAATGGTTCGCGATCCAACTGGCCGGTTTGTCTGAATTTCAATGGATTTTAAGCATAGCCAGTTCAATTAGGCAACCGATTCGATCCTATGGTCGGGTGATCGAGTTTCCGATCCGATCGATCGGGCCGGGCCAGGTTTAATAACTTTGCTTTAGATACTATTAAAAATTGTGATGGATGATGTTAGGACAACTCAGATTACTCGATAGAATGATCACATTACTACTAATTAAAGGGGGATTCTGCTTAATATATATCCTACTTGGATAAAAAGCAAGTCCTTATCTGCCTACCCGCTGGTCTATCCCACTGTTGAATTTGCCCCCCTTGGCACGATAACGTGGGCTCCACTTTGTCCCCATAACCAAGCGAAGGGTTGCAGCAACCCCTTTGGCAAAGGTTAAGCTCCTTGTCCTAGCTACGCCTGTTACAGCAAAAGAAATACCTTGTAAAGATGTTCCCCTAAAAAGTTTTTGGAATATGCTGGTGACCTGGCTCTCTTCTGCTCCTCCTAAAGGGCATGCCATTTAATTATCCAGGGATTGTGATGTTTGTTGATAGCCAAAAGAATTAGCTGGAGAAAAATAGTTGTGATTAGTTCTTCAGTTCAATATATTTATTTTATTCGTCATTATCAAAAACTTGGATTGGAGGCTGGTGGAGCATGGAAAGTTATCGTGCTTTTGAAGCACTTGGAGAAAGTATCAGAAGCAAAAGATTTGACATCCTGTTTCCTTTTAATTTATCTCTTTGAGAACAAAGACATCATCTGAGGTACTGAATTATTGATTCAAGGTCAATACTTCTATGTAATACGGATGGCTTGAGATCTTACAATTCAGCAAGAGAACGACATTATATGAAAAGCTGTAGTGCTTCGAAGATGACCACCTTGAATGGACTAATAAGATTTAGCAAGACTAATAAGATCCCTTATTAAATTATATTTAAAGCCCATTTAAGATAATTTAATCTGCGTCCTGTGCTGCTAGATGGGTCAATATGTGTTACAGAAAATCAAAAACTTCTTATGTGGTATTAGGAGTGACAAAAGATTTGTTTGTCGTTGGTTAACTGGAGCACCGAGAGTAAGCTAACGGACTTTGTATCTAGGCCTTGAGAAATTTAGAAAAGACTACAAATCGGCTCTCATTGTCTAAATTAAATTGCGATATATCTTTAGCAGAGGAGGATGCTCCATAACCAGATATATAATGCTAAAAGTTTTTTTTTTTTTTTAAGTAGATGCTGTACTAATTGATTACCTATGAATTCTGTACAGATAATGAAGAAAGGGAAAAGAAAGCAAATGAAAAAGAAGCATGTAAAGCTAGCAGACAACTCTAATCCAGACGCATTGGAAGAAAACGACCTTTAGATCTTCTCCATGAGCCCAGAGGATGAGCACAAGTTTTAGTTAAGCCTCATTAATTTGAACAACTGGCAAAGCTGAACTTTGAAAATGTGTCCTCCCAGTATTTCTAGTTATACATACACATACACACATACATACATACATACATATATAAAACCATTAATAATCCGGATTTTCAGTGGTATGTATGCGGTACCATAAAATGCAGTACGATTATGTATGGCTACTCTCACGGTCCCATTAGCTGGCTTTTTGAGATGGTACGGGTTGATGTTTTTATCGTGCCAATCCTAAGTGGGCAGAGGCTTGACGGAGCTCTACAAGGAAAAGGTATGGCCTGGTGCCCATATGGCCAAGCCAAGCATTGGCACCAGCAGACGGATGCCAAGATGCAGCAGCGTGCGGCACCATGGATGGGCGCGCGCTGGGGTGCGCATGGGCAGCGCACTGGCGTCATGTTAGAGCGCGCCGTGCAGCAGGATGTACGCGGCAAGTACTGGGCGCACGCGGCAGTAGGATGCGTACAGTGCCGGAGGCGTGCGGCACAGAGCGCGCGTGGCAGTAGGATGCGCACAGTACCGGAGGCGTGCGGCACAGGACGCGCGCGGTAGCAGGACGCGCGAGGCAACGGCACAGCAGAGCATGTGGCATCAGCCCGCACATGGGCGCGCATGGTCGGACGCGTGCGCGCATGAGTTCGCAAGGGTGCGCAGGGTGGCACCCAAGCCTGGCTTTGGGCGCATGCAGCCTGGGCCTTGGCATGCAGTTGGACAGGATTCTGAGTTGGCTCGACGGTTGCCTTGGTCAGTTGCTGTCCAGCAACAGTTTGAGGGAGTTGACAGCAGTTGACTCCCAACTCCTTGGAACAGTTGCTCTCCAAACAGATGGGGACAGTTCTGAGTTGGTTTCCAACGGTTGGGGGAAGTTGTCCACCGCCTATGTATGCCCTGCTTGCTGGCTTGTAGAGGCAGGAGTGGGTAAGCGTGGGATATTCTGAGAGACTGTGGGCGGATTTCTATTATCCAGTGTATAGTAGAAATTGGAATAAAAGAAATTTTTGATATTTTTCTTATGTGTCTTGATATCATGTCCCTTGTGGGAGGGGAGTGCCGAGAGGCTGAACTAGACGTGGATCTAGTGTCGCACAAGGCTTAAATTTTTGTAAAAATTCTGGACACAAATCAGCCCCGTGACAGCTACCATCGAGAAACAGTCATCTAATAACATGTGTCGTATCATATATGGTCCAGGACTCCTTTTATGATCATCCATTCATTGATGGCAGGCATCCATAGCTGGATGATGCTCTGCGGTGCCGAGGATCCGAGAGCCCTCGTTATACGCTCTTGGACCATAGCTTTTCCTCTCAAGCTAATGAGTGGACAACGTCAACGGAAGGGCACCACCCATGCCTGCCACGGAAAGAGACCCCATCCCATGTGCCAGCTATAGCCCAAACATTTTGTGGGGCGTCCCACTATCTGGCTACCCCTGGGAGCCAGCTTTAGCTATCTCTTTTATGAAGGGTCCCAGCTCTTGCCCTCTATGAATGGTAGAATAAAACAGAAGGAGCACTGGAACGAAGGGACCTTCAAGTCCTGCCACGTGAAAACAAACGTATCTGGCAAACCTACAAGCTAAGGGCCAGGCCTGAAGCCGGCAAAACCCCCAAGACCCCAGCTACAGGTGGATCGCATTTTCATCGCTATTCCTTGGTCAAATATATTTACTGGTAAGACAGTTCAAAACACTTCGGCATTAAGCTCAATCCCAGGACTAGTTCTCTCTGGTTAGCTTTTTGGCTTGCTCGGATCAGTACTGTTGGAAAAGTGACCTACTGACTGGATTAATCATTCCTATAAGGAGCACTCGAAGCGGCTTGATGAAATCATACCAGATGCGGACTCAGATCCCGTGTATATTTCAAATCATTAACTCCATCAATCGCTCTAGAGAAGCTTACGGACTGACAGAAAGATTTTTTTATAATGCGGACCATCAAAATATAGCCTAAGGGTCTAAAAAATTAGCTTAACAAATCTATAAATTTTGACTAACAGCTTACGAGTTCAATCTCTATATAAAAGAAATACGATAGAGACTCTCAGATAAGAACAAACTAATTCAGAGAAGTAAAATGAAAGCTAGGAGGAGGAGGCTCTATTTTTCATCACTATCTCTCTCTTTTTTCTGCTGTTTTTAAGTTCTTGTTGCGGACAATCCCCTCATCGTCTGATCGCCGAGAACGAGCGCCTGCAAAAGAGGAAGTCCACACTTGACCGGAGGTGGCTCCGGCGGAGACCCTCCGATGGTCAAGTCAGAGAGGTGACTGGGCAACAGTAAAATGAAGACAAAGAGCTCAAACGGGAGAGAAAGGAAGGGAGGGGGAGCAAGCCTGTGGTTTCGCCGTCCTTCTACACTGTTGCCTTCCCCGACATTTATAGTGGGGCGCGGTATGACGCCGTCATTAATGGCGCGGACAATTGAAGAATTGTCAACTCACTGTAGACTGTCAGAATCGCCGTGAAAACGTCACACCGCCGTGGGGCTGTCAAATCACTAGGGTTGACAATGCCCTAGGCGGGATAGTGCCCTAAGGTGGCAGAGCCGCATGTCGCTGTCAGGGCTGACAGGCTCTGGCGGCTGTACGGCGATCGGAGGAGTCGATCGACACTAGGTCGGTGGCCATCTGTATGGCGTCGGGTGGAGATTCGGGTCCTTTTGACGGTCAGCCGGGCATGTTGCGAGGGTCGGCCATCAGACTCCCTGGTTCAGTCGGCCCGGAGAGTGGAAACCCGACCGATATATCTACGGACGGAAGAGGGCCGTTAATCAATCGGCCGGTCAGTCGGTCCTTTCGGCAGTCGGTCGGTCGGTCGCTCGCTCCGCCAGTTGGTCGGTCGGGCGGTCCCTCCATCAGTCGGGCGGTCCCTCCGCCAGTCGGGCGTCGGGCGGTTGGTCGGTCGGTCGGTATGCCCGATTATAAGCCGACGTGAGTGGGGTTGGTCGGTATTCCCCAACAGTTCTGACTAACTATCAGAGAATCTCTCGTCGAAATATTCTCGACGAGTGCAGATTTTTCTTGCAGAATTTTTTGATATTCCGAATCCTGAACAATGTCAAGCTTTAGCCACATCAGCATTCTTCTGAAATCTTACGGCAATAAGCACTTTCAAAAATTCTCATAAGATGTTCTATAGCTGCTTTTGAAACTACGGTATGATTAATCGATTGGATAGTTTTTGATCCATTCGTCATTTCTTAAGAATTGAATGCTATTGCCAAGGTTCAAACTTTGAACTTCTTCCAGGTAGATGGTAGTAATCGATTTTGCTACAGCTGGTTAGCTTTATTTAGATGTCAACAAGAAAAATAGAAACATGAAATAAAATATTCTGTAATTTTATATTTCCTGCACGCCGAGCTCTGCATTTATTTCAGTTTCTACTGACTTCTAGTTGTCATGGAACACGTGGACAACAATACTGTTAGTCACCAGAGCATTTAATTGCTAAACATGTCCAATGTCATATCCAATAATATGTTCGGCGTTAGCAACTGATCATATTGCCCCAACTCTGTATGCGAAAACTTGTCTATGTTTGTTTAATGGCGTTACATTGGGGAGTCTTATTTCCTTTCCAACAAGTTGGGTTTTCTTAATCACATCGCGATAATTAATATACTATGACTGATGTGATTTCGAGTTCATTGGCTGCTATCCAAATTTGTGGTCAGAAGAACATATCAAAATTTGTTATTGTTTCGTAAATAAATTAGCAGCTTCATGTCCTTTTCATCACAAACAAAAAAAACAAAAAAAAAAAAAAATCAACATATATAATGATTTCTTCATCAAAGGATAATTCACTTAAGCTTCACTAAGGCTCCAGGAAAAGTGGTATTATAGCTAGCTGTGATCAGCTTGTGGTTGAGTAGCGGTATTGGCTAATGATCTGGTAAGATAAAGTCAAGGATATTATCTAAGCAGCATGAGGTCGAAAGGTACACCAAAGATCATAATTTACTTTGTTTATTTCTTATCCAACACAAATAATTTTTTATACATCATTGTCCAAGATGTAACATAATTTTATATGACCACAGAATCCATCATGATTCAGTCTTTATCTTTCCCGAACCCATGACGTGCCACTTGATGTTACATGAGGCAATGACACCATATCATGGCCACCTTATCCGGAGCATTATTGTCCTCTCTCTCTTCCAAGCAGTCCTTTTCATAACCACGTGTTTGGGATCCTCTTTAGTTTGCTTTAATTTAGATCAGATTAGTTTACATGGCCACTAACCTACCTTTCCGTCAGCTGAAAACACACCATTTTAATTTGTTCAGCGGATCACTTACAGACCAATTTGTACCAATTTTTCAGTGACCGAGTCCAAGGTAGATTTTTATAGCTTAAAAAATTATCCATCAAGTTGTTTCAATTTGAAATCAACCCACCTTGTGCACCTCTAAACTTAGCATGAACCAATGCTGAATTGCACTCAAATTGCATCAGTTTGCAACGAACTATATATATATATATTCTGAAATCATGTCAACTAACTTATGTACAATTGCACTAGCGCCGTGCTCATGGACCTCGTTCTCTTTAGGCACCAAGTTATAACACAAACCAAGCACCCTATTACCAAGTTAGGTCAAACACAAACCCTGCATGCTATAATCAACCATGCATCTTCGAGAGGGGTTTCAATCTATTATGATGGTAGCATGAAGGCTAGGACTTTAAATCCAGACATCGAATCTTCTACATCCATGAAACACCAATTGGGTAACTTGTGTATCTTATTTTGGAAATCTGAAGGGTGCCAACTAGTGCGGTCGGTAAAGTCTTTGGTGGTTGGCAGCTTGACTTAGGTTTCCTCACCCCCATTTCGTCCGGCGATTCATGACAAGCAAGCAAAACAAGAGATGTTGGACCATTAAATTAGAATATATTATGGAGAATGATGGAGATGTGGAATAGTCTTATTTGAAAAAGATAAGGCATGTTACACGCGCTATATGAGCCATCCATCTGTTAGTAAGCTTATGCAATGAGAGCCATCCATTAGTTTTCTCACTGATTTTTCCTTTTTAATTAAAGGATGTTGCTTTCATGAGATTGTAATGAAATTTCTTCACTCTTTATTCCAAAAAAAAAAAAAAAAAAAAAAGGTCGCCATCTACATTTTGCTCCACTCTATATTTCCGTCTCTCACCCTTCCGAAGGTCGTCTTGCAATTTCTCCAGATGCGAGGGAGTGTTGGAGACATGAAAATAGCCCTTAATTAAGCTTTGACAGAGGATAAAATTATTACCTGATCAGATTATGACACAAACATCATTAAACAATTTAAAATTACCACCATGAGATAGATGCAGTGATAATTGTCAAAACTTATGTAGGACGGTCATAATTTATTGCTAATATGGAAGCATCCTTATAAATTAAATGGTAGAAGTACCCTTCAATTATTTAATTAATTGAATAGCATAGATTGGAGCTAGAAAAATAAGAATGGTAGCTCGAAGACGTCAATCACAACACGTGAAGCACGGTTCCTTAGTCTAGTCGCATCCCACCTCCCATTTGAGAATATACGCAAGCTCCTCAGCGACGTTCGTATAGTTTAAAGAGATATACATACTTCCAAGGTCCATTTTTTTGGGGTCTTTACTACGGATTCAAGATATGATCAGTGTCATTGTGACATGTCATGGCCGTGGAGTGAAAGTGATAAGCCACATGCTGGAAAAAGAATGGTGGAACGACTCACTCAACGAATGGTGGATATGTGAAGGAAAATATATATATATCTACCAAATCTCAGAACAAGACATCCAAATTAATTAAGACTATATATTGTTCAGATGCATGATTCATATATATGTGGATACAGATGACTAAGGCAATCAATCCAACTCTGAGATCAAAACTACATCATAGGCAGGCTTGCAACATGGTATGAGAGATTTGGTTGTTGGTGGTACCAAAAAAAAAAAAAAGCACCAAAGTCCTCGTGCTAGATGAAACACAAGCCAAGGAGATAAGCATTTTCTTCGTGGAGTTGGACTTTAATTAGCTATCATTTATTTAGCATGGTGATCATTGGATAGCCGGCGCTTGCCGCCCAATAATGAAGAAAAGTATGAATAACTACTGTCATTAGGTCGGGGTTGTATATTTTACATGAAAGAAAAATTCATCTTGCTTCATGCGGATCAACCATTGGATCGTGCAGTAGCTACTTTGAGATCTAGTAGATAAATGAGAGAGTTTGGAGCGTTTTAAGATCTATATATTGCACAATTCAATGATCGATATTGTGAAAAAGAATCAATCATTTTTTCTCACGAAAGATATGACCAAAACATATTGAGTGCAGGGTTAGAAATATTATTGGCTACTATAGTATCTAATTTGCCCTTTGAGCAGGATCTTTTAGTCGGTAAAATGGTCTTACACAATATCTTAACATCTATCATATTCCATGAATGACAATATAATAGCACCGTTATTTGCATGTGTCAATTTTTTATATATAGTTTTGCATCTTTTTAAGATTTTATTTTCTTAGGGTTTTATCAAAAAATATTTTCAAAGCTGTTATCCTAAAATTAATAGAGGAAATCACATTTCATAATATAAATTTATTATTAGTACAAGATAAAATGATAAGCAAAATATAAATGTGATGATGACTAATATGTACATCCTCAAATTAATAATATTAATCTTATTCTCTAACTAAGTTAAACTGATCATGATGAGTTAGTAAAATTTAAATATGACTAATCTAAATTTTTAACTAGTTCAATTAGCAACTTGTACCATTAATTTATTATTAGCCATAATTTTTTTGAATTACTCGGGCATTAACAATCATAATTGTCATTACCTAAAAGTCACTAATTAAACTAAATAATGAGTTATCAGTTAGTGATATTAAATTAAATTTACATGATAAATGTTACTCATAAAAATATTATTTTGTTATATATTCCATATAGTATTAATGGATATTAATACATAATTATTATTTAAAAATTATAATTTAAATAATTAATATTGCTTTGGGAGTTACAATTTGTGATAATCGAAAGAAGGGAGAAATAAGACTTATATCATTTCACTAATGAACAAGGAGGGATGATTGTTTATATCTTCATATAATACATGACACACTTGTTTTCTTTTAAATTTCAAACATCCTCATCAATAGCATTATCCTTTATTCCCAATGATCTCTCAGCAAAATACAAATACGGTATACAATGAACCATAAGATGCTCTTAGCTTAACAATAGTTGATGTTGTTATACTTCATAATCCAAGGACATGTTCTTGGAGCCAAGGTGAGGGACTAAAAATGAAAGCAAAGCTATGATCCCTGTTAAAGAAGAATTGCAATGATCCAAATACCTATTATGATAATCTCACCATCCAATCTAACATATACTTAATTATGGATCATGTGTGCCGTATCTACGAGAAGTAATTATTTATAAAAACATAAAAGGACATAATAGAATGCACTATTGTTGAAAAACCTAGATATGAAAACCTTAACAAAGTTTTTGCATAGAAAATTCATCCTTGTCGAAGATATGCTTCAACATCTAATTAAAGAAGTTTCCCCACCTACTTTATCATTTATGTAGTTGCCTGCTCAAAAATATCTTTTGCAGAAGGAAAGCACATTTCAAAACATCTACAAAAATTAAAAAAAAATAATTAGAGCACAATCTCTCAAATATTATTTTTTTGAAAAATTAAATATATTAATTAATTAAACTTTTTTTTGATGAAAATAATAGAACATATTTTAGGTACAATTGAAGGGCAAACTTGCATGAACCTAACGTAGAGGTAAAAATGGACAATGATCAAAGTTCGTTGAGCAATACAACCTCCAATTAAACCATCTAACAAAATGTCATAATTTAATAATAATTATACATCTCCAAAAAAAAAAAAAAAGAAGAAGAAAGAAAGCTATCTCAATGATAGTGTCTTTATTGGTTTTTTTTTTTTTTTTTTCTTGGTAGATATTGGTGTTTAATCTTGACGTTGATTGCTTGCTCCACCCACAAGCGATCCACCTATTCCTGCACGTGCGACTCACGTGCCCGATGCCACCTCGGACAGGGGACTCGGAGCTCTCCACGTATCAATGAGGCAGCATGCGCTGACCCGCTGCTCTCGGAAGAGCCATCCCCATCCCAACTCCTTGCACGTGCCCCCACGCCGCATCCTCGAGGCGCAACCACGTTGCCGCTGGAACCAAGCCAGATGCCCGGCATATCTCGCCACGTGTCCTTCCACTCGGATCCTTCCAAGGAATATCCTCACCGGATAATCTCCTTGCTCATTTCTCTTTTATTTTAATTAACAAAAATAATTACAGTTAACGAAGAGCAACGAGGAATATTCCACGGTAAATGTTCCATCTAATTAATTTTCCAAGTGGAATTAAGAATTAAACCCAGTATTTATGCTTCCTTTGGGTATACGAATGGGCCCCACGATCTCCTCCTTCCTCCTATAAAGCCCACCAAATGCCCCACCCGCACCGCCGCCTTGTACTCTCTCCCCTCCACCCTTCTCACTCTAAAGCTTTTAGCGCAGGAAATTGAGATCGATCTCTGACCGGCAGATGGCCGTTTTCATCCGGGCGAAGAGGGTGACCGACCCTCTGAACGACAAGGTGAAGGCCCAACTCCGCGGCGACGACGCCCACCCGATGACCGGCTACGCCAGTAGCAGCAGCGGCAGCGAGCACGACGCCGCCCCGTGCCTCTCCGGCCTCGTCCACGCCTTCCTATTCGAGAACGCCGACGGCACCCCCTCCGCCGCCGGCGACTCCTCCGACCACGACGCCCCCTCCGACGACGATGACGCCGGCGATCGTGCCGCTGCGGCAGTGGAGACTGTCCGGGATTTGCTCAACCCGCTGGCGGAGAAGGACCCTCTCCGGGCTCGGCTGTTCTTCGATGTCCTCGCGGCGGCGGAGGCCTTCTCCGGGGTGAGAAAGTACGGATCGGCGTTCCGGCGGGCAGTGATGGCGAAGCTGAGGGTGGCGGGCTATAATGCCGGGATCTGCAAGGCGAGGTGGGAGACCTCCGGCGGGGTCACCGCGGGACCTACGAGTACATCGACGTGGTGGCGGCGTCGGCGGAGAGGGGAGGGGAGTCGAGGTACATCGTGGACTTGGAGTTCGCGGCGGAGTTCGAGGTGGCGCGGCCGACGGAGGAGTACGTGCGGGTGCTGGCAGCGCTGCCGCAGGTGGCAGTGGCGAGGGCGGAGGCAGTGCGGCAGGTGGTGCGGGTGGTGGGGGACGCGGCGCGGCGGTCATTGCGGAGCCGGGGGCTGCACGTGCCGCCGTGGCGGAAGAGTCGGTGCATGCTCGCCAAGTGGCTCGGGCCGTACCGCCGGACGGTGAACCCAGTGCCGTCCTCCACGGGTGCTGCAGTTGGAGGCGGCGGGGCGGAGGTGAAGTGCCGGGCGGTGGGGTTCCCGGCGTTGGAGGCAGCGACGGGGAGGCTTCTGCCTCCGGCCGCCCGGACGAGGTAGAAGACGGAGACGGCGAAAGGAGAAAGAGCCAGAGACTTATTTTATTTAGGAAACGAGAGTGTTTGGCGTTAGATTTTGATCTTGAAATAGTTAATGGCTAGGGGGAATTGGATATGACCGCGGCGGAGGGCGGCGACCGGTGGAGTGGCGAATGCGGTTGCTGACCTGCAGGTATTAGATGATGTGGCGGCCATTTGGATGGTAGGTTGGTGATGCCATTTTCGGGATAAGGTCAGACGTGAACAGTTAGGGACTTTTTATTTTTATTTTTTTTATTTTTGTTGTTTAATCCTTGCAGAGTTTTGTATAGGATAAAAAGCGGAAGGCAGACGGAGTTTTTCTTTTTTTCATTTGCATCCTTATGGTATGTGTTGTGGTGCAGAGAAGATATATTTAATCTCACATCGATCGATTATGAGTTAAAAAAAAATATAATTTATATAATTTTTTTTTTTTTTTTTTTGTGAGATATTTTTATAGAGTAAAAATTGTGATAGATAATACCTCACTAATGTGAACGACAGTATGTAAATAGTAATTATTAAAAAATAATTATTTTTATATTTTTATTTTAAATTTTTTTTAAAAGCAGATAGCATCATTATCAATCATATCATTTAAATAACAAAATAAAATAAAAATTTTGATACAATAATTTTAATTGAGCCACTATTTTAGAATAAAATTAATCAAGATCACTATAGGAGGTAGTTGGAAAGTGCAATCATTTGTTGCTCCTCTTGATATAAAATTCTATCAATAGGATGAAAAAATTAATAATAAATCGAGTTGAGCAATAAATTGAGTTATATTTTTATTTTACATGAGATTGATGGGAATGAAAAATGAAGATAAATAGGTTTCGAGCAATACTTTTTGGCCCTCATTTATTTACATTGTGATTGATACAAGCTCACTAATTTGATCAATGCATTCCACATATGAGGCCTCCTGGACTTTCTAGCTACTTTAGTTGGTGTCTAATCCATCAATTCTTCCTCCATGATCAATTAATATAAAAGATGTTGAAATTCCAAACACAAACATCCTCTTGAATTTGGTATTGTGATATATAACACTAGTGATCGAAAGTAATGGGTTGGGAATGGAAGTCAAGTGCCTCAATATTGAGGGTTGATTCAATCCAATCCTAGAATACCCTAAGTCACATTCATGTGCCTTTCCTATCCCGTATCTTTTTTGGATTGTGTTTCTTAACTTCTAGTATATTTTTCTACTCCTAGCATCTTCTTTAATTGGTAAAGCAGTAATGCTTGGTGTTTTTAATTTGAATCTTTGCATATATATATATATATATATATATAAGGTGCATATTTATTTATTCATTTAAAATTGAAAAGAATATATTCGCCTTCTACCAAAAAAAGGATGCAACATCCTTAAAATATTTGAAATTTTATGTAAACTTTTCAAAAAAAATCAAAAAATTATAAATATATTTCTCCAAAATTTGAAAAATATAGACATTGATCTCTGATTCAATGGCATTTTTCAAATGCTAAATAACATTAACATCACTTTAATTGCTTGTCTCTTCAATCATTTTTTTGCATGTATACTCTATCAAAACTTCTTAATTAACACATAAAAGAGAAAAGTGCATATAAACTATTAGTGCAGAATTTCAATGATTTTAACATTACAAATAATCCACACGGAAGGCCAAATTAGTGACAAATTAAGTCAATTTTAAACCTAAACAAACTAAAATTCAAATGATAAACGAATGTGAAACAATGGAAAGGATATAAAATTTGAAGTTTGAGATTTTTAAAAGGCAACCATGTTATGTGTTTCCTGAGGATAATTTTAAGGAACTTGGAGTGATGAAAATGCAAAAAGGTCCCAAAAATATTCATGAAACATCACATTGCCACATGCCTAATGACAAATTAGTGATTAACATGTAAATAAGATACAGTGTAGGGGTGTAGCAAAAGAATCCCTGTGGAGGAAGGTGCTGCCCAATGTTTGGGGTCATGGGAATTAGTAGCGGGGTCCATTGGCCCAGAGTCGCTTTCACTGTCACTTTCTGATTTGATGGGTAATAAGTGGGAATGGATGCATTTGACACGTGTCCCTCGGTTGGGTCCCACTTGAACTGAAAAGAACTGAACCACTTATTCTGAAACACGGACAGATGGCAGTTCTACTAGAATGGCTCCATGGCTTTTTTTTTTTTTTTTTTTAAAAAATTTAAAAAGATTTTTTTTTCCCAAAAAAAGGGCCTAAAGTTAACTTGTCTGAGCTTTTAAAGCACCTGATTGCCTCCAAGAATGGTGAAAACCTGCTTTCGAAAATTAATTTTTACCAAAAAAATTATCACAATTAATTAACTCCAGCAGCATCTCGTTCTTAAACAACGATTAAGATAGATAATATATAACAATAGAATAGATAAGACATGCATTAAAAAAAATGTATCATTTATAATAGAAGTTGTACCATGTTAGCATATTCCAAGCATTGAACCCTATGGATGAGTTCAAAGCGTCACACCTACTCATAGAAAAACGTCATCTTTTCCCGTGGGGGCAGGGTCCCAATAAGAGTAATTTGCTGAATGCGAGGGGCTCGGGGTGAAAAGAAAAAAAAACCCAACTTCAAATGGTTGGCAGCAGATAGTAATATCTTCATGCTCAAATGGATAAAGTGTTTGCTTGGATTGAGAAGCTAGTAGGCTTAAATAAATCAATGAGTTTGGCTCAATTACCCTATAGAAAACATGACATGACCTATTAAGAGAGCTTAAATAGTTTAATATTCGGCCTAGTTTAGCTTGATGGACACCGAGTATAATTTGCTTGCTGGCTATGAAATCTTAGGGAATTTTGGCATCAATATAAAAATCGAATTTAACAATTCTTTGGTTGACTCCAATTAATCTCAAGTAAACACTATCATTAAAGGGGAACAACACAAGTTGTATCAAACTAAAGGTCATACATGTTAATCTTATATAAGGTGATATGTAGACTACATAAGTGATATAAGAAGTCGCGATGTGGTGAGCAAGTTTACACGAGCAAACCTTTCATTATTCGCGAAACAATTTTGTAGTACATCAAACCAACAAAGAATTGTATGTAATGTGGATGTGCACTGAATCTACCAAATCCTTTCCATCACACAACCACCCAAGAGTCTCGATTTTAAAAATTACATAATGCAGATTGCTTGTTAAATTAAAAGAGTAATAGGATTTATGTTCTATGCAACATTAACAAAATCAGTTGGTTTGATCTAAATATAACAAACCCTAAGATTTTTGTCACTGCTAGAAGAGGCAGGCTGACAATATCTTTTTCTTCGAGAAATCCAGCTTAACAATATCTAATGCGATTAATAGTTGGCCACTAATGCTTTAGGTACTTCTTTTTCCAATAACAAGTGAATAACACCTTCCTATAGATGTGTTTAATTGGAACAATATACAAACCCTTGATAATAGGCATGTTTGCCAACAAATGGCCATATAATGATAAGCATAAGTGGTTTATGGAGTATGATACTCTCTAACCTTGGCCTTATAATGAATTAGTGAATATTGCTACCCTATGAGAACTACGATTTGCCTCCCCTATGCTTAGCAATCAGCTATTTTTTGTTCAAATATTTATGGGAACAATTCATTTGGACATCTTGAATTGGTGATGGATCGACAGCTAGCTCCTGATATTAGAATCAGAGGCAGCATGTAGCATAGAAGCAGATTTATTGATGAGACATGGGCTTCGTTGCTTCCAAATATTGTACAGGCCTTGGTTTGCATGGATGATTGGTTGAATCTCCAAAAAAAAAAAAAAAAAAAAAAAAAAAAGTAAGCATTTTGATCATATTATATATTTTTGACCAAAAGACTTCGTTATTTACCAATGGTATTGGTCAAATTTGTATAATAGTTGTTGAGGAATCTACAATAGAGATATAGTGAGGTGCTGCTTCATAATCACTCACTCCTGAATAGGTAATTTTTAGATCATTTTAAAGCGCTAATTCTAAACTTTGAGCAGAGCTATATAAATGATTGCAGGTCCACCATTTTTCTTAGCTGAGGATGTTTACCTATTGGAGGGAGTCGTGGATGTAGTTATAAATCTAATTGATCTTGTCATATTGTGGAGCTATGAACTTGTGCCTTTTGGTGCCTTGCGGCTACGAATGAGAGTTCGAGCCATTGGAAATGCATTCTTGCGAGCTAAACATGAGAACTCCAGCAATACTCCCTGATATTTGACACACAAGTTCTTCAAAATATAAATGTTACGTAGTCGATCATCAAATTCTTTTTTGACTTTGATATTCGTGCATCTTCCAAATGGTTGGAAAAATTATCTTTTTGTATTCAGATAGCTTCACAAGAAATTATTGTTTCAATCTTCTATTAATTCCATTTCTCTACTATTCACATATGATCACATATAATTCAACTTGGAACCACTTTACATATGTTACAAAAGAGCAGGGATGTCTTGATACCAAACAATATGTTGCAGTGCGAATCTATTCCCCCTCTCAATTTGGCTTTCTGTTGTCTTAGAAGATCACATTGTTTGGATCATTTGCTTCGACCGGAGGAGCCTTCATCTTACGCTGGACCGAATGGAGTTTCTGAAGATTCGCAATGTCGAGGTTGGAGTTCACTGCGTCCTTCTTTCAAAATATCCAAAGACTAGTGGAAAACCAAAGCTTGAAATTAAACAACTGATTACAACAAAGGTAAAGGAGATAAAATTAGCCCCAAATAGTTTTCTACATGGCTATCGGGATGCTTAATTACCAGCTTGAGGTCTAGGAATTCTGGCTATTTAGTTACATAATTCTAGGACGCTCTATTTAAGAAATTGGACATGGGGAACTACGATAAAATTGTGGTTATATTATTTTTTTTTTTTTTTTTTTTTTTTTTTTTTTTTTTTTTTTTTTTTTTTTTTTTTTTTTTTTTTTTTTTTTTTTTTTTTTTTTTTTTTTTTTTTTTTTTTTTTTTTTTATATTAGTTGCTACCCTAGTCTAGAGTTGTTGGCAGGAAAGAAATGTGCATGGCCATATTGAAGCACATGGTTATGATATAAAAACTTATCCTCTACAAGACTGAGTACAAAGTGGTGAAGTTTATAGGCTATATTATGTCAGAGGTTCCCCACAGCTTAATTTTAACATATATATTTGTTAGTAGGTATAAAATTTCTAGCTTCTCTTTGTTTAATGCGGTTGTGGGATAGGCTTCATCTGAAGCACAAGCAGGTAGAAGGGACTCGAGGACTGAGCTCTGGGTGAAAATATCACCCCCAAAGAAACCTACGTATCCTGTGATTACACCAAAGAATTACCTATCAAGCCACTGGTATACAGATTATTCAAATAAACAACAATATAATGAATGGTGTAGCTATCATTAAAGTAAGGACAGGCTTCATAAGATATGCTTTTTAATAAAAGGGAACTTAATCGCATCATTTAGTAGGTGCAAAAGCTGCAAAAAGATGTCAGAACACAAATGGAAGGATCGGTTATAAAAAGAAGAAAGAATGAGCAATTGTTCTTATTGAAATATTAACAAAGTTAAACCATAATCCCTGATAAATTCAAGATTCACAACCACGCCCCCCACCAACACCAAAAAAAAAAAAAAATACATACAAAGGGGGAAAAACAAAAAAGGGAAAAAAAAAACTTCTCTCTGTATGAATCAATGATCAACAAGGAATTTTCAGATTCGAGTGGGCTGGATATCCAGGCTCGTTCAAGTTGGGCCAGGATTTTGCCAACTCAGCTTGTACTCGGATCGATTGATTTTAGAATTTAAATCGGGATTTTTGAAAAGCCCTCTATTTATTTTGTTAACAATGGCTAAAAATTAAAAAATAAAATAAACTAGGAAGAAAATTCTTCTTCCTCTTTCTCAAGTCTAACCTCTTCTCCATATAGAATTGACTTCAAATTGGGTAGACAGGATCTAATCAAGACAAACCTGACCAACAAAATATGCAATCCTAATCTAATCTAAATTGACAATGAATCTAATTAAAGAAAAATACAAAGTAAATTCACTATCAGATCCAATACACTTTTAAACAGTACATTTTGTTTATTATTAACTTTTTCATTATAATAAAGATATGCAAAACTTTACAGTATCACACAACTGCTAGTTCAACTTAAAGAAATCAACTAATGATATACAACTCACCAGAACAAATCAATCTCCTCTTGTGGTGCCTCCTCGGTAGTGCACTTTTAGGTATGAGTGGTATGGGACTTGTTACAAAATTTACAACGAAAAAATTAATGGAAATCATAACAAATGATTTGTAGATAGTGGATATACCCATCAAGAGTAAACTTGCAATTCCACAATTTGCTCCTATGTGTATCTTTCTCATATGCACCGAAATACTGCATTCCAAGGTGAAGAGTTTTGCAAAAATATACCTTTTATAAACAGCATGCTGGTTCTAGATTATTCTTTTAGTAATTAGATAGATACACCCTTTTTTTCTTATTTATTCAGAAGTTTCAAGAGAGTTTGCCTATATGATCAGAAGGATCGAGAAAGTTATCACATCCTTTTAAAAATTAGGTTGGCTCATCCTTTGTTTTCCTTATTCATTTTGAAGTTTCGAGAGAGTTTATCCCTATGTCCTAATAAAATTATGTGTGAAAGTTTCAAGGAAGTTATTACATTCTTTGAATAATTAGATAGATGTATTCTTTTTTTTCCTTTTTTCTTTGGAAGTTTCGAAAGAGATTGCCAATATGTTCCCTTAAAATTATGTGCTAAAGGTTCGAGAAAGTTATTAATATTCTTTTAACAATTTCAAAGGCACACCCCCTTTTTCCTTTTCCTTATTTATGCACAAATTTCAAAAGAATTTGCCTATATGTCCAATTAAAATCATGGGTGGAAGGCTTGAGAAATTATCACAATTTTTTGATAATTAGATGGACTCATCTTTTGTTTTTCTTGTTCATTCTGAAGTTTCAAGAGAATTTGCCCCTTTGTCCTATTAAAATTATGTATAAAAGGTTCAAGAAAGTTATCATATTCTTTTAATAATTTGATAGATGAATTCCTTTCTTCTTATTTCTTTGAAAGTTTCGAGCTAGAGTTTATCTATATATATGTTCATTAAAATTATGTACAGAAGATTCGAGAAAATTATCACACTCCTTTAACAATTAGATAGGCATGCCTTTATTTTCATTTTCCTTATTTACTCAGGAGCTTCGAGAGAGTTTGCCTTTATGTCCAATTAAAATTATTGGTGGAAGGCTCGAGAAAGTTATCCATTCTGAAGTTAGGAGAGAATTTGCCCCTATATCCATTAAAATTATATGTAGAAAATTCAAAAAATTATCACATTCTTTTACTAATCAAATGGATGCTTTCTTTTTTTCTAATTTTTTTAGAAGTTTTTTAGAGAGTTTATCCATATGCTCCATTGAGATTATGTGTAGAAAGTTCGAGAAATTATCACATTCTTTTAATAATTAGATAGATACATCCATTTTTTTTCCTTATTTATTAAAAAATTTTAAGAGAGTTTATCCATAGTAATTAGACATATCCATTTTTTCTTATTCATTTGAAAATTTCTAGAGAGTTTGCCCATATATCCATTCAAATTATGTGTGGAAGGTTCGAGAAAGTTATCGCATGGCCCTTTCACCTCATTCTCTTAGAAGTTTTGAGGTAGTTAGTTTGTAAAAGTTACCATGCATCCCTTTTATCTTATTTCCTGAGTTTTAAGAGAGTTTATTCATGTATCCTTTACAATTTATAGTATGGAAGGTTCTAAAAAGTTGTCACGCACCTTTTACCTCATTCACTCAAAAATTTCAGGAGAGTTTGCTCATGTATTTTTTCAAATTTTGGTTCAAAAAATCAAGAATGTTGTTGCATCTCTCTTCTATTTTATTTAGCCAGAAGCTTCAACAATGTTTGACCTCATTTCCCCTTCAAATTATTCAGAAAAACTAGTATTAGGAGTAGTATTATAGTGATTTTCTATAATTGAATGCGTATGTTTCTACCTTATTGGTGTCCTAGTTACAAGAGAATTTGCTAACCTTAGATTTTTATATAGTATTTGCGAAAAATTTTAACACTAATTGTATTTTTGATGATCTTTTACAACTAGGTGCATATATTTTTGTTCTGTATAATTAGTGCAAACTTTTAAGAAAGTGTGGTCATATATCTATTTTACAATGCTGATGCAAAGAGGTTAAGAAAGCTTCTACTACCAGCACTATCATAATATTTTTCTATGATTGTATATTATGGTATCCCTAGTCTACCTTATTGGCTTGGAAATTGCAAGAAAGTTTGCATATTTGTTCTCTCCATAATATTAATATAGAAAGTTTAGAAAACCAATAATACAAGTAATCTTGCAAAGTTTTTTTATGAATGAACAACGTGTGTGCCAATATTTTTTTCATCTTATTGATACAAGTACTTAATAGTTTCAGATATACCCTTTTCATGGTGCTACCAGAGAAGCTTATAATCTCACAATATTTTTTCTATGAATGAATAACATGTATACTATTGTCCTTTTCATCTCATTGGTGCAAATACTTAAAGAGTTTGCTGATGTATCCTCTTTGCATTGCTAGTGAAGAAAACAAATAAAATCATTACTTCTATCAATATTGTAAACCGCATGGATTTGAGTAATATGCATCAATTCTATTAGCCAATAGTCCAGAAGTTCATATATAAGAAAGCTAGAAAATTTAAAAATTTAAAAAATAATAAGTACAAAATACAATTCATAATCCAAATATAACATTTTATTGAAAGACAAATCTAAGAAGTAGTAACAAGAAAATAAGAATAGATAAATAAAAAAAAATTATTACCTTAAGTTATCAGCCTGTTTTAGAAAAATAGTTAAAAGATCTCCATATTTTTACCACAATTAAATCTTGTGGAAGAAGGTTATTACCATCCAAAAGACTGACCTACATTTATGTAATAAATGTTTAATAAGATATGCAGATATCTACTTCATATCTATAGCTATACATATGTAATATATACTTAAATACATATATTTGTATGTATATGCATGAGTGAAATGTATTTGTACACCTATATGTAGAATGAAAAAAATTATAAATATTATAAATATACCAATTTATACCCCTACAAACACTGCCTAGCTATAGGTGAGGCAAAATATGGTCTATTCCTTGATTGGTTGCAAACATCCGACCTAGTCCACACCTTGATCCAAACTAATCCACCCAATCCGATTGGATCTAATCCAATTCAACTCTATCAATCTAATTTAACCAACCTATATCAACCCATTGGATCCAATTCAACCAAATCTAACCCAAAACAACCAATCCAGTCCATTTCTATCTTAACCTAAATCCAATTAACTCGATCCCAGGGCCAAACACAACATACATGAATGAACAGCCCAGAGAAACTATACTTGTGTTCAATTAAACCCACCATACATCCAATATAAGTTAGGTTATTAGAACCACTCAGGCTCTATTTGGCAAAGCTTTTGAAGTGCTAGATTACACTTCTTGGCCCTCTAAAAATACTTTTCAATAATATTGTAGGGTTTGGTAAAAAATCAGAAAGTTATTTTGACTTTGTGAAAAGCTAAAAATATCTACTTGAAAAAAACTCCATTTTGAATTTCCTCTCAAAAGTATTTTCTAGCAAATGTCAAAAATTTATTTGATTTAAATATTTTTTTTTAATGACCAAAATAACTACAACAAATCTCATAATTATATCTTGGATTTTTCTATGATGCTTCAAAGGGTAAAATCATCTTTTAACAAAGTCAAAATTCAGACTATTCAATCCAATATAGACCATTCAATTTAATTCAATCAAGATTAAACCATCGATAGCTACCTATGGCCAATTTTGTACATGGCTGATGCAGTAATTTTCATGAAATTCATAATTATTTTCATAGTCAGATGAATGACTGAGGAGTATAATTTTATCAAAATTGAGAGGCTCTTGTCAAACAATCTTCTTCCCTTCAATGCAATCCCTAAACTCTTACAGTGAAACTTGAAGGAGAAGGAAAGGAGGGGTGGTTTGAAGATGGAAAAGGGAGGAAAAGGGATGCATTGAAGATGGAGGAGAGAGGAGGAGGTATGGGTTGAAGATGGAGGAGAGGAGGAGGTATTAAGCGGGTTAAAGATGGAGTATAGGGGGAAGGGCGAGTTGAAAATGAAGAGGAGAAGAGGAGGAGGAGAAAGGGCATGTTGAAGATGGAATAGAAGGAAGGAGGCGATTGTCGGACAAGACCGAGATAGGGAGACGGGCGATGGGCAGTGGCCAGTGACAAGAGGGGATATTTTTAAGAAAAAATAAAAATAAGAATGGCAATCAGTTTCTTAATCTACTAAATAAAATTATCCTAACAACCTTGCCAATGGATAATTATGATCTTTCTCATCTTTCTTATAAAAAATAATAAAAAAGCACCATAGAGAAATCCTTACATCTTATATCATGTCATATTATATGATTATACTATAAATATAATATAATAATAAATTAATATTATGATACATTATTAATATATCATATAAGCTAATATAGTATTATTATACTATAAAATATAATATAATAATATTTAATAAAAATATAATATTATTATATTATAGTAATTTAATATAATCTGGTGTATTATAATCTATTATTAGAATAGATTATAATCTATTTATTATATTATATTATATATTATTTATAATTATAATAGTAAATTATCCTAGACCTTCTCGAGATTTGGGATAAATTATCCAACATTTCGAAAATACACACATAACCACTTGCTACTTTAAAAAAAAAAATAAGCTAACAGATCTCATTACTCTCTAGCCTATTTGAGCTTTATATTTTATATTCTTTATGTTCGTTATTTTTTTTTTATTTGAAGCTTTCTAAACTTAAAATTTTTATGTTTGACCAAATTATTTTCAAATATCAAACTTGTGATAGTGGTTAGAACTCGGCCAAAGTATAATGCTTAAATATAAGGTATTCATATATAATATATTAGATTTAGGCTTTTTCGATGGGCTATTCCCACTTATAGTCATGGATTCCAATAGCCATAAATGGCAATATAACATAACTAGGCCCTCAAAACCCAAATCTAGTAAATTATATATAAATATCTTGAGTTTTAATATCATTTTATAGGATAAATAGAAAAAAAAGTACACGATCTCAATGAATTATTTTTGAATAAATTAAGAAATCATATGTAAGAATCATAGCATTTCATGACTTATTGGTAAATTTGATTCTCTATCAACCAATAATGTGAGATCACTAATATGGTTAAAGCTAAACTGTATGCTCTAACTAAGTTTTAAATATTATCATAAGTTCAATATTTGAGAATAATATGGCCGAATATAAAAATCTAAAGTTCAAAAAATAAAAAAATTTTCAAAATAAAAAATATAAAATATTTTAAGATTCAAATAGATTAGATAGTGATGATGTTGATAAGATCATTAGTTTATTTAATAGAAAGATAATGGTAGAGAGTTATGTATCATGCATATAACAGAAATTAAGTAGTGGAATATATATTTTCAAAATATTGAGTGAAAATTTTTAATTACCTCAAAACTTATGAGAAGTCAGTATAATTTTCTCTAATTATAACAATATTATAGTGTAGTATAATATAATATTATATTATATTACAATATCAAATTGTATTATATAATAATAACATTATATAATATAATTATATATTAAAATATAAAATATTTATTTTATAAATATATAGTATTATTATATTATAATAATACAATCTAGCTTAATAATATTTTAATTATAATATAAATTAGTATATTATAATAGTATAATACAATGGATTAGATTAGATTATAATCCATTATATTATGTTGCATTATATATTACATTATAATATAGTATAGTATAATATAATGTAATATAATATTATTATAATAATATAATATAATATAATAATATTTTAATATATATTATATTATATTATTTTGCACTATATAATACTAAACAATATTTTTTATTGTCATTTTATCATATCAAAAATATTTTTTAAATTTTAATTATTAAAATATATTAAAATATTAAAATATTTTATAAATATAGTTATCAAATAATAAATAATATTTTATAAAAAATTATTTTTAAGAATTCTACTTCTCCCGAGTACTATTTTGAAAAGCTTCAAAAACTCTATGCCAACAGCAACCTTAAGACAGGACCTTAGCCGCATCCTACACCTCCATCGATACCCTCACCCCAATTTTTCCTAAAATGAATACACACCATCAAGAACTCCCCCAACAAAGAGGCCTGCACCTTCTTGAAACCACCCAAATGTTATGCCCCCTCATCTCCACCTCTTGGGACCTCTCTGGACCACACATCTATTTGGGTCACAAGTGACGCCACGCCCCCTCTCCATCTCACATTATTCAGGATTCTCTCGTAACAACTTGTCCCAAGGACAAGTAATGTCTCTTCAGATACCATCATTTAATGCATTCAACCTGATACCTGATACTACCCCCGACAAGACAAGCTCGCTAACGCCCCTTGCCCACCAAGATTCCAAACTTTGGCATGCAGTAACCCTTTTCATGTACTTTGTGTCTGACCCTGTATGCATCTTTAGGATCCAAAGCCCCAAATCTGAGCCCTTAGATCCAGCCTCAATAACACCATGATCACTTTTTTCTCCTCACTCTCTACAAAATCCTAGCCCTCCATCCTTCCTACACCCCATCAATCCAAGAGAGAGCTAACCTAACCAATCACCCTCACCCATCAAGCACCACTATTGATCATGAGATCCTAGATTGTTCCTAAATCATAATCCTCCACATCAACTCTTTATCCTAGCCTTCAAATCAAACACATTTGAGAAAAACATCTCTATAGTATCCCAACTATCCACTCTTTCAGTCCCCTCTACTCTTCCTAGCCGATCTCCTTCCTGTCACACCAATTCTAGCTGTTTAAGTCTAAAAATTACCATGCAGATCTCATCTCTCATCCTAGACTGGAACAGTTGAACCCATACTCCAAGAGACATATAAAACATAAATCTTGGCCATCTACCCCAAAAGATCCTCGCTTATCCCACTCAGATCAATAGGATCCCTACATCTCACTTGACCATAACCACTACATCTACAGAACAAACTATCTCATCATGTCCCTCCAAACATAAGAAAATACAGTAAATGCATCTTCATGTAGTCCTAGATATGTAATCTAAGCTACCTCACCAAACCTCTCTCTTATCTTATAGACAATCACGATAGATTATCCAGCAACATAACCTGAACAATTAGATTTAGGAAAATACTAGAGACTCTTCATCTTATCTATCAACTCGCCTCTTTATCTTTCAACAAATAATCCTCTAAACTTGGCCAAAGACAAGATAGAAAACGAGAAAAAATAGTTAGCCTTAGGAGAGAATATCCAAGTAATTATATATAGAGTCCTACCCTCTTTTTATTCATGTCTTCTTCCATCCTTCAAAAATCTACTAAACTTTTACCTTTTTTCACCACTTAAGCAAAGTCCCGGCAACCAAGGCAAGGAAAGAGACCTCAATCTCTTTGTTTGAGGGGATATACAAGTAAAGGCTCGATATCAAGGGGATATGGAGAGGAAGCGGCATCAAGAAGCATCATCCAGGTGTTAGCATTTATCACTTGCCGGTCGAGCCACATTGATTCAATCGATTTTGTCATCTATTCCTTTTTTATGTTTTATCTACTATTTTAGTTCTTTTGGCTTTACTTCCTAAACTCAAAAAAGAGTTTAGGGCTTTCTTTTCAGGGCACTCTATGGATCGGAAAGGCTTTCATCAGATTGCTTGGGATAAGGTATGTTTGCCAAAAGACCAGGGTGGTTTGGGATTAATATCACTACCTGAGTGTAGATAACATTGCTCGGAAAAGTTGGCTGCTCAAGTTATATTAGAACCAAATTCCTTATGGACTCAGCTTGTCAGAGCAAAGTATCAGTTTTCTATTACTTGGGTTTCTTACAATAAGCCGAGATATTGTTCTCATGTTAGGGCTAAAGCATGTGCTATTGGATCGGTGGTGCAATTTCAGTTTCAATACTTAATTGATTCGAGTAATTTCATCAATATTTATATTGATCCATGGCTTTCTAATATTCCTCTTATTGCTTCCCCTACTTATTTAAATGTGGAGACACAAGGTCTAACCATGAAGGTGGCTGATCTTATTACTGACTCAAGAATTTGGCACCTCAATCAGTTAAAGAGTCCTGGCTCTCTTCTGAAATAATGACACAGATGCTGCATATTCCTATTCCTCAGAGGTCATGGTCTAATCAAAAGGTTAATTGGGGACCTACTAGACTTGCTACAATCTCTCTAAAGGATATATCCAAGTTATTTCCTTCTAATCAGTAATATGCTGATCAGTTCCATTGTAACTGGGTTTGGAAGTTATCGGTACCTCCAAGGGTGAAAACATTCTGATGGCATCTTGGTTGGCAAAGGTTGCCGTGTAAAGCATTGTTGGCACACTGCCATATTCTTCCTGGGTCTCATCAAGATGGAGATATTTGTCCTAGTCAAGTTGAAGACTATAATCATATTCTTTTTTCTTGTTCCTTTGCACATGCTTATGGGCAGCAATTAGGTCGCATGTGCCAAGTAGATTTCTTACCTACTTCCTTGCTAGTTGTGCTAGATTATATGGCCAATTCCTTGGTAGAGTAGGGCAAGAAAATTCTTATGGCATATCTAATATGGCAAGCAAGATGTGATAGAATTTTTAATCATACTCGATCTTCCCCACAGCAAATTATTCGTAAAGCTTATATAATGTCTTCAACTAATTGTGTGCCGTCCAGGCATTGGGATAGTGCTTCTTCTTTTTCTCAACTGATCACTTCATCCTCCTTGTTTTGTTGGCTACCCCCTCTCTTTGGCACACTTAAAATGAATTTTGATGCATTCGGTTGTCTCCCATCAAGCGGCAGCTGCTTATGTTATCAAGAACTATCAAGGGACATTTTGCAATCTAGAGGTAAAAAATTATTACCTTCTTATATTCCTTTTGTAGAGTTAACCGTTGCCTGGTTGGAGGTTAAGGCTACTGTTCAGAAATTTCAAGCCACTCATATTTGGATTGAAGGTAATTCTACTATAGTTATTGCTTGGTTATCTAATGTTAGTTTTAAAAATAAAATGTAGCTCCTACTTTTCAATGATTTATGGGCTTGAAAAAACTCTTCTGTATCATTCACAGTTACTCATGTTTTCAGGGAAGCTAATAAGTTAGCTAATTATATGGCTTGAAAAGCTATTTTTGGAGATTTTAAGTGGGAAAGAGGGGATGCTTTGCATCCATCTGCGTGTTAATCCTTAATGCTGATTGTTATCAGGTTGGTTTTCAGAAACAACTTTAATTTTCACATGTGTTCTCAATATATAATGGTGTTAAGCTTGTGCTGCATGGTGTGCCAATTGCACCTAGTTTATGTGCCAGTTAACATGCCACCATACAGGATGTCTGTAATCGTACTAATGCATGGTCTCTATTTGATGTTTCAAGTTATATGCGCAGCATGTTGTGCCACACCCTATGCCATCTACTGTGCCAATGCCATGTCTTCTGTTGTTGGTCTATGTATCAGTGTTCTGCTAATTCATTATATCTTCTAACTTATGCTGTGGTTTATATTTGCTGCTATGTTATTTACTGGTATAATTGTTTAAGGGTGTTTAACAATACCAGGCTCTCTCCTCTGCATATTATTCTATGGGTCTTTTTTGTATGCAGCTTTTGTATGTATCCTACTTGTGGTAGTATACACAATATCTTATTATGGTGTGGTATAGAACTTGGTTGCTTCTTGCCTGTTCTGCCACTTCTCTAAGGCTAACTGTACGTATTCTCCTCTATGGTCCAAAGGTATATGTTCAATGTCTTAATAGCTATTGATGATCACTTCTACTCCATGGATTAGTTTTTTATACAACTACTATGGGATCAGCTTATCACTGCTTTATCCTCGGCAGCTTTATCGTCCAATCAGCTGCAGATTCAAGGCCTTATTTCCTACTGTGTGGGACAGTCAGACTCTCTTATCATACTAATTATTTTTCTCAGGAACAGCAAGGCATCTGCTTATTAACTATCTTCTATTATGGTCATGCTTCCTTTAGTCCTACATCCATGAGTCCAAGCCACATGCAATTTGATCCCTTATCAAGCCTATATTCAGAACTCTTCATCTCTCAGGTTATACTTGCTATTCGGTGCTCACAACTCAGTCTGCACTATCAAATAGTACAAGCCATCTTGTTCAAGCTTATTCTGGATGGTTGGATCTCAGTTGCTTATTTACTGCTCCATGTCAAATTGGAAATTTTCTATTATCTTAGCCAACTTTCTTTATCAGCCCTTATTGCTTCAGGTTGTTTTGGGGCTCTGTCACTTCCATAGATTCATGAATATGCCCACTTCATGGTTTTGCCATTCACATATAAGTATGCTCAGTTGCAAGTCTACGGCACTATCTTTTATGTATCACTATATGTATTTTTTTTGACTTTAGTTGTGTACATCAACTTCTCTTTAACTGTATACTTTTCCTTTGTGGCTCTATCTTTAACCGTTTCGGCTTAGTTGCTGCTTTTCTTCTTGTTTAACAGCTCTGGGAGTTTGTAAGACTGCTTTAACATACTGATGAAGCCCTTGGGCAATCTTTCACCCAAAAAAAAAAGAAGAAGAACCATCTAGATGCCAATTTCCTCTCTTCCTTCCTCTCTCTCTTTTTTTTTTTTTTATTCTTCTTCTTTGAGCCACCAATCAAGGCCTTAAACCTAGCCTAGATTGGAAGTAGGGTCCTTTCCCCTAACCTCCAGAAACCTCAGATTTCGAGGGGCTGTAGCGTATACCATTTAGCCCTTCCTCAACAGTAGCCTAGATCCGAATCCTACGACCTTCTACAAATCCTTAGGTTCTCTAGCTCCCTTTATAGGACAAGGTGACGACGACTCCAAGCATCCATGGGATAGCCCACAATTTTCCTGCTTATTGTTTAGCAACAAAAATCTAGAACTCTTGGCAGTAGGACCCATGCATATCCATTCCCTTTCTTTCAACTCTACCTCGAATCATATAAAATCTCAACATGGGCAAAGGTATGCATACCTTACCCTTCATATTTACATCCTTTTTCCTAATATAGATTCCTCAATATGAAAGCAAAAAAGAGTCTCAAAAAAACTTATTTATTAAATTTAAAATAGTGCCAGAATTATATATGAAGCCTAGGCACCATAAAGTATTATAGACCGGCAACAAAAAGAACCCTGATTAGTTGATCTTGGTTAGCCTTGCAATCTTCCATGCAGCAATTTTTTTTATTATTTTTTTTTTCTTTTTTTTTTCCCTTCAACCGTGCCAAAAACATCTTGTTTGATGAGTCTTCGTACTTTAAATGTTGAGAAATTCTTTATGCACCGTAGATGGTATAGAAAATCCAACATTGACTGCACCACCTCATTCAATTGATCCATATAATCATCACTTTTCAATACACATTTAATATCTATAAATCAATTTTTTTATTTAAAAATTTTATATGACAAAAATATTTTTATTTTTTAAAAAAAATTATGACACCTTATAATGTAATATAATTCAAAATATCATAATATAATTTAAAATATCATAATATAAAAAAAAATATTTTTATTTAATCACTTTTTAATACACACTTTTTAATACATATTTAATATCTGCAGATCGATCTTTTCGTTTGAAAATTTTGAATGACAAAAATATTTTTATTTTTTAAAAAAAATTATAACATTCTATACATATTATGAATATAAAATATCATAATATAAACATAAAATATTATAATTTTTTAAAAAAATAAATTTTTTTATTATATAAAATTTTTAAATAAAAAATAATTTATAAATATTAAATATATATTAAAAAATAATAATTATATGAATCAATCGAATGAAATGATGCACCTCACGTTGATTTTCTTATGCCACCCTCCCACGGTGCACAAAGAGTTTCGCTTAAATGTTACAGCACTTCACAGATGGCACGTTATCAATCAATAACCAACGAAATATCCAAATACACCTCTGGAAGCTAAGAGACCTACACAATTTTTTTACAAAACAAATTAGTGGTCAAATCATTGAAAAAATTATATATTTTAATTAAGAAAGGACAACCTATATGGCATTAGACAAAAAGCAAGCAGAGTAATTTCCAACGGAGATCCACCATAGTAAGAGCTCATAAAGAACATAGCAATCAGTTTGCTTTCAAATAAATATGATAACGTAATCATTCCACCTCATATACGACTTCCATTTTGTCAATATCTGAGGATTCAATGCAGGAAAAGTCATACCAGAGTTCCCATAGCCCTTCACATGCTACAACCATTTAATTTTCAGATATCCAGTTTCAAGCCCAACAAGGGGGGTACTCAGTAGATTAGAGTACCAATATTATTATAAAACACTCTGCTTAAAATTTAAAAATAAATAAATAAATAAATAAATAAAATAAACTTAAAACAACTTCGCCACCATCCAACCAACCCCTTTTCCTTCAAAGAAACGCTACCCTACCGCAATCCAGCGTCGCCATTTTCGCACAAATACAAACTTTCACAAGCCACGTCCCAACTACGTGGGACTGTCATGCAAACCTCGGCAACATAGCATTACATGATATAAAACACCAAGCGCCAATACAACAAGCCAATCAGCAATAATGCAATTGCAAGAATTAAAATAACAAGGAAAAAAAGCATGTAAAAGAATCTCCAATCCAAAAAACATCATATCAATCTCAGAGATGTTCAGAAAAATGTATTCTCATTTTTCCTCATTAGGTTTTTAATGTCTCTTACCTTCCAAAACTCCGAACTTTCAATTAAAAATCCAATCTTTTATATTAAACACATTGTATGACGCACTCTCTTTTCTGTGATGTTTCCAGTACTGTTCGTGATAGGACATTGAGAAGTTTGTATCATCAAATAAGCAACATGTGCAATTTGGGAAGATCAACGAGAATAAAAACATTCAGATGTCATATTCAATCTCTTTACAAGATCCATCAGTCTCATAATAACAGTAGAGCAGTGTCGCTGATCAAAGAATATAAAGCATCTTTAACATGAATCGTTAGTAGGTAACAAAAAATCTTCAGAATATCTATAACAATTTATGAATCAAATCATATTTTATACAGGATACCGTAGGATGCATTTAAAGCAGAATAATCATTGAAAAGGACAACGCATATCTCCAGAATGAATTGACCGGATTCGGCAAATTTTTGGCAGATCAGACATGAATAATCACAACCAGAACTTCATTAGTTAAAAAATAAGCATTTTTGGAAAGATATAACTGGATTACTACAAGAGATAATATTTAAAGGCTAAAAAGGTAATGGAGGGACTGGCTGGCTGTCATATGGCAGTCTATGTGGTTAATAAGGTTTGGAGGCAGATATGGCATCAGTGACTCCACACGTAATTTCAAAGGAATACTACAAGACCACATGCAATGAACAAGTAACCGGGGCAAAGTTGAACATAAGATATAGACTACGAAGATGCAAATAGTTAAGGACAAATTTCAAACTCTTAACTCCAGATTAATTAGACCTTTGCTGAAGAAGCACACATCAATCATCAATTATAGTTGCAACATCAAAAAAAGTTATATGAACTCTGGGTGGCAAACAACACAAAAATACTCAAAGTTACTGATCATATTTTAGCGGAGGGGAATAGGAATGTTATTAGCAGACAATGTACTCAATAGGTAAGATTAAGGAATAGAATGCACAAGCATTTTTGGAAAGAAATGGATTAATGCAAAAGTCTGACTTAAATTGTCATGCAGGAAGCAGTAATATACGACATGATAGTGTGCATTATAGGCGAGGTTCGGACGTCAGAGAAACATGCAATGAAGAGAGAGAATTAATTCACAGAGGGAATGAGAAGGCACAAGTAGAGACCTTTCAGTTTTTAGAGGAATAAGCATTCAGAAACTTCAAGGATGGATCAAACGTGTGGTGTGGAAATTGTATTAATTTATCCTAGAATTAAAAAAAGACATCAGCAGAGCATTTAGATACTTGCAAGAGCAGAACACTCGCTGCAATTACATGGTTTTTCTCCAGGTTTTTTTTGGTGGGGGGGGGGGGGGGGCGAAGGATATTGACTAATCAATTAGATTCTTTCAAAAGTATCAGATGAGCTAAAAATACATCATTTTTTCCACAGGTGAAAAAGATTTTGACATGTAAAAAATATAAGATGATACTAAGAGGAAGCTTGACTACATGACATAGGCCAGTAATAATATAAATGCATATTCTGGGGACAGAAAAAAATGGAAACGTGTAAGGTACATTACAAATAAGTTAACAATATGTAAAAGCACAAACTTAACCATTTGTAAAGATAAAATATTGAAGAAGAGACCTATAACTTAAAATATGCACTAAATATAATGTATAAAATAATCATAAAAAGATTAATTCAAGAAGGTTTGGAGTCTGATGAAAGTGAATATTTCTACACGAACAACATTAATTTGAAATCATCTTGGTAGATATCAGTCAAAACTACGAATTTGACCAGTCTACATCTAGTTTCAGGTAAGTAACTTAGATCAGAAATGACAAATATGATGCAAAAATACAAGTAGTTTTTTAGTTCGTTCATCTAGAAAGCACTTTGATGTTGTTCTAATCAATTTTACAAGTTTGAATAAATCTGCAAGCATGTTGACATTACGTTGCAAGATAATTATGGAAGCATGATTTTTGACATTATGTGATTCTCACTAAATAATATATATAATTGTAATATGGTGATTGGTGAATAACATATTTTTCCAATTTGTGTTGTTTTCTCTAATTTTCTTTAATATCAGTTTTTTTGGCTTTTTAAACTATTAATAACACTTAACAGTTTTCAAAACAGATCAGCCCAGCAGAGTTATTGATGAAATACACCTAATGGTTCCAAAGAAAACAATATACTCTCGAAATGGCTTATAACATCGTTGCATCACTTTTTTTTATTTTATATTTTTTTATTTCTTTATAACTTCTTGTTGTTTTTGGCTGAAACTCCTGAGCTCAAACCAAAGTTTTTATATTGCTTGGACTAGGTCAAAAACTGAGCTTTCAAATCATGCATATAGCACATACACACATATGAGAGAAATCCATTGCTAAAAGTTGAATTCCAAACGGGGGAGCAAGGGGGTTGGAGGAGGGGGGGGTGGCGGAGGAGTTCAAAAAAGGGGGGAAAATCATTTTTCATCAAATTTGAAACTTCTAGGATAGAGCAGGCAAAATCCCCTGATACAGCTTATGATGATTAGCACAATGTGCTAGCTCAAAAGAATACAACCAAAGAATAACTGGGAAAGGAAGAAGTTGAGAACTGATAGAGTCAGGTGGAATAAAATTGCAATATGAATTTGATGAAAGATAGATCTAAATAGAATTGTTGCTTTGATAAGTTTAAGAGTGTTTTCAGTCACACATACTAGACCAATCCAAGTCCCATTACAATGATTGTCTTTTCCAATCTGTGATGTTATAAGTGCAAATTCATTTTAACTAAAAAATCAGAAATCAATCTGAGCACCATAACCCAGCTTATGTCCAAAAATTCAGAGGATGAGTTGAAAAAACTAACCAATAGGTTAGAGGGAAAGACCTAAATTGATGTCGATGAAGTTGCAAACAGCAAATTGGAAGGATGCTTGCAAGAATGGGTACGGCCTCAATAGGAAATGGAAATAAAGGATTGATTGACCTAACCCAGACAGTTAAAACCATATTCATCAAGGTTATAATTAAGTTCTTAAAAAGGTACTCTTGAAAGCAAAGCTATAGAGCTATTTTCATTTTAGTCATCAAATATTAAGATACACAAATAAGAGTGCTTAAGGCAGTTTAGTCATAAATATTTTTATACACCGGACAGGACTGCGGCAGACGTTCCATGTCATCAAGAGCACTTGACAGGTCCTAAGTAATTTCAAGGGATAGGGTAATTTAGTGGCAGCTTCAAACATAAACATAACAAACTCACATGCCAAAGCTTGTGAAGAATGTAGTGTTCCAAACAAGCCGTTCTTCATCTTGGGAAGATGGATGGATAAAATCTCAATAACTAGAGAAACCAAAAGCTTTATAATAAGATCTAAAGCAAAGAAGCTTCATGCAGATTCAAAGTTTACAAACTTAGGCACATTCTATCTCATCTTCTGTGACATCAGAGAAGACAGTACATTTAGATAAGGATTATTGCATGAGAGATCCCATTTTCTACAGTAATTCCATTTTGTCAATTAGCTTGGTAAATCAAATACACAAAGGATATACATGTAACTACATTCTCATCTCCAGCCTCTAAAGTTCGTAAAGTTTTGGTTCAAAACCAATAAATGGGCAAAGAAAACACTACATTAGGGGAGCATATGCTACATCAGCTCAAAAGGAATGGAATCACACAAACATGTAAAAGAAATGAAACTTATAGGTAAGTGGACACACAAACTGAAGTATGCAGCTTATGATGATCTTTATGTCTCAAAAGAAGATAGCTCAAAAAAAATTAATAAATTAGAAAAGGTAAGAAAGGAAGAACAAGAAATATCGACTTTGACACTAGTCAACCTATGGCCAAAATAACATTAGGTCAATTTGCAATAGCTTAAGACAACAAGATATGAGAGCAGAAGGCCTCAATTGACATGGATGAAGTTTTGAAGAAGGAATTGGAAAGCCAATTCACAAGCATGGATTTGATTTTGACAAGACTAGTTACTATGGATTCATAAAGCTGACCCAATTAGTTAGAATAAGGCATGTTTCTTGTGGTCATAGAAAAGTAAGGTTGCACTCAAAACCTTGAAAGTTGCAGAGCACCAATCCAAAGCACAGAAATAACTGGGAAAGAGAGGTGACAAACAGAAAAAACAACAACTAGGTAGTATATAAGATTGGTCATAGGAAGTCCATCAACTTCAAAAAAAAAAAAAAAAAAAAAAAGTCAACAATGCTTGAAAAGGTAGTATATAAGATGGAGAAATCATATCAAATCAAAAGATTAAAAAAAAAAACAAAAAGATCTAAGAAGTTATAATACCAACTAGTTTTAATCATTAAGCCACTATTTGGATGTCTAATAAAGCAGAAGTTGCAATTGAGAGGTCACCTTGCAAAAGTTTCAAGCATCAAGAGAAACTGCCAATGCACCCCATCTCTCACAGCTATGATAATAACATCCAATAAAAATATTCTCCTAATAATGAAGGTATGGAAAACAAAGGTCCTTCAATCTCTCAAATTTCACAATAGACACAGTTTCTTGCTTAAAGCTTTCTCATGCAAGAAGATACTACGAAAAGATTGACTACTTGGGCATCCAACATGGCCCAGAATGTTAAGGGTGAATAAAACATTAATAAGAACTCATCAATTTGATTATACAAAATTTGACATATTGAATTCTTTGTGCAGTGTGGGAGCACAAGCAAATGTTCTCTGCAATTAATATGGTCTTCATAACTTCAAGGGGTATAGTAATTCAATGGCAGCTTATAACATAATCATGACAAGATTTCATAAGTCAAATCATCCAAAAACATAATTTCCCAAACAGTCTATTCTCCAAATTTGGAATGATCAATTGCTACGACGTCTATCCAAATGCTGCATAATAAGATCAAAGAAAAGGTGTCTAACCATAGAACACAAAGTGTCCATATTTCAACACTCTTCATTACATCATTTATGACATCAGTGAAAACGAGGTTTCATGCAGCATATAAAGAGACCCATTAAAACCACCATAGTAAAATTAACCAAAGATATTGCATTGAACATTAGTCAGTCACTGTTTTGGCATATCAAGCTCTTGGTCGAGCACAGATGGAGTAAATCAATTGCAGCTTGAAATTCATGACATTTTCCAAGAGTTAACTGAATTAATCAGACACCTATTATCAAGTAGAAGAACGCATGCATGCAAGCGAAAGTAGCTCCAATTAAATCCTAGCCATAAAAATGCATCCTTAATAGCAAGAACTAAGAATTACATTGAATTGTTCACAAAACAACAGTGTATTGAAACAAGGGTGATTACAGCACTAATTCTATTTTCCGCACTACTTCCAACTTGTTAATTAGCATGAGAGTTCGAATACACATCTAGCTACCATCTCATCCTCAGCCTCTAAAGTTCCTAACTTCTCAATCCTGAACCCAATCAATAGGGCCAACAAAAGAAAACACTACAATGAAACAACACCCAAAAGATGTCAGCTCAACAACAACAACATGTAAGCACATATCTGCTCATAGTAAAATAAAGCACTCACGCTTCAGGGGCACTCTCTTGTGTCTCCCCCGTTGCCACTTGCTCACTCCCCTGCTCCACTACAGCAGCCACATTAACCTTCTTCGGAGGCCGGCCACGTCTTTTGACAACAGGCACCGCTGCCTCGTCTGCCCCCGCTGCCTTCTCTTGAGACTTCTTGGCCGGCTTCGGCAAGGGTGGCGCTGCCGCCTTCTTTGGCCGACCCCGACCCCTCTTCTGCGTCTCACCAGATGGAGCGGCATTGACATTCGGCACAGCAGCCACCACCGTCGTGTTCTTGCGTGGCCGACCAGGCTTCCTTTTCCCATCCGGAGCAGCTGCGGGCGCTTTGACGACCTTCGAGCGTTTGGGCACGACGGATGGCACGGCCGACTTGGGCGGCCGACCGCGCTTCTTCTTCTCACCCGTCGGCGGCGGCGCCACCTTGGCCATCTTCGGTGGCCGGCCCGGCTTCCTCTTCGCGGGCGCCGGCGCGGCGTTGGGCTTGGACCTGGACTTCACCTTAGGCGGAGGGGCGGGGAGATTTTTTCGGGGCCGGCCGCGGGGTCTCGGGCCGGGTGCGGGGCTAGCCTCCGGATTCACAGGCTTGACGGTGATGGAGATCTTGTAGGAGTTCTTTACCATGTGGAGAACTCCCTTGTTCTTGAGGCGGCGGAGGTGGTGGCCGAGGAGGGCGGCGTGGGTCGGCGGCAGGTCGGAGTAGGTGTCTCCGATGAACTTCGATATGGCTCGCCGGCTCGACCCTCCCCTCTCTTTCAGCGTCCCGATCGCGTTCAGAATCATCTGAAAATGGGGAGGAAAAAAAATACAAGAACCATGAGAAAAAAACTCAGCTGCAAAAATGAAGAGAAAAAGGACGAATTATTCCTACCTCCTTGTATGGTGGGTGCTGCCGGTAGCGGCCGGCGGCGGCGGCGTTACCGGGAGAAGCAGAGGCCGCGGCCGCGGCGAAGACCATCTTGGAAGAGAGAAAGGGGGAATCGAGGAACTGAGAAAGAGAGAGGGTAGAATGGTGGGGGTTTGTTTTCTTTTGTTTTTTTTATACTGGGGAAGGGAACAAAAAGAGTAAAGGTTGATGGCAAATATCGGACGGTGGAGAAAGGAGGGACGGACAGAACTGATGGGGAGTTCACACGGATCGATGAGGTGGACCGTTTTTTAATTGAAAATTCTGGAGGGATTCAGAGCAGAGGAAAAACAAACGAAATATAGATGGACTTATTCTCTCTGACACCCATCATGTGCTCTGCGAGCAGGTGGGTTGCACTTAAATGTTTTTAAGTGGTCCCTACCAACCTGTGAGAAGGGCTATTTTTTATGTTGTGGAGACAAGGTCTCCTTCTGAAAAAGAAAATAGGATACTGGGCACATCATAGATGAACATGGGGGGAAGCATAAATAAATAAAAAACGAAAAAAAGGCCGCTTTGATGGGGAGCAGGGGCGACATAAATAAATAAAAGTATTTTTTATTAAAATAAAAGGTTGCTTCGAGTCCTTGAGGGTTCTTTACATAAGTAATATTAAAAAAAAAAAATTATAAAATTAATACACACACCAATTTATTTATAGAATCGATGTAAAAATATAAAATATTATTTTAAATAATATCTTTTAATAAAAAAATCATTTGAAATGGTGTTCCTTCACTCCATATCATCTCCTCCCTTCATTTCCCATAAAATCAAAAAATTAATTAAAAAAATATATAATGATACTTTTGAAAATATTATTTTAAATGACGTTTTCAAAGATCCATACCACTTAAACTCCTTCTTCCCTTCTATTTTTCGTTCTCCGCCTGTTCACTGCCGAACTTCACCCTTTCTCCACCCGTTCACCGTCAATCCCCACTTCGACCGCTCCGACCGATCTCCGACGAGCTCACTGCACCGGTAAGCCTCTCTTCCTTCTTCTCTCCCTCTTCCCCCTCTTCTCTCCTTTGCCGGCGACGACCGCCCCCCAACCCCCCCGGCCCCTGGCCGGCGGCAGCCCCGCCCCCCCTTTGGCTCGGCGGCCACCCTCTTTTGGCCAGGCGGCAGCCCCGTCCTTCTTAGTTTCAATTAATGACGATGAAGATGTCCAAGAAATACTGATATTATTTTTGAAATATTTAAAATATCGATTTTTAGAATTATATATTGAAAAGGAAGATGTATCGCACTTTGGGTACTATAGTGGGTTTTTAACCCAAGAGGGCAATACTCTTGGGCCTTCCTCGCCTTTCGTAACTCCTATGATGCAAACCGATAGTGTTGAGACCATGTTTGCAGAACAACATTTTACTACTGCTGGCCCTAGTTGTCCAATTATTTAAAGTCCTATGGTGACTTCTTTTGTGATGTCTTCTGCTATGGTGACTTCTCCTATAGTGGAAGTAGTAGTAAGTGCGGGATATGACACTCATATAGGGGATGATGACTGGGTAGGCGGTGGAATAAATTCTGATAATCTAGATTTTGAATCAGATGCAATGAGGATGAAGATTATTGGATGGACAAGGACAGTAGCAGTGATGATGAAGATGAAGATGGTGATGAAGATATTCAGCCTGATATTAATGTGGGAGAACCTCAACCTCATTTGCACAAACCCCGATAATTTTTTAACCACATAAATTTAGATGATGGTGGTTGTGTTAGCGCTGGTCGAAGATTGAACTCTGACTATCAGTGAAAGAAATTAAAGGCTCCGGAGATGTATTTTCAATATTGTTTTATGTATTTTTGTGGATTATATTTTCAATGTTATTTTATATCCAGAGATGAACTGTATTGTATGTTTAAGTTGTATTATATGACAATATTGTGCTACCAGATATTTACTAGTAATGAATTAGTGACATCATCAAGCATTGAAAATTATATTTCTCATGAAATGAATGGCTATCATATTTCTCATGCTCTAATATACTTAGGATATATATCATTATTTTACGTTCATTAGCGTGTTATGGCTTACGATCCACAGCATCTAGACTCTTGAAACAAAAGTATTCTTATATTACAAGAGCACCATCGATCACAGACTATTTTAGATGGTGGTGTAAGTAGTCTAATCCTATTCTTACTACTTACATTTTTTATAAAAAAAAATTGTTAAAGTCATATACGCTATCTAATACTACTCTTACTATTTATATATGTAGTAGGACATATCTCATTAGATGTGAATGATGCTGCTTTTGAGAGTTCATTTGGTGGCGTACAACATGATCAGGCTGATCTACTAGGATGCAGGTATGTAACCAATAGCACTGATTTTACCTAATAAATGACTGTATATTTTCATATAATAACATAGTGACTTTATTTTGGACAGGTGGAGGACTCGATTGACTGGTGCTAGCAATCCGATACCGCACACAGTTATATATTATAAGGATTAGTTAGATCAGCAGCGTGATGATAAGATATTATGGGTGCCTTACATACCAAATATATTGACCACATTGTCCGAGATATGTAGATCAGATCAGCATATATGGAGGACACGCGCACCTCTCATTTACTTCGACATGTGGAGATTTATTATCCGGAGCACGTGATGCGATAGTTTGGCATACATCAGGACGTTCCCCCACCATGTGACACTTGAGATGCTCTTCACTATTTAGATCGACGAGGGCGACATCATCATGATTGGATTTGAGAGCATCGGGAGTATATTGATGCATGGGAGCAACCAGAGAATTTGATTGTGACTGATCCACCTATGATTCCCATGATATATTATTATGATTCATATCTGCAGTGGTATAGGAGCATCACCAGACGATTCATCTCGCCATTGATGAATGAGCATCTCGAGATGAGGTTCCATGCTTCGGATGGTATGATGGATATTGTGATAAGTATATTTTGCTTTTATCTCATTTTGTTATATTGTTATTAATATACTTATGAGTAATATTTATTTTTTTACAGTTTCAAAGGATCACATCGCTATATCATATGGCAAGGAGTGGATTTCATTTGATCACTGTTGGATGTAAAGATCGAGCACTTATCGATATAATAGATGATCTTATTGATACTATGCGACTTATCTTAGAGGATAGATGACTTCAGTCTGTGCCATCGGCAGCCAGAGATGAGATGCGTTTACGAGAGACGGACACGTAGGAGGCCCCAGTATCTTGATATATACAACTCTCGATGGTTGTGATATTTATACATACTAAAATAATTTTATAATCATTAATGTTACAATTTATACTATATTAGTTACATAAAAAATTAATTATTAAAATTATCTAATATTTAATCATTCAACATCATTTAACCATTCAATATCGTTCTTTCATACCAAGAAGATATATTAATACCATAAATCAAAAATTACTACAAAAAAATATAGTACTACATCATCATACTACATAACATATATACACCATACAACATATACAACCAAAAACTACTACATCATCGCACCATAGAAGACATAAAATCTGATAATCTAATCCTTCATATCAGCTTAAACAACAGGACGATAGCGACGAGTAGATGAGGAGATGAGGATGGCCTAAAGAAAGATGGCTGACTAGGGAGGCTGACTGAGAGGAAGCTGACTGGATTAATCACTTGAAAGATTTGAAATAAAAATATTCATCTGTTGGCCAATCCAGACAACATTCTGTAAAACTGTAGCCAATCCAGTAGAGAATATACTTTATCTTTCTATTCCATCTGATTCTCTCTGTATCATACTCTGGAGCACTCTAAGAGTACAGATAATCTCCCTACCTGATGCATATCTGTATGAGGCAAACATCTCTCTAATTCTTTGATACGACAGACTAAATTACGAATATACTGTCTTATATCCTGCACTACTGAAATAAGATTGTCCAATTTTTGTTCGAATGAAAAAGAACTATGTATCTCGCTAGGATCGATACATGTAGTACTCTCTCCTGAAGATGATGACTGAAGAATAGATATAACCTTCTGAGTGATTGCACTGACATATCTGGAGTTATCTTTATCTACTCAACAGATTCTATACTCTCCATAGACCTAGAAGATCCTGCTTTACTCGTCCTCCTGAAAAAAGGTCCTGCTTCACTCTTAGGTCTTTCTTCCTCAACTGAAATATCTTCATCCATATATTCTTTCCTTCCATCCTTTCTAGTCTACTTACCACCAATTTTAAACCAATGCATCCTATGCAGAGCTTCTTTATTGATTTTGCTATCTCTACCTAATTTTGTTGATTGTTCACCCTGAATTCTTACTCCATAATGTTTAAAGACATAGGTTAATATCATGGCATAAGGTAAAGACGTCTGTGTCCTACCCATCGCTTCTTGAATAACCTTGATTATCATTCTTGAAAGGTTGAGTGGGATACATTTGACTACATGATACATAATTGCTAAATCCCTTTCTGTTACAGTATCAAATCCTCCAGTCCGAGGTTGTATAATCTAGTAAATAATTTTATGAAGTAGTCTCATTTCCATATTCTTTTATAAATTCTCTGGAATTGACCATGATCCTCTATCCCAATAACAGTTTCACTCTTGTAGTTCTATCTTTTCTACTGTCCCGCAGCTCACCTATGGTTGGAAGTTTTAAAATTTCTCCTAGTATTTCATCATCCAAATAAATTTTTTTTCTCTTAACTGAAGATGATATGGTATGTTCTTCAAATGAATATTCTTATAAAATTCTCTAACTAACTTCATAAATATTGGGGCTTCAGCAGTGTAGATAAATTTTTATCCCATGACTCTAATTAAGTTTACAATCTCAAATTCCTTCGAATCTAAAAAGTTATCAACAATACGACTGAGAGAATATTTTTATCACTTACTGAAGTTCTCGGAGGAGGTGATATTGAAGGAGGAGTTCTCGAAGGAGGAGATGATGGTGCTTCACTTGCTTCTCTTCCCCTTCCCCTTTCCCTTCTATTTTCTTCTCCCCTTCTACTTTCTTCACTTCTGCTTGCTCTTTGGCGTTGGGAAAGATGCATCTTTAGAGCCATTGGTCGAGAAGGAGATGGAAGGAAGTTTTTAGCTTGAGAAGGAGATTTTTCGTTTGGATTTAAGACGTGAGTGAAGATGGTTATGAAGATGAGAGCTAGAGATTCTGAGAGGAACAGAAGGGAAAGAAGATGAAGGAGTGGATATTTCGAAGTAATTCGATGATTTGAAGATATATAAAAGCGGTGGAAAAAGCCATCTAAAATAAAATCGAATGTAGTTGCCTAAAATCAGAAAACAACCCAGATGTAGGCATCTACATCTGGGATGTAGGTGCATAGGCTCCTATGCACCTACATCCTGGCTCACTCTTGTTGGGTCATGGGTGGGTCATGAGAACTTTAGGTCACAAAAATTTTAGGTCAAATCACGGCATCCGGGTGCCAAGCAAGTCACGGGTGCCTGCAACATGCAAGCGTAAGTGCACATCAGGATGTAGGCACCTACATGCCTACATCCTCATGTAGGTGTGTACATAAGGGATGTAGGCGCCTATGTCTTTGTCCCCTTTCTTGCTGTGTTTTATCTTGCTGTGTTTTATTTACATTTCTCTATTTTAAGTTAATATTCTCATTTATTTTACTCTCCATTAACTTTAAAATATAAATGTAAATAAGAAAATATCTTATTTGAAATCAATAAAAATATCAAAAAAATTAAAATCTTTAAGAATAAGAAGTCAAAATTTAGATTTTAGTTCAATTTTTTTCAAATTTGAAAGTTTTAAAACTTTTCTTCTTCAAAACGAATATGTTAAAGGATCTTAAAATTTATTAAAAATTATTTTATGACTCACTAACATCCAAAAATTAATTACCATTAATTTTGGTTTCAAAAAATATATATTTTATATAACCCTCCATATAGGTACTAGCTTCTTGACTTAGAAAATTTTTAGGATCCGTAATGGTAGATAGTCACAAATTGTATCCAATTGACTTCAACAAATTTTGGTAAGGTAAATTTAATTCAAACTACTTTGAATCAGAGGTTGAATTATAAACTACTTTGAATTAAACTTATCTTGTCAAAATTTGTTGAAGCCAGTTGGGTACAATTTGTAACTATCTGTCGTTACGGATCCTAAAAATTTTTTAAGTCAGAAAATTAGTACTTATATGGAGGGCTATATTTCATATATAAATATATTTTTTTTTGAAATCAAAATTTATGATAATTAATCCTTAGATGTTAGTAAGTCACAAAATAATTTTTAATAAATTTTGAGACCCTTTAACCTATTCGTTTTGAAGAAAAAAAAATTTAAAAGTTTCGGATTTGAAAAAATTTTGAACTAAAACTCAAATTTTAATTTCTTATTCTTAAAAATTTTAATTTTTTTGATATTTTTATTGATTCCAAATAGAGATATTTGCTTATTTATATTTATATTTTAAAGTTAATGACATTAACTTAAAATAAAGAAATATTAATTACAGAAAAAGAAAGACATAGAAGAAAAGAAGAGAGTCATCCTTTGAGATGTAGAAAAGGAGAGAGTCACCTTATAAAGCCGTCTTATCAAAGAGCGACTCATTTTTTTTTTCCACCTGGTCCCCAGCTGGCGGTTAGGTTGGTGAGTTGGCAAAGAAAGTCATCCTTTCAAAGGACAACTTTCTTCTAAACAGTATTTTTATAAATAGTTTGAGCTTGATATTATTTTAATAATTTTTTTAACCAAAAAAATATTATTTTTTATGATATTTTTGAGAATACAATTTCAAATGGCATATTCAAAAATATCATTTGAAATGACGTTTTTGAAAATGTCATTTGAAATGACGCTTTCAAAAGCACCATTGCAAATGATGATTTTTTTTTTATCTTTTAATTCCACGGGGATGGGGGGAGGAGATAACGTGCAGCGAAGAAACGCCATTTGAAATAGTATTTTCTATCAAAAAATATTATTTCAAATGGTGTTTTATGATTTTGCATCATTCCTGTAAATAAGTTGAAAGGTGCATTAGTTTTGTAAAAAAAAAGTTTTTAATATTATTTGGATAAAGAACTCGGGTCTTTGACATGCTTGCCACATGCAATTATGGACTTGGTGAATAGGAAGACAGGCTTATAGGCCTTCTATTAGAATTTAGACAAAATATTTCTTTTATAATCATGAAAGAGAAATTTTTTGTGCACCGCAAGTGGTGTCGAAAAACCAGACATAGAGTACATTATTTTACATAATTAATTTATATAATTATTATTTTTTAATATATATTTAATATTTATAATTTTATTTTTTTATTTAAAAATTTTGAATGTCAAAAATATCTTTATTTTTTAAAAAAATTATGATATTTTATGTCTATATTATGACATCTGCATCCTAAAAGTTATAATTTTGATACAAGATATCATAATTTTTTTCAAAAAGCAGGAGTCTTTTCATTATTCAAAATTTTTAAATGAAAAAATGAAACTACAAGTATTAAATATGTATTAAAAAATAATTGAATAAAATATCTCTTCTATATTACACATCCTGGACCATATTGATGGATGGATATTTGCATTGATAAAATTATTCCTCATTATTTTTTTGATAAAACTATAATATTTCTTTACTTTTTATTTATATTATTTATATATACTATTAATTATATACTATTAAATTTTAATACTAAATATTTTAATTTTAATACATAATTTTGTTAATTTTAAAATTATCTTCTATTTTTTATTTTTATTTACTATTTTTAATAACTATTGGTATAATATTAATTAACTATTTAAATTAAATTATTTATCAATTAGTTATTTATATGATTAATATCTAATTAATTAATTAATATTTAATTTATAAATTATTTATTAAATTAAATTAAATATTTATATAATTTTTATTTAATTATAGATTATAATGATTATAAACTTATATATTATTTATTTTTTTAATATAAATAAATATTATAAATTAATAATAGTAATATTTTTATCAAAATATAGTCTAGTAAAAATGTTATATAAATATCATCCATCATCTCTTTTATTCCTTATATAATAAAATAGAAAAAAAAATATTTTTGTTCATTCTTCCATATTTTATCAAATAAATGAAAGAATGAATGGAAGATCCATACATCCTTTTCTTTATCCATTCTTCCTCCTCGATCTATCTATCCTTTCTTCCATCCATCTTTTATACCAAACAAAGAATAATTAAGATCTGCAACAAATGATAAATTTATCACTTACAATTATAGGATTTGTTACTAGTATGAACATGTTCTACCATTTCTAAATATTTTGATTACGACAAAATAACAAGCTATTTGTTATAAATGACAGTCTTGTCTCCTTCGAGTTACAGCTATGAATTAGTTATATGAATGATATACTTCATGCACCTTCTATCAACGTTTTTTAAAAAAATTACTCATAATCATCTGATGAATTGCAATATGTAAATATCAAAATATTTAAATGTTACAATTTTTAAAATTATAATAATAATTCATTTGATAATGGCAACCATCTTTGATTTTTTATTTTTTTCATGAAATTTTTATTGCACCTTGCAATAAGTGATAGGTTGGCCCCTTAAAATAACAAGGCCATATACTAGGATTAACATGTTTTGAAAGTTTTCTATAATTTTTGAATTTTTAATCTTTATAAAATAATACTTGAAACTTAAATAAATGATAAGCTTGCCTCTTATAATTATGTGATTTTCTTTTTATCAAAATCTTTCCCTCTATAATTATGTAATGAACCGCATGGTGTTAATGTAAGAACATTTATATGCTTCCTTTTGGAACTAAGCTAAATTAATTCATTTGAAAATGGCAAATCCAAGGGATAATTATCTCTCAATTTTTTTGTTCATGAAATATTAATTTTAACATGCAATGAATGATAAGCTTGCACCTTATAGTTATAGCATCAGTTACCAAAGTTAACATGCTTTGTAAGTTTACTATCATGTTTGAATTTTTGGTTTCCATAATATTTTTTTTTCTAAATGATAGAATAGATTGTGACATAAAAATAAGAAAATATTTCATTGTTAGCGATTTTCAAGACTAGGACCAAGTTAGTGTATTCAACGATATCAAAACTAAGGGTAATAATATTGAAACTTTTAGTCTACATTAATGAATTGATTACTATATTGAAATAATTCATGAGTTAAACCGCAATATCACACAACCCAATGGGTGGATTTTCATGTAGATTGGAATATGAAATTATTATGTTCTATATATGTTCTCGATCATTTAGATCTTTTAGGAAATATAGTGACCCAGCATAGCTACATTGAGACCAAGCCTCAATACGTTAATCTCTCCTAAATAGAAAAGGAAGCTAACTAGCTGTGGTAGATTTATTTGCTTATAACCAAAATAAATAATTATAATTAATTGATCTACTTTGCCACAGCTAGGATGGACAAAAACCAACCAAATATTAGTGCCGCTGGGGGAGGAGGTGACATTGCGCAAGGGGCCAAGGAGGAAATGAAGGAGCATCAGGTGGAGAGCTTAAAGGAATGGAAAGAAAAGAGAGGAGATGGAGGTAGAGGAGGCAGCCAACAATGGTGAAAGAGAACAAGCGAAGAGGGAGAGTAAGTGGGGTAGGAGCTAAGGCAAGAAAAGTAGCAATGGGAGGAGGTAGAGGTGGAAAAAAAAGAGGAGGAGAGAAAAAGAGTGACAAGTAGAGAGATAAAAAGTAGAAGAAAAGAAGGAGAGGAGACGAAGGTAGAGATGGGCACCAACGATCGTGGATATGAAAGGATAAGAGGGAGGATGGGAAGGAAGAACCATCAATTTAAGAGGTTGAAGGAGGATAGGGAAGGGAAGAAGATGGAGGTGAAGGAGAGAATAGAGTAAGAGTAGGGGCAAGGGAAGAGATAAGGAGAGCATAAAAAAGGAAAGAGAATAAAGGGCTAGGAGAGAATGAGATAGGGGATAGCTCAATGAGACTTGAGCTTTAAAACTTACTTCATGAAAGAGTTACAATCCTTTAGACTTGAGCTACATCCAAGCTTCTATTGATGGACCTAATTTGAATGTAGCCCCACTCTTAGCAAACCAAAAATGTTCCACTTGAAACTGACCTAAAACAATCCATCAACTTGTAGCCAATTTTTGAGTTGCATATAAGGCATCCATCCTTTAGGAGATATAATAAACTAGTGGTCTATAACTTGATGGAAGGTTAGAGAGAAAACATAGCAATGATTGGTGACTTGGTGAAGGTGGATAGAGAGGAGATGGTGTCAAGAAGATTGTGCCATTGGGATAATGTGAATATTTTTAGAGAGGTGAAAGAGGTTGCTATGGTATCACAATAAAGTTGCTAAGCAGACATCATAATAAAGGCATAATCAAACTATCGATAAACACTTAAGAGAGAAGCCTAAGCTTCATTTTTTCCAATTGCTTAATAATCATTCAAAGAAAGTATTAAATGGGATATTTATAGTATTCTTGGGTCTCGTAGATTGTCTAGGATTTGTAAGATATTTTTCGATGCCTTCAAAATTTGACTTCAAAGACTTAATGTTAAAGATTACTAGACTTTCTAGCTAATATTATGCTTAAAAAATAATTACACCATTCTCAGAGTATTCAATAGTATCATAATCATTGTAAAAATTATTATAATTTTTACATAAAAGCTATTAGATGAACATTATGTTCAATTTCATCGTTGTAGCATGGCTTGAATAATCATTATCTATAAGCTACTACTCTATGCCTTGTTTTAATAAATACAATGCCCTAAGGTTAACCCAATTAGCTAGATTGTCTAGATGCTTGAGAAAATTAGAGCTCTATTTGACGAGCAATCTTGATTCATTAGAAAAGGTACACTATATATAAAAGGGCTCTGGTTCTTCCCTTATATTAAGAGAAACCTATAGAGTAAACCATATGCAAAAGAGAAAAGTAATATGGTCTGAGATCTCTAGTAGATCATTCTTTAGTTTGATTTAAGGAAAGATCACAAGTATCATTGAATAGAATACATACTCCAATATTAACAGTTTCTTGTTTTTGCTTTATCATGAGAAAAATGATCATGTACATCATTATACATATGCCTATATCGTGGGCTTAAAGAAAAAACTATAAATTTGACAAAACCTCTAAAAAGATCAAAAAAGGGTAAACTTTATTCTGATGATTTGAGCATTATAATCCAATTGTATTTGATAGCTAGAGTATAAGTATTAGGATGAGCAAACTTGATGCCACCACATTGCTCATGTTTTCTAGTCATAATTTTGCCATTTGATCTCTGAATAAAATGATTCGAGTTATGTTGCAAAATCAAGGGCATGTTTAGCATCAATTCTAATTTTTCAATTTGAAATTTTTATTTTCACAAAATTCAAAAGCAAGGCATAAATTCATTTGACAATTTATTTTCATTTTCAATTTTTAAAGAACTCTTAAAAATATATAATTTTCATAATTTTTTAAAGACCATTAAACCACCTATGGCTGCCACCACCACCACCTTTGTCATCATTGTTGCCATCCAACACCACCACCATTGCTAGCCGTTTATACCATTAAAATATTTTTTATTTGGATTTTCAAAAATAAAATGAAGCATAATTTTAGTTTTTATGAAAACTAAAATTAGAAATGATATCAAATGCAATACAAAACTATGATTTGAAGTTTGAAGTTGGTGGAGCCCAGGGAAGCATCTTCCTATTACTAAAACTGCAAAAGTTCGCAATCATAAGACACATGCAAGTTAAGTGTCATGACCCCTTCTATCATTAATGGCCTTTTAGTGATATAAAAGTGATTTGATTGGGCTTCTGCGCTTTCAATTTTAATTTTTAATGTATATACAAAATTATGATATAAAATTTCTATTTTCAAACCTAAATAAGATTTCTTTTTCAAGCGAGATTTTTTTTTCAAACTAATAAAAATATAAAATTATATAATTTATTAAAAATTAGATCTCAATTTTTATATTAATTTTGATTTTATATCATATTATCTAATTTTTCATGGATTATTGTGAAAATATTCGGAGACAAAAGGAAATCTAAAAAAATATGATTGTATTTTCTGCTGCTACATTACAGCCTTTGTTAGCTATTTATATACATATTGACAGATATTTTATAGCCTAATGATAAGCTAAATATATAACATTTTAGTCTCAACTTTAGCTAACTGATTACCGATAAGTGCTGTTATAATCAAGACCTTAACTTTAGTTAACTAATTACTAATAAGTGCCGCTACAATCAAGACCTTAACTTTAGCTAACTGATTATAAAATAAGTGCTGCTACAATCAAAGCCAAGCTATAGGATTCTGTCAACACCTCCCCTCAAATTGATGCTGGTTGGATAGAAGCATCAATTTGGAAATTAAGTAATTATGGTAGGTTTTGCTCATAGCCTTCATAAATAAATCAGCAAGCTAGTCATGAGATGAAATTTTATGGATGGAGATAACTTGATTCTGCACAAGATCACGAATATCATGACAATCGACTTCAATGTATTTTGTACGTTCATGGAAGACCAGATTAGATGCAATATGAATGGCACTTGTATTATCTGCATAAAGAGTGGTGGGAGTAGAAGTTTGCACCCCCAAGTTCATTTAGTAATCGACGAAGCCATACTAGTTCAGGGCCTGCAGCTGGACATTGATCTATACTCAGCCTTTGTAGATGATTTAGATATGCGGTCTTGTTTCTTATATTTCTATGAGATTAAAAAATTACCCAAGAACATACACCATCCAGTGGTTGAGCGACGAAAATCAGAACATTCAGCCTAGTCAACATCTGCAAATTCAATTAATGCTAAAAATGTGGTTGAAGGAAAGAAGAGACTTGGTCAATGGTTCCTCTCAAGTACCGAATAATCCACAATAGTGCTGCAAAATGAAGTTATCGAGGATCAGAGATAAATTGGCTTAGTACCTATATTGCAAATGAGATATTAGGCCTAGTCATAGTCAAATAGATAAGACTCCCAACTAGTCTCCGAAACAAAATAGGATCAATAAGAGGTTCTCCATCATCTTTTCTATACTTTGTATTCAGCTTCATGGGAGTATATGCAACCTTATCATCGGAGAGATTAACAAGGTTGATTAAATCCACCGTATACTTGTATTGACCAACATGTATGCCTTCTAGAGTATTTTTAACTTCTAAGCCCAAGAAATAAGTTAGAGCTCCGAGATCTTTCATATGAAATTTGGATTGAAAAAATTGTTTCAAATGACAAATGCCCTCTGTATCATCTTCTGTAATGATCATATCATCAACATATAGAAGTAATACAATGATACCTAATGAAGATTTTCAAAGCAACATACTATGGTCAGTATTGCTTTGAGAAAGTCTATCACTTCGAGTAGTAGACCTGAGTTTTTCAAACTAGGTACGAGAGGCTTGTTTCAACCCATACAAAGATTTCTTAAGGTGACATACAAGATTTGGAGCTGATAAAGAATATCCTGACGGAGGCTTCATATAAACTAGTTCTTTTAATTATCTATGAAAAAAGATATTTTTTACATCTATTTGATGGAGTGTCAATTGACGAATGGAAGCTACTACTGCTAGTAAGGTGCGAATTATAGTCATCTTGACAACTGAAGCAAAAACCTCCTCATAATCGAGACCATATTCCTACTTATAACCTAAAGCCACCAACCTTGCTTTATGTCGATCAACAGTGCCATCAGCTTTAAGTTTAATTGAATAAACCCATTTGCTACTAGAAGCAGTAGAAGGAAGAGGTACCAACTCCCATGTCTGATTTTCTTCAAGTGCATGGAGCTCCTCATCCATGGCTTGTTTCCAGCTATCTTGATTAGCTGCTTGAGCATATGAATTAGGTACAGAAATAGAATTCAATGTAGTATGTAAGGCATATGATTTTTCATATCTTTCAAGTGAATAACCATATCGGTTTGGTGCTCCAATATGTCGAGATGAACGGCGAAGAGGGATGGAGTTATTAGTAGGAGAAATAATATTTCAATGGAAGATTCGGAAGCTGTGGTGTTAGGGGCTTCAATGGAATCAAAATCAAGCTCACAAGGTGTGCTGCCAGAGGATATAAGTGGGGTTGATGCTATACTTTGATGAGTGCCTAAGTCAAAACCTATTGAACAATTGATATCTGAAAAGTTTGGTATAATAGAAATTGGTGTTTGGTCAAGATGTTTTACTGTTTTATAATAATAAATGTGTTCAAAAAAAATGATATGCCTAGAAACCCTCAATCGATGATTTTCAGGATCATAACAGACGTAACTTTTTTGATTCTGACCATAACCAATGAACACACACTTGCCTGATTTGGCTGACCATTTTTTTTGCTCGTGAAGGGGTAGGTGGACAAATTAAATACATCCAAAGACACGTAGATGAAAATAATTTGAAATTTTATGGTAGAGACAAAAGAATGGAGAATCATTATTCAAAATCAGTGTAGGCTGCCTATTGATTGAATAAACTCTAGTTTGGGTGACTTCAACCCGAAAAGCTTGAGGAACACCAGACTCAAGAAGAAGGGCAAGTGCTATCTCAATAATATGCCTATTTTTTTTTTCCATAATTTCAGTTTCTCTGGAGTATCGGGACATGAATGTTGGTGAATTATTCCTCTATCATTAAAAAAATTAGACAAATCTTGTTTCATATATTCTCCTCTCGAGTTCGATTGAATTATTTTAATTTTAGTTTGAAATTGTATCTCGATCAGAGTGATAAAAGATTTTATTATTTGCGAAACCTCAGATCTATGATGTAGAAAATAAATCCAAGTAAATCGAGTGGCATGATCAATAAATAGGATGAAGTATCGATCCCCCATATGAGAATTAATTGGAGATGGTTCCCAAACATCACTATGTACTAAATCAAATGGTGAAGAATAATTGGATGTACTTGAGAAAAAAAGAAGCTTATGGATTTTGGATTTAGCACAACTCTCACAGGAAAACTCAATAGGTAAAGAAGAAAGTTGTTTATTAGTTGGCATAAAATACTTGAATACATGCTCTAAGCATTCCACATGTGGGTGACCCAGTTGACAATGCCATAAAAACCAAATTTTATCGGTTGTCTCAATATCAGATACAAATGCAGAAAGAAAATAAGTATGACTTGGTGCCTCATTAAAGCATAGTAGAAACAATCTTCTGCATTTATGTCTCCTGGTGATCACTTTCTCCATCTGTAAATTATAAACAAAACAACCATGGTTAGAAAAAAAACAAGACAATTTTGCTCAACAAGTTGCTGATTGAATTATTGGATTTCTTATGGGATGTAAAAGAAGAAAAATTATGAAGATCATCAGTCATATGGTTAGAAGCTTCTGAATCAATATGTCATACAGAAGAATTCAATTTTATACCTGAAAAGCTGGCAGCAGCAAGAGCACTAGAAATAGCACCCGAAAGAGTAGCAGCCACAGACTCTTGGATCATATGCTGGATAGCCGTTGGATCAATTGAAGGAAGCATTTGAGATTTGGCAGCATGGGTAGCAAAAGGTATTTTTAATAGTTTGATATGCTCGATGAGTCTGTTGTGTGGTTCTTGATCTCTTACGACATTCAGTAACAACATGGCCTTTCTTTTTTGCAATATTTATAGTAGTTTTTCTTTTTGCAATGTGCCACAACATACCCAAACTTCTTGCACTCATAATGCTGAATATGACTAAGACTGGACATACCAGATTTGGAGTAAGCAGGAGAAGCTATCATAGCTGCTGCAAAGGTATGAGAAGCCATAAGAGATGCGTGTGTGTGGAGTCGAGTTTCTTCTCGAAGGAGATCATAAAAGATAGCATCCAGTTCTGGAGTTGTTTCTCTATTGAATATATTCGTCCGAATATTTTCAAATTCAGGACGAAGTTTCATAAGAAATTGGACAATTCTTGTCTTCTTGCGCTCTCTCATGATTTTTGGAATTGCAGAAGCAGACACTGTAAAGCTCAAATACATATCTTGTTCTGACCATAAAGCATTCAGACTGGAATAAAAGGACCGAATGTCCTTATCATCCTGTTGATATTCAAAAATCTCACGCTCTAATTCAAACTCACGAGTATGATTATATTGTGTATACATCTTCAATTGGTGCTTCCACATTTCGAAAGCAAGTTTGAAAGGGCGTAACCCCAAAGCAATATCTTTTGTGACTGAATTGAGAAGCCAGGACATAACCCGAGCATTCTCAGTTTTTCATTTGGCCTTCTCATTGTCATCATTTGGCTCCTCTTTAGAGCCATCAAAGAATACCTAGAAGCCTTTTTTCTTCAACGAAGATGCGTAGTTGAAATTCCCAAAGAGAGTAGTTCTTTCCATCAAATCTGACTAAAAGAATCTCATGTTGCTCGGTTGACATGATGAAATTGATGAAAAAATATCAAATTGAATCAGAAAAGTGAATATAAAAGCTAGACCTTATGATGGAGGTGACGGAGTATGTACCAGATCAAGAAGATCGAAAACAGATCTGATATCTAACTCAGTATGTGCTTGGCCGAAGAACTTGTATAACCAAAGGAAATAGATGGTGGCTCTGATATCATGAAAATATTCAGAGACAAAAAAAAAAAAATCTAAAAAAATATGATTGTATTTTCTGCTGCTACATTACAGCCTTTGTTAGCTATTTATACACATATTAACAGATATTTTACAGCCTAATGATAAGCTAAATATATAACATTTTAGCCTTAACTTTAACTAACTGATTACTGATAAGTGCTGCTATGATCAAGATTTTAACTTTAGCTAACTAATTACCAATAAGTGCTGCTACGATCAAGGCCTTAACTTTAGCTAACTGATAACAAAATAAATGCTGCTACAATCGAGGCCAAGCTATAGGATTTCAGTCAACATATTGATCATATAATGTTTACTAAAAATGGCAAATCAAGTTTGCCTTATCATTTTGAAACCTCAAACTATCTCAAATCAAGGTTGTTTGAAACCCAATAGGGTTATGATAGATCTCAAAAGATTATCTAATTTCAAAAAAAAAAAGAAAAGAAAAATGAGTACCATATAAAAAGTTATATCTTTTAGGGATTTTGCCCCGTAAACAAGCTTTGGATGCAGAGGATCTTACTTAAAAATTCTACCTATACCTTCCCAAAGTAGCCTAAGGAATCCATAGCAGATCCAGTGCTCCTTGATTGAAAGGTCCCAAAGTATGCTCCCAACTCATTAATTGATCTTGAAACATATATTTAGAGGCATGGTTTGAGCAACCATCATAATATTTTGATCTTTGGTAATCTTCCATTAGATATGTTAGACTTTTGAGTCCTCTTGTCATAGATTTTATTGAAAAATGAACCCCATACAGTGCCAAGAATAGACATATATCAAGCTATATGTTTGTTCCATATTATGCTCACTTTGAATCTTCCCAATTTGCAAGCTGGCAATTTTTCAGATGCTTGAACACCAAAAGAGCTTCAAGTCAGTCTATTCTTCTCTTTCTTCTCTACTTTCTTTCCCTTTCGGTTTGAGTTGGATTGATAATTTTGGAACACTACTTTTAAAAAGTGAATACAATAATATCTTTTTTTGGAAACATAAGACCATTTAATATGATGTAATGATATCATTAAGATGTCATTTATACTGTAATTCATTGATAATGTAAATTAGTTTAGTATTCAAATGGACTATTTCACCACCCACAGGGTAAGAGATCTACTAGTTAACTAGCTGGCTAGTTAATCGAGGGAGGAAAGGTTATGAGTTCTGCATTCCCATGTATCTGGGCTTAATATTTACTTCAAAAAATATATTATCTAAATAAAACTTCCAGGATCAGGAGCCTAAAACACTTAGAGGAAAAAATTAAAAAAAATTAAACCTATTAAAATATGGACCACTTTACAGAGCTGAGGAGGTTCAAATATTTCCTATTGGCTCCATTGGTCAGAAGCACTTGGTGGTATTTGGCAAAGAAAAAGGATTTATTTATTTATAAAAACTAGTTTTGTGATTGTCCATAAATGTTTCATGGAAGCATGATATGATGTTAACTATATGACACATGATATTAAACAATTTATATATTTGAAAGTGGTAATCTAAAAAGGAGCATTAGTCCCAATGATGATTCCAGGGGCAACAGAATGGCATGGACCGATGGACATTTATGGTCCTCTCGTGTAATGGAAAAGGTCTGACATTTTGAGCAGGCGCAATCGGGGAGTCCAGTCTGATTCAAATTTTGAATTTTGTCTGATGGACCTGCGAGTATTAAATGAAGCTTTGTTGTCTGGGGGTCCAATGGTACCAATGATTAAGCAGGCTTCAAATCCTCCTTGCATGTGGGATCCATGGTAGAGCGTTATTGCTTATAAATAAATAAATAAATAAATAAATAAATAAATAAATTTTTAAATAAATTATAAAAAAAATTTAAGATTGAAGATAAATTATATTTATATCTAATAGTTTAAAAAATCTTATACCTCCGTGGGCCAATTTTGATGGTTGGATTCAAAATTCAAAGAAATTTGTAATCTAATCATTAAAAGTATTGAATTATAAGTTAGGGATAGGTTGATCTTTATAAATATCCAGAACTATCTTTTGAGTGGATTGATCTGAATCTCACAGAAAAAAAAATGGTCTCAGCTAATTATTTTTTTTTTATACGAAATCAGACCAGCCAACCCACATAAAAGAAAATCTTAGATAGTTGTAAATATAGGTCTAGCTTAGTCTATAATTCAATATTTTTTTTGGTTGTATTGGTCCAACATGCGGATCTTATGTGATTTTGGATCCAACCATGTAAACAGGCTCTAAAATTTGTTTTTATTGAATATTTTGATCCATAACTTGATAGAATATTAGTCAAATTGTTAATCTTAAATAGAACCCAGATGCCATATCAGAAAAATTTTAAAAATAATAAAAATAATTTTAAATAACATAATATCTAGCATAGAACATAAGAAAATATGTATATCCTTCTTCCTGTTTAGTGTTCAAAGATAATTTTGACTTTTCATAAGAGGAAATAATTTTACTAACATTGTTAATTTAACTTAATGTAAATATAAATTTTATAAATTATCAAATATAAATATAATAAATATAAATTTTATCAAATTTTTGTAATTTACTCATATTGTTATATCCAAGTAAGAATATTTATTTATGTCTTACACTGAGATAAATGAATAAATAAATATATGGTGGGTAGTTGTCTAAAAGGCATGATCCTATCAAACAATTTTTATTCTATTGTAGTATAAATGGGAGGATATCATTAGTTCCACATTAATTGTGAGTCCCATATTAAGTATAGCTTTGTATCATCTAAACTCTTCAAATCAGCCAGAAGGGAAAAAATTGTAGAGATCTTTTTTCTTCCTATAGCTAAAAGATCAGGATATATCTTTTTATTGAAAAATGAATATGAATTGGTTAATATTATAATACAAATTAGATTTGGAGCGGAATTCAATAATGAAAATCTGAGGATCATAAAAAAATTCAATATCCATATCATTATCCTTGTGTAACATATTGTTATTAGATTTGAAAGAGACCAATCTTGCCAATGATCTAGATCATTAGTTTAATCAAATTCATATTAAAAATATTAAAATAAATTAAAATAAATATATAATATAAAAAATAATAAGTTTTCATACTAAATACCACCATCATTTTTCATTGCAATGTAAATAAAAATGACCATGAATTATCGATTTTTCGAGAGACTTTAAGAAAAGTTGTATATAGATATAGGAATATGTATAAGTTAATAATATTTGTCAATACCTTATAACAATAAAGTTTAGAAATATTATAAATAACTAAATAAACAGAAATGGGCATAGTACAAATAGCAATGACCACTTGGCAAGATGGTCTCCGGCTATTGGGCAACGCATCATATACCTGAACCATGGGATAATTCTTCGGCACAAGAGCTTTATTTTGGGTAAAAAGACCTTAATTTTTTTCATAAAACAAACAAAGTACCTGAACCCGAATATTTGAAGTGGGTTGATAGGACGAGTCCAATGTTATTGAATTTGGAGAAGAATTTTGGAGTTTGCCCAAATAATGCTCGACCCAAGCCTAACCTATTCATAGCTTAATCCTTTTCTAACAGACTTAATAACCCAAAACCAACCTAACAATTAAAACTTCTACCAAACACAATAGAAACAATATTTTCTTTACATTAAAATAATCATGCGAAACCGAAATGGGTGCAGAAAAATATTTCTTTACAGCGAAAACAACATTAAAATATTTTCGGAGAGTAAAATGTTGGTAGCATTCAAGATTCATGAAGAACTAAACCTGGCTTTGGATAATTCATTATAAAAACGATATTAAAGTTATTGTTGCTAAGTACCCCCTTCAACAAAATCATGCTTTGCTCATTCTAGAGCTTCTTATTTATTCTTCAAATTATCTAGCAAAGAATGCAATGAACTATGCACCAAAGCCAGTACTTCCTACTAACAAATGCAATGGTTGTGATGAAAATTGGCCAGCCCAAGGGACTAGTTGGGGCTTGTCAAAGTCATTTGGGTGGTGACGGGCACATCCTAATTGGTGCACTGGATCTGGGCCTGTAAAGAAATCAGATGGTTGGCCTGGTGCGGCCTAATTTAAGAGGTGTCCTACCGACAAATTTCTCATGATTTAGGTGGCTCCTCTTTGGTGATGCTACCACGTAGCTCGGCCGCTTCGATGGAGTTGGAGAAAGCAGTAGTAGTTGGCCAATTCCGATGTACATTTTTCTTCTTTTTTTAAACTAAAATTCATATTTCATTTTCTTTTAAAAAATAACCAGATATATTTAAGTAACTATTATGATGATTTTTAATGTTATATTTCTTCTAGAATTTATTTGGTAAAATTCGATGCAGCACAAGCCCTTGGATCCACATGAAAATATGTGTCCAGTAGAAGCTTAATTTTTTGTTCATGCACATCACAACCCCTCAATTGCATTAAACCGACCAACTTCTTAATAAAAAAAGCAATAACTTTTTCTTTTTATCTGCAATTTTGCATATCATACCCCTCAATTCATCATTTTCACTATGAAATCATATTGCTTCTCTTTTGTCTAGTACTCTTCGGAAAATATAACATCCAATTTGTACTGTAAATAGCTATATGTATTGAAAAAATAGAAATGTTGACGTAAAAGGGTGTTAAATCAATTTTATACTTAAAATGATGTCATTAATATTGTCAGTCATAAACAAAAAAAATTATCAGCCAAAATTATTGAAACGCACTGTTGTGGTATAGAAAAAAGAACATTATTAATTTCATATTGATTGTGAATCAAAGAGGGCTCTAGTTTATATAATAAGGAATCATCCTTTCCACATGCAGTATTTTTTAAAGGATAAAATCATGAAGCCTATGGGTCACAGCGCACAATACTTTATGTGCCAAGCTATTAGTTTTTGGCTGCAACAATGACATGCTAGCACTATAAGAAAAATGGCTATTAGAATTAGCCATTATTAATGATCAATTTACCATCGCTAAAAATTCGATGGAAATAATTTTATCGCTAATTACTATTATTAGCGATGGCAAATCTGTCGTTGCTAATAAAGGTAATTAGCGATGGTATTAGCGACAAAGTTCCGTCACTAATTATTTTAATTTTTTTCTTAATTAAACTGTTAAAAAACTATTAGGGATGGCGATTTCGTCGCTATTGTCATCGCTAATAGTTTTTTTATTTTTTTAATTAAAATTTATAAAACTATTAACGACGGTAGTTGCGCCACTAATGCCGTCACTGATAATTTTTAATTTTTAAAAAAATTTATAATTAAATATTTTAAAATTTACTTTAATCACAGTAATAAGTAACAATATTTTTTAAAACATGTTACAAATAAGATAGCAATTATATAACATAATCATAAATATAAAATTAATTATATTATATTAAAATATAAATTATATAATTTTATATATAGATATTGCTTTACAAGTATCAAATTTGCATACATATCAAAAAAAAAAAATAATGTATGATCCTTCTTGTCGTCCTCCTCATTCTCCTTCTACTCCTTTACGTCCTCTCCAGTAGCTGGTGGATGAGAGCCGGATATCATAGCATCCTGTAATAAAAAAAAATAAAATATTATTAATAAGTTTTGATACAAAAGCATATATGTTGATACGAAAATATATATTTTGATATACTACTCCAATTCTCAAATAGACTATTCTTACACATTTCATTCGATGATACGGAGTTATAAACAACCCCGGCCCATTGTTTGGATGGTTAGATTAAATTTTTATCCCTTATATCTTCTTTCTGGACTCAAGCTTAAATATGTGAAGCTTCTAAATATAAAAAATTAAAATAAATAAAAAAATTATTAATAGACTTACCTACTATGATGGTTGTGACAATGAGCCCAGCTGATCGCGCAGATGCGGATCCCGAAGAATCTCAACAATCATATCATAGACGGCGTCTCTGAAGCTCTAAGGTCGCTGGCTTCAAAGCCTCTACACGACCTCCTCTACATATGCATCAGCCCACGTTTGGATCATTGAGCCCAAAGAGAAGGACATCGATAAAAATCCTCGAGCTGGTGGAGGGTCGAAGCTATGACCGAATCCTATGATCCGACTCCTACTCACCCCTCCAGTGGTCTTGAGCTATCTCTCGAAGTCAAAAAGGGGCTGAGAGGATGGGCCCTCACCGTGCCGCAATACGAGATACTCCGTATAATCTGCCTATACAGTTTAGAAATTCATTAGTCCATATATATCAGTATATACAAAAACTTAATAAATAATATTTTAAGTTGTTACCGCGATCTATCGAGATCGAGGATCTAAGTAATCACCAGTCCTCCTAGACTGGTGTGTGGCCTCCCATATCTGTAGTTGCCCTAGTGCATGACCCAGCTACTATATCTAAATAAATAATACAATTAAATTAATTAAAAAATATATATAATTAATTCAATATGAAATTAATTTAAGTATAAAATTTTTATCAATCTACTGGCCACAACATGCGTGCCAACAGAGCCATCAGCATGCTTGATCAGATGCTGCTGGACAGACCAATTCTGTCGTGCTCTCTGCCACCTACCAGAGTACTCAATACTCCATTGGTCATGGAGAGCCTCCCATATGTCCATCCGCATCCAGCGATCTATGTAAGACTTTCAATCCGATGATGACTCGAAACTAGAGTGCTCTATGGTAAACTGCCGAAGACTGTACAGCTTATCCCAAAATCTTCGCATGGCCACTTCCTCGAAGGTCCGACAGCCAGCCTCCTTATCTTGAGGAGTCTCGAATCGATAGTATCTTTGCAAGTAGAAGCAACCGTGTATTAATAAATAAAATACAAACTTACTGTGAATTTAAAAATTAAATACCTTTGACTTATCAGGAACATCTCCCAGGTTGCATCACGAACCCCTGATGGCCAACTGGAGAACTCATTCATTGACCCCGACATCAATCATCGAATGATGTCAGTAATCACACGAGGCACCCTAGGCTTTATAAATATACTACAAAATTTATTTTGAATAATAAATGTTAGACTCTAAAATGGCTAAAATTTAAATATATTCAGTGAAGATATATAGTACTTACGTGCAGCTCTGAACGTGGACGAACTCTCTATCCTTCGATCGAGTCAGAGGTGCCGCGAGTCAGGCGGATCCTCTACCACACCTCTGACTCTGAGAGCCGGGCATGACTCCGTGTGACTGTGGGGTCACTAGTGACCCCATGTCGTCTGAATCTAAGAGTATCAAATCATCATAAAGAATGTTATATTAGATAATAAATGATAAAATAATATAAAGAAGAATATCTAAAATATTAAAGTTTACCTCGTGGTACGTGTGGCGCAGAAGCATATGAGCTAGCGGTATGAGAGCTCTCCTTCAGAGCTCTCTCCTCGGCTGCGACAGCTTCGGCCTCAGAAAGACATGATTTATAATTTCTGAAAATAAAAATAACTATATATCATATTGGACTAATTGTGTATCAGAATAAAATAATTATGTATCATATTTATTTAACTATATATTATAATATCTTAATTTTGTACCAGTAGACCAATACATTATCATGTATTGCTGGATGAGAATCATTTTTCTGCTGATACATTACAGGTGCTAACTAATAATCTTACATAACATCTTTTCTTGGATAGTTCCCCTAGCATATTATGCATATCTGGTTGCTTTTCGTGCTCGATATTATGTAGAGTCTGATCTCTCTGATGGAAGATCGACATCGGTTTGTGGGTCTAGCTTCTTAGTACCTTTTGGATGTTTGGTATCCTTCAAATGGGTGGCAATATAAGACAAGAATTTAAAATGAGTCAGAGGTGGGAAAGTTCATCGCAAGCGGGGAGCACTACTCATCAGCCCCTTCAGATATTTGGTACCCTTTGGATTCTTTGTTTGATTCTTTCTCTTCTTCCACTTCTTCATCTTCTTCCTCTTCTTCTCCTTCTTAGATAGGATTGTCCTTTAAAACAAACTCAGAATTATCTACCTCCTCATGTTGGCCATTATATAGGAGAAAATCTAGAGATCCAATTCTACATCTATAAAAGACTGATGAACTCATGATGTTTCATCCTTTTGAAAGCATTCTGGTAAATGGGGCTCTTCTTCTTCTTCTTCAAGTACGTAATGAACGGTTCGAGATTTAATTTTGTATATAGCCTACCATTCTTTTCTTCCTCTCTCTCTTGATAGAAATGAAGTATAATACACTTGAACAGCTTGCTCGACTAGCACAAAAGGATCATTGACATATACTTTTGATCCATATTTGATTTCAATAAGCTTGTGCTGTAGATCAACCTTCATAAAATTGTCGGTATCAAACCATCGGTACTTAAACAGAATGACACTATTACCTCAAAGATATGGCAACTTGATCATTTCTTCAAGGATTTCATAGTAGTCACTCTCTGCCTCTGCCCATCAACTGCCCTTTATACACACACTGCTGCTCATTGTACTCTTATGATATCCATATTGCCGCACGTGAAATTTAAAACCATTTACATTACAGTCATTATAACATGTCATGTACTTTGTTGGCCTGTAACCTAATGTCTTAGCTTCCTAGATATGGATTCGCCCCCTTCTTAGCTTCAGTTGGTCCTCCTTGTAGAAAAGCATTCAATCATTACGGCATATATCTATCTTCTCATATCCCATGCCTAACTCTTTCATCATTTTTTTTGAAGCATAGAAGCTTCCAACAAGCTTCTCATCCTTTGGTAACATCTTCTTTATTATTGCTACCATCCTATCATAACAATTAACCGTCATATTAAACTTGACCTTCAAGTTCAACAACTCCGATACAGCTAATAATATAGTATGTATTTCATATTCCGTTCATAGTGGTTCATTAGCATCTTTCAGCATACGATAGAAATCGCTACCGTCAGCTTTTGGATCGTCCTTCATATTTCAATCAAATTCAGGACCAACCGTATCCATAACCATGTCTACCATTTTGTCTGTGTCCCTGTCCTGCTGAGAACTTTTAACCATTCTGTCCACTACCAGGCCACACCCCTCCTTGAGTCCAGTTCAAAAAAATTTTTTGAACTTCAGACTGGGCTTAGGGCCTAGAGTCCAATCGTCGAGCTGCTCTAGCCACCACCGAAGTAGATGAGTAGGCTAAAATCGATCTGACTGTGGCCCGATCTCGAACTCCTATCGTCGAAGGCAGTAGGGCTACTCTCGTCGGAGAGCTTCCCAAAGTAGTTCCACCTTTCGAGAATAATATTAATTTAAATAATATTATTAATAATATTATTAATAATATTATTTAAATTAATATTAATAATATTTAAATTAATAATATTATTAATTTAAATATTATTAATATTTAAATTTAAATATTATTAATTTAAAATTAATCAGATAAATATAGTTTTAAATATTAAAAATTTAAAAAGATGGGAACGGGTTATGGTGACAGCGACGAAGCCATCGCCGTCACCGTCACTAAAAATCACCTGGTAGCTCTGACAGTGGTGCTGGTCCGGTAGTGGGTTGGCGGTGCGGCACTCTAATGGCTGGGCGTCCGAAGGGGGGAGGGGCGGGGGGAGAAGGGGAGGCAGCCACGGGTTCAGTCCGACAAGGGGAGGGACGGAGGAAAAAGGAGGAGGTGGTTGGGGGCCCGTTTGGTAAGGAGAGGGGCAGTCCGATGAAGAGGAAGATGGCGAGAGCCCCCATTTGAAAGAGGAGGGCGATCCAACAAACGGAGGGCTCGAAAATATGCGATTTGGTCATGAGATGACACTGGATCGGAGGCAGGAACGACGGCGCGGGAGCTGGGGGGAGGACGTCAAGGGCTTCAGCGGTGTGGTGGGGGAGAAAGGGGATCGGAGACGAGGGGAAAGAAGGGAGGTGGAGGGCGATCTGACGAGAGGAGGGCTCGGGAACACACGATCTAGCGAGGGGATGCCGGATCGGAGGCAGGGATGGTGGTGCGGGGGCTAGGGGGAGGAGGTCGGGAGCTCCAACGGCACGGCGGGGGAGAAGGAGGACCAGAGGTGGGGGGAAGCGGGGAGGCAGTCGGGGACTCGGGGGTTTTAGGGCAAACTATTAGCGACGGGTAGCTTTCGTTGCTAAAGTCGTCGCTAATAGATATTTTTAAAATTTAAATTTATAGCGATAGTTTTGCTGTCACTAATAAGTATTTAAGCTGTTGCTAATAAGTCTACAGGGTTGGGAAGAATCTGGGAGAAAAATTTAGGATTATTAGATTTGCCATCGCTAATAAAGTAAATCCATCACTAATAATTCTAGAAATAAATTAAAAAAATAAAATTATTTGATTATTAAAGATTGGTAAAATACCGTCTCATCGCTAATAATCATAGAACCATATTAAAAAGGTAAAATTACTTGGTTATTAGTGATGGCAAAATGTGGTTGCTAATAAGATAACTCTATCGCTAATAATTCTATAACTAAATTAAAAAAAATAAAATTATTTCTTATTAGAGATGCAACTTGCCGTCGCTAAAAGTCAAAACTGCCATAGCTAAATTTTTTTTTTTGCGACGGTAAATTTGTTAGTCGTCATTCGCCATCGATAAAAATTGTTATTAGCGACAGTAATTTTGCCATCGCTAATAGTCATTGGTAAAAAAATATTTTCTTATAGTGTAGGTAGGGGACTAGGCCCGCTAATTATGTGCATATATTTCCAAGCTCAACCATAAAAGTAAGCTGCCCCCTTGGGCCTCGAGCATGGCTGGGCCTCATATAAATTCTCCATGTCCAAGCCCACTCAAATCATCTGTCGGGACTATCGGGTCGGAGAGGTTATCCGGCCCATGCTCAGGTCTAGGGACCACCCCTATAACTGTGGGACTCTTTCTACCTGTATACTAGTTTGTGGTAAAAATAAGGAAGAGAGCATCTCTCTTCCATGCACAAACTTTTCCTTTATAGGAGGGCTATGGTGAAAAATAAGGAGGACACCTTCCGTCCATATACAGACTTTTTCTTGACTAGGGGCCTATGTTGTGGTGTATAAAAAAATACATCATTAATTCCATATTAATTGTGAGTCGAGGAGAACTCTGACTTATATAGGAAAAGATAATTTTTTTTATGTGAGGTGTCTTTTGAAGGATAAAATCGTGAGGCACCTTTTGAAGGATAAAACTGAGATCCTTGAATTATAGCGGACAATATCTCACATACCGAACTATGAGTTTTTGGCTACAACAAGCACCATTAAGCAAAGAGGGTGATTTGAAGGATATGTAAGCCAAATAGTGATTTTTGAAATATAAAATAGATATCTTCATGTTACCTATTAAATGGATAGGAGAGAACTTTATGTCATTAAAAAAAATTATTAAACAATACTATTTTCTGGGTCACAGGCAAGAAGTCACAATCACACACCAAAATTCCACTAGAATAATCAAATGGAGACGATGATATAACAAGGATGATGATGGTATAAATGTTGCTGATTCTGACCATGATAACAATGTGAGCGTATTGACCTTTAATTAAAACAGAAGACTAGTCTTTATTCTATTGTCAAAACCTGCGAGACCCACCAAGTTTTCAAGATTCTCCATCTCCCACTAGCCATGCAACGTGCCTTCTTTTGTTGATCGAAGTCACCATCATCTATAGGAAATATTGCACCAACTGCAAGAGACCGCAGCTACTAGGACGGGGACGTTTTCTCACGTATTAGTGCACAAATAATAAAGCAGTGTCTTCTTTTCTTTATTTCCTCGATCGCCCACTCATTAGCATTTCTCCATACAACCAATATAATCTGTGTTCAGAGAACTCCATTCTCTACTTAGTATCATCATTCACCATACTATTTAATGTCATGGTATAAACAAACTATTCAAAACATGCTCATTTCTTAATAAAAATCTTCAATGATTAACAAATTATACAAAGTAATTATGTAACTGATGATATACATGTGTAGCTGTTGGTAAAGCTTATTGTTGTGTCTTCAATGTTTCTTCTTGGATGCACCAATAAATGGATGATAATAATCATGTTTTACATTTATCGCTAATGTATGGAGGCAACCTATGATGATTTTTAGTAATTTTCAATTTTCTACTCTATCTGCATACTCCCAAATATTAAACAAAGTTCTAGACTTTTGACTTTGATGCTATATGATGAGATGCTGGGGACCTCTTCTTACTTTTTCTTCCCCACATTTGCAACCCTTTGGGACCAAAGGGAGTGCTTTATTTTTTTAACCAATAACCTTCGAAGCTCATGGGCAGTGTAATGGAAGGTGTGAACAAAGGGACCATGCTGGCAAGTGCAAGGGCATGAAAAATCTTATGAGATTTCACAATCCAAGACTGATAAAAGACTCCTCTGCACACTTTTAGTCTGTAGGTGGAGCATGAAATTTTAGTTAAAGTTTCACTCCACTAACAGAGTCCATGTGAACAAAAGAACAATGAGATCAGTCAGTGGAATCTCCATTCGATAAGTCCTCTACTTGATAAATCGTTCTACATTCTACATTGACCATCAAAGTGCACCTCCATACTGAGGATTGTATTGATTAAAAATAATTGAGTAAGGTATCACTCAAACAATCTGAACAAATAGTTTCAAACAACAAAATTGGACACTGAAACGGGAAATATGAATCTTAACATATATCTTAACAAGCTCGGTGACAAGTAAATACAAACAACTTAAAAGGCAGCAAAAGAGTGGAAATAAAGAAAAAAAAATATTCAAGATGAACACCGTGTCTCCATAAGAGGATCTAAAGATCAAACTTGATCAATAAGCTGCAGCAAAAGGTTAATCAGATAGCATTAGAATTGGACTTTGTGTTGCGGGACTTTCTCCTCAGAACAATCATCCAAGTAATGGCTTCCAACAACAAGGCAATACCACCCAAGATGCATATCACAATGATATATGCTGTGGTCCACTTCTGATCAGTACCTAAGATTTTCAGGCCTTTGAAGACATTGATGATACCCAAGATAATGACGGTGTATCCTACCAAGTAATGGTAAATGTTCCAGTAGAACCGATACTTGTGATCCTTGTTGGGCCTCAAAAACAATGCAAAAACCTACAAAAAAGAAAAGAAAAAAGAAAACAAAAACTTAGTTTACTAGATATCATCAGAAAGCATTCCTTTTAAATAATCAAAGTGATTATTGACCAAGAGGAGATCCTAGAGATGCAGGAGAAATCTGGCTATAAAAGGCTAACTATTGATAAAATAATTCCTAATCTATTTTTAAAAGAAAAATGTAGCCCATACTTTCAAAATTCACGTATATACTAGGGGAAATGGGGTAACATATTTGTTACCTGTAGGGTTCCAAGAGCGAAGAGGGTGATTCCGATGTTCCGATGAGTGGTGTGCTGGACTCCCTTAGACTTGCTCCCCAGATTGAGACCGGTTCCCCAGCCAGCAACCCCCACAATGTAACCAATAAGCTGGCATGACACATGAAGGTAAAACCATGCAGGATCTGCTGACTGGAATGTTTTCAGATATCTTGCAAAGATTGCTCCAGTTGGAAGCAAAATTCCCCAACTCACAGCATTCAAGATTCCATGTATCTAAAGCACGAGAATGATTAAAGAAATAAGTTATAAAAGTTAATCAACAAAAGCTAGCAGGATGCTGGCTGATAGAAACATATATCCCTTCACTGTATTTGGAGGCCTAGGTGTGAGGATATTGACTGCTAAAAACATGCATTCCTTGTGTTTAGAGATCAACAAATCATAAAACAGATGGGTGGTTGGGATGGATTTCATTTCATCAGTAGTCATAGTGACAAGGGCAACAATTGTACTGCAAGGTGAACAGTGTACCGCAAAAGGGATTTTTGCAATAGAAAGTTAGATTCGATCTCTAGATAGAACATGTCACTGTATTACTACCCAACACATAGTGAAGTAAGCGTTGATTCTTTGTTTTCCTTTTTAAAGACACTACTTGATAGAATTAAGAGTAGTTGAGGTTGCTTTCTTCCCTGATAAAAAATAAAAAGGAGTGAATATGATATATATATTCACTATCGAAACGTATTATCAAAAAGAGATAGAAGAGAATGGAGAAAATTGAAATGTATTATCAAAAATAAACAGAAGAATCACTATCGCATACAGCTAATAATGTATGTACAGACAACTCCACCCAAAAAAATAAAACAACGAATCAAACAAAACTATCAAAATCTTAAAATTATTGCCAAGGTAACATAGTGACATCGAACCCCTTACCAAAAGAGGAAAGAATCACATCCTCAAAAACTATATATATATATATATATATATGACCCTCCCATATTCTCTCATCAAACATACTTTTAATTGTAATGATAAAACCTCTTTGGAGTTTTTTTTTTTTTTAAAGAGAGAAAATAAAATAAAATAACAAAACTATCCAAATCTTATTCTTATTTCCAAAATTTTCTACTTTAAAACAACAAAGTGCACCACATAACCGTCACCAAATCCATATAAAAATATAGAAATTTTACCAAAAAAGAAAGGAGAAAAAAAAAAAAAAGAGTGTAACTGGATTTCCACATCCTTTGTGATTGTTTTATTTATTTTTTTCAATTAAAGTGTTTTGATTTTCACCCCCCCAAAAAAATTCCAACCTCAATTTCTAATTTAACTATTCATACTCTCTGCTGCGGTCAACAGCTCATGGCTCAATACGTGAGATTTTGGCCGCTCTGATCTATAAACCTCATGATTTTATCCTTCAAAATGAGCTTCCCATAAGAAGGATGATCCTTTTCTATATAAGTTAGAGTTTTTTTTTTGACTCACAACCAATATGAGGTTAATGATTCTCTCTCTTTTATACTATGACATAGCTCCTTAGTCCAGAAGATGTCCTCATCCTTATGTTTACCACGAGGAGCCCCATAGTTATAAGAATGGTCCCTATTTGACACGTCACTTTTGTGGCCAAAAACTCATGGCTCAGTATATAATATATTATCTATTTTATCTCTAGGCCTCATAATTTTGCCCTTCAAAAGACGTCTCATATTATCTCTGTCTTTTCTTAAAGTTAATCAACAAAAGCTGGCGAGACTTTCTTTTCTACGCTCTTAAATTTCTGTTTGTTTTTCTTTTGGGGGCTATGAACCTATCCCAAAAAGCTCATTATTTTTGGGATGATATAAGGAAAGGATCCTAAAGAATTAAATTCTTGCGATCCCAAAACAATAAAAATAACAAAAGAGTCCAGATTCACTTTATCTTCTTTAAAATAAAAAAAAAGAGAAAAAAATAAAGAGGATTACTTACGTTCCTCTTCCTGGTGCCAGAATCCCCAGACCCAGAGCTGACCCCCAAGATCAAATCCAAGGTGCCCTTGGAGTTCATATTGTCCTGATTAAAGGCGTGCTTGTCCGGCACACCGGCAGTCACCGATTCCCCCACCTGCCACACCTGATTCACCACCGTCATCTCCTTCCCCACCTTCACCGTCCCGAACATCCTCATCGTCCCGCCCACGTACTCCGCCGCCAGATCCGCCGTCTCGAACGCAATCTTCGACTCCTCCAGCGGCCCGTACCCCTTGATGTCGTACGTCTTCACCACCATCCTCCCGTCCGCCCCCCGGAACGTCGCCAGCGTCTGCGACCCCACCATGCCCGTCCCCGTGGGGTTGATCGCCCACGCCACCCAACCCCCCTCCGCCGCCGGCGGCGCCACGAAGGCGATCGAGAGATTCCCCGCGGCGCGGTCGTAGGTCCAGTGGATGGAGGCGGACAGCTGGGGAAGGTCGCTGCAGGACGCGAACACCCGATTCGATCCAAGATTCTGGGACTTGCATCCCTGGGCGGCGGCGGGCGACGGAAGGAAGCAAACGGCGGCGATGGCGGCGAAGAGGAGCACGAAGGCGCCGGCCATGGGTGTTCTCCTCCTCCTCCTCCTCCTTCGGGGCTTGTGGATGTCGGCCTGGAATTTGTTGTTTGACAAAGAAGCGAGTCGTCAAGCTCCGCGGAGCGGAGGATTTCACGGGGGAAGGTAGCTCTGGTCGGGAAGTTATAGCGATGAGGTTTGGGCGAAACGTGAGTCTGCTGCTCCGCACGAACAGTTTGGTGAACGAGAGTAGTAGAAAGAGTCGTGTTTTTATTGGTTAAGCTACGGTCTCCGATGCCACGTTGGCGGTGAGTTAGGGCCGTGTCCTAACGGGATCCGGTTTAGAGGTTTGTAATGGAAAGTTGTATATTTATTTATTATTTATTAATTATTATTATTATTATTTGAATCCAGACCTCCCAACATTCTGGACAATTAATGGCAGCACCAAGATGGTTGCGCATCATCCCACTTAGCTCGTCTTCTTCTAGCGCATATGGAGACGGGCCAATGACAGATGGGGTCTGTCACGCCTCCGATCCGAGATTTGTGAATCGAGGGTCGCGACAACCGCCGCATACTCATGAAGAACTCTCTCCATAAGCATGCAAGGCATCTCATCACGATATCAATGCATCGCAGCAGAATAAATTTAAATAATTATTATTCAATTTTAATTCAAATAATTAAATCAAATGTCTTACATCGAATAAAATTTTTACTAAAACAATAAAGACAATAGATCTAAGTTCAATGAAGTTAACAATGCTAAATCTCGCCTCTAAAAGCTCTGTCCCAATATTTCTTCCCACGCTCGAAATTAATTGTCTGAATCTGAAAAATAGAAAGAAAGGTAATGAGCTAGACAGCCCAGTAAGTAACAAATATCTCAACCAGATATTTCAGATATTATATAATTTTCAAGAATAATATTACAAATAAACATAAAAATATATTTCATGCTGATTTAATACAAATCCAATAATTTCAAATATTCACATATAATATAATCATAAATTCGATTCGATTTCAAAACATTCGTAACTCAACAGCCTCGACTATGACCAACGTTTAACCCCCATTGGCGGGGTCCACAGAATACCAGCGCACAACCTCCACTGGCAGGGTCCAGAAATACCAGCGCACAATCCCCACTGGCAGGGTGCACAAATACCAGCGCACAACCCCCACTGGCAGGGTCCACAAAGTACCAACGTATAATCTCCATTGGCGGGGCCCACTGAAACATAGTTAGGCTGAGCGCATAAATCCGATCTATATCAAAATACTGTACCATAATATGTCATAATTTTTCACTAAATATGTGCATAAATCGATATACCATAATATTTCAAAAATACTTTTCTTTCAAAACATAATTTCATAAATCATGCATAATTTCAGAGAAAAATTATTTATTTTCAGAATAAATATGGAATATCTTGATAAGATGAATCATTACTTACCTTTCACGGAGCACTGAACGAATAGATCGACTAACTTCTAGTAGATTCTTTCGTGCCTATTATCCAAAATTATATTTTTACATTAATTTTAATTCAAAATTAAATCTAACAAATTCTAAAATTAAAATCTCACTTAAAATCAGACTCGTCTCTAAACTCGATCAGAATCATCAGATGAAGCCTTCCCCTATGCTAATCCTAGAAGGATAATTTTAGAGAGAGAAATCCATCAAGAGAGAGAAAAACAAGCTAGAGAGAGAAAATTCTAGAGAGAGAAAGTAGAGAGAGAAAGTCCAATTCCAGAGAGAGAAAGTCAGGGTTCAGACTGAAAGAAGAGAGAGAAACTCTCTCTCTCATCAATTTCATTTTTTTTTTTCGTTTGAATGGCTTTGATGGGCTGAGGTTTGGGCTATAACAGGGCCGGTGGAAAAGATTTTTGATTCGTTTGGTATAATTTTTTTTTGAGAAATTTATTCTTAAAAAAATAATTTTAAAATATTTGATAGGTCATAAAAAAATCACTTATATTTAGATTGAATATCTATATTTTTATAAAAAATAATATAAAATATTTATTATATTCTTAATAAAATAATATCTTATTATAGTACATCCATAATTTTAAAGATATTTTGAAAAAAAATTCAATTTCTAATCAATAAAAAAAATCAAAAATTTAGATTTTATATAAATTTTTTTTTCTATAAATATATAAAATTTTATTTTCGTGAAAATATTACCTCTCGAGCCTTCTTCCTTGGAAACTCTAATTAAATATTTTTTTTTATTGATTTTTTTTTTTTAATTTCTTGGAAGAAAAAGATCGAAAGGAAAATAAACAAACTTATCTAAACCACTCTCACTTCCGGAACCAGTTTCACGGCCCCTCTTAACGCTTGACATTCCTCTTTGATAAGGATCACAATTTTTATAGTAAATATTGTCCCAAAAAAAGAAAATACTGTCCGCGTGTAAATAGCTGAAGAATGCCAGGTAGGATGGTTGCGTTCATGCATTAAAATTGATCGAACGGTTGAGAAAGGATCTCTCGGAGGTCTAACGGAGGGAAAGAAGACGACGAGCAGAATAATACTTGGGTCTGGTAGGAAGAGTGTGGGCGGGTGGAGGACGTGTGAAAGTGACGCCATCAACAAATTATTGCCTACGCACCACGTAGCCGCACAATACATGCATGCAGGCATATCGACTGCCAGCTCCTCTTATAAATCTTCTTTAGCGAGCACGTCTTTTAATGCATTATCATAGAAACCAGCTGTCGCTGTTCGCTGCATGTGGGTCATAATTTCTCCCGCAGTGGTGGGGTAGGTTTGGGCTTCCGGCCTTCATACTACGTCAGGGTGGCGATAGCGTGACGTTGTTACTAGAAGCCCAAGTAAACTTAGTCGTCAACTTAGTACGAGATTGAGACCATGTGGTGGCTTGTAGCTTTATTAGGTTTATCAACGGATTCGATGAATAACGTTGAAATGGGTAAGTCCATACTTAGCACGACATTCAAAAATATTTACTTATCTTTAATAAACGCAATGTGTGTGTTTATATATATATATATATATATATATATATATATATATATATATATGTGTGTGTGTGTGTGTGTGTGGGTGCGCATGCGTGCATGTATGTGTGTGTATATATATATACATGTATGTGTGTATATATATATATATATGTATGTATATATATGTATATGTATATATATATATATATATATATATATATATATATATATATATATGTATATATATGTATATGTATGTATATATATATATATGTATATGTATATATATATGTATATGTATATGTATATGTATATATATATGTATATGTATATGTATATGTATATGTATATGTATATATATATATATATATGTATATATATGTGTGTGTGTATATATATATATGTATGTGTGTGTGTGTGTATATATATATATGATCTACACGCATGACAAATTTTTTTTCTCTTGTAGGTAATGTCACATTGTAATTCAATTTTTTTTGTGAGTTATGGTCTCCAATAGTGTAGAAACTGCAGCACTACTGCATTTACCTAGTCATATCTACTACTTTGAACATATAGGATCACTCCATAATTAAAATGATTAATTGCTTCAAAGGTAAACTTGTATTGGACAATTGTGTTCTTAGGTTTTTTATTCGATGGAAAAAATAATTTGATGGTTATTCATGATTTCGTTAATTGATTTTTTTATTTTTTGAATTAATAAAGTACATGATTATTTTGCTTCATATAGTATTGGGGATATGTTGAGGAATAGAGATTTTCTCATTGTTACGATGCAGCGTATATGTCGCATTCATGATTTGGATAGTTGTTCAGTGAGCATCTAGGATAAAAATAGCTTAAGGCAAGCAAACCTATAGAATAATTATTTGATTGAAGAAGATTATAGCTGAAGTAAAAAATGTCAAAGCCGACTTTTTAAGGTTACCAACAACTTACTAGGTATGATAAATGTTAAAGAAATAAAGATGATAATATAAATATAGATTAAATATTATGTTAAATCAAATTAAAAATATATAATAAATTAATAAAAAAATAGAAACTTAGAGAAAATAAAATATTGTAAAGCGAAAATATATGATATATATGAATATATCAACATTCAATTCTTCCACTATAGGCCTTTTTATTTATATCCACAACCTAAAAGGCATTGCAAACAAAAATGATATCAAAGTTTGAATCAACATGAATTTGGAATGATGTAAAAAAATATAACCACTAATAAATAAATTGATCAAAAGAGGTAGAGAGAGGGGGGAGGTGGACGTGTTGAGATGAACTTGAACCAATATATATAAAAGGCTGGTGAAAGCAACAAAAACATTTTATACTAAATTTGAGTTTAAGTTAGTTCTAAATGGCTACCTACTATAGATTAAGAAATAATTCTAAAAATAAGTAGTAGTGTCTAGATGAGCCAAAGATTTATCTTATCTAATCAACTAGCATTAAAATGAATAGCTCTTGTCAAGAGAAATGAATATAGACACATCTATGGGAAGGTTAAAGGGTTTTACGATAATACATTGGAGTGTCTAATCGCTCCCTCCAAGAAAAGAAAAAAAAAAAAGAAAAGACTAAATGTCTTAGCTAGTAATGTGTCTAGATTCTATAGCTATCATCTTTAATTATCCTAAATTATGATGTCAAGAGGATATATAGAAGGAAGAAGTAACAATAAAGAAAATAAAATAATTTTTTTTTTCAACTCAATATGCATTTTATAGGAATTCTCTATTTTTCTCATGAAAAAGAAAAAAAGCAGTAAATTTCCAAGCTTTAATCAATGTAATTTTTGTTCTCTATTTGAGAACAGTCACTTTGATTAAGAATTTTCAAAATACGCTTTCAGTTGTTATCATTTCAAAACCAATAAGGATTACCTCTTGTCTATCAAAATAACCTCCCTAGAAAGGCCAAATGTGGGTGAAAGATTGCACTTGTTTGACTCACTCATTTATACAAGTGGAACCGAGGAAAAAGAAGTTAGATTATGTATACCAATGTTTGTCCTCTTGTTACTGAATGACCATCCTCCATGCTAAATCCACAGCTATTTGGAGTAAAATGTCTTATATGGCAACAATGAGTGTCAACAATCCTATATTTGCTTGCTTTTTACATTCTTGGCATGCCCTCCAATTCTCCACCTGGTTGTCTATGAATTTTATTAACAAATGATTATAAATGTGATGTGTGCATTTGGTTGAGCTTTCCTACAGCATCCAAGGTCCAACTCGCATTTAGGTGCCTGACATCCTTGCCCAACTAGCCCGGAGAATTAAACAATATGTAGCATACATTTTAGATTTTTATACCATAGATATTAGATCTAGATAAAGTGCAAAATGTACATTAAGAGGAAAAGTTTTTAGTATAATTAATAATCATGATTAAAGAAGTGGTTTTAATAGAAGAGAGAATTCATAGCTAAAGTGATAGGCATGGTATGGATTATATCCGTCTCGATTCATTTTCGTATCTAAAGCTGTTCGGATATAGATAGATATTTGAACATCCGATTAATATCTGTATTGTATTCATATTTATTAAAAAAAATGAATACGGACATAGATAGATAACTATCCGACCTGTCTCCAAAATATCTGATTCTACCTATAATTCTATGTAATTTTATATAATATTTATTAATTTATAAAAAAAATATACAATCATACTAATATATTATTAACTAAATTTATCATCCATTAAGTAATATCTTTGATTCTATAGTATAAAATTTAATTATTTAATTTATATCTATATTTATATCCATATTTTCAGTATCCGATTCATATCCGTATCTATATAAAATAAATATAAATATGAATTTTTGAATCTAACTAATATTTGTATTCATCAGAAAAAACAAATATAGGTATAGATCTACTAGTATTTGATTTGATTTTAGTCCCGTAAAGTGATGATAAAGTTTTACTGCTTTAAAATTCCTAACTTGGGAATGCATGTGTGAGCCCAGAAATTTTTAGTATGTGTAACTGCAGTTGCCTAAGCTCGGCCTTCTGGGGCTAAGCTCGGACCATACTAAGCGTAGGCCGTAGGTTCACAAATGCGTATTGACCGCAAGGCCACCTGTAGGCCAGCAGAAATTGCTCAATGTGCCTATGCATCCTGAGGTTTTTGGTAAGACAATTAATATCCTTAATCCTTAATCCTCATATACGAGTGGCTTAAGTTCTTCTTTTGATATTTTTTATTAGATTATCCTTTTAAAAGGTCTAAAATATATTAGGCTTCTAAAGAAACGGGACTCTAGAACTTCTAAAACAGATAGGTCAGTATATATAAATTTTAACAACTTTCAAAAGAGGAAGAAGAGAGATACTTCTCAATCTAGGGATGAAGGTTAGATATAATGTATTAAATTATTAATTATAAATGAGTTATTTTGAAATATTTTGAGACTTTAGATTTTAGTTGACCATATGTTTCGGAGCCATACGTGGCCACACATGCATTACAATAGTTTTATGAGAATGAGGTAGTTTTTATAATTCTCAGTTTTAGATTTCTTGAGAAGCAAACCCAAGAAACTATTCCTATAAAGTTTACATGAGCTTGTTTACACAAAATCCCCTAACCAAATGGCCATAGCAAATTTCTATGTTCTTGGAGTTGCTATTGATAATCACAGTCTGCAATCTTGCTATTACTTTGGACTTGCATCAATTTAAGGCCTTCACTCAAAAAGTTGGTAACCTGCTATTTTAATTCGCGGATATGATCTTCAATTTTTCAGCACATTGAAGACTTTATCATTATATATTACATGATTAATGTGATTTTCTCCAAAAAGATGTCCTAAAGTAAAGTACCCTACTCTCTGGAATGAACAGCTGTCTCATTTACATATAACACAAGGTTGACTTTTCGACCCATATTGGTTATTAGATTGGTTCTTTGTAACAACTCTAAGGTCTTTTCTCCTTCTTCATCTTTTTTTTTTTTTTTTTTTTTTTAAGAGTATTCTTATGATATGTTTAGCTTGATTTCTAGTATTTTTTTTCATTATATTTTTATTAGTTCTAAATAATCAAATAAAATCAAAGAAAAAAGCATACGCAACCTTGCCTACCATGCACCATGAACTTAAAGTTGACCCATGCGAAAATCGCACAAATCATGATAAATATCTCAGGGATACTCAACAAGTGTCCTGACATGTCCTTGTAGGTTTGGGCAACCAATCCTCTTTTACTTGATGCTCTTGCTAGAAGTAGCCCATTTCCAAACAACTATCTATTAAGAGAATGGGAATTGCATGGCAGATTAGATAGCCAACTTTATTGCCAACCACATGCGACATTTATTTGCGCTGGATTAACTTCTCTGGACTAAATTATGTCTTTCTTCCCTTTGTACTTGATGGAAGAGAATTTTATAGCCAGACATTGCTTCACGCATAAATGGACTTTTTTTTTTTTATTTGATGAGCACATTAGAAGTTATAAAGATGAGCTTCTACAATCTTATGTCACCTCATCCATCTAGCCAAGTGGAGAGATCTAAAGCCTCCATGTCTCTAGTTTATTTTACCTTTATATTTTTTAAGTCTCATTAAATCTTAATTTTTTAGAAAAAATATTTTGAATTACCTTAAAATGCACATAAAAAATTTTTCAGCCCAAAACTGCTGGCAGGCTAACTCTGCAACTAATTAACTCATTGTGTTTGGCAATAAATTTATGAGTTGCACCAACCTCTCCTTGCCACTTGACAAGAGGACTGTTCATGTGCCCTCTATGAAGCCTTGCCACATTATTCTTTTATTTAATCTAATAATTCTAGAAAGCAAAGGAATGCAAAAAGGCAAGTGTTTGCACATTTTAAATACATCCTCTTTAAATTGGTCATGGCTTTGTTTGATCAGAAGTGCTTAGGTTCTCTTTCATACCTCAAGTAAGCTGACTTAAAATTTGTTAAGTGATTAATATGAAGGAAATAGAAGAGAAGAAATGAGGAAATAGTAAATAGATTTTACTAAGAATGACTATGATATCGCATTATAGAAGAATTAACCATGATAAGAGGATGAGGAATCAATCACCTCCACTGCTCTAATCACGAGCAGTTCTTTCACTCAAATGCCATGTAAAAGAAGTAAGTCAATTCCTTTGCTTATAGGCGATGCTCAAACCAATTTTTGATGATAGAAAAAAAAAGTTCATCAATAACTTTATAAGTCACTTGAATACTACCACCGTAGTTGAGAGAGAAGAATAGGAGAGAAGAGAAAAGAATAGGAGAGAAAGTTAATATTTTCTTTTGGTTGGAAGCTTTTTCACCAAAGAAAAGGAGATAAATGAAGAGAATATAAATCCTCTTCAATTTTTTTTTTCTAAATCGAACGGATTTGGAAAAAAAAATTGAAAGTTAAGTAAATCTTTTATAATTTCCATCTTATCCTTGAGGCGTATTTCCTTTCATTCAATTAAGACTCCTACGGATAGAAAAAATAGAAATTGCAAGCCACATCCTCTTACGCGATTGAGACTCCTGCGGATAGAAAAATTGCCTCCCATGGGATTGAAGCGGTCCCTATGCGATTGAGACTTCTGTGGATGAGAAAGACAATGAAAACTAAAAAAAGATGTAAAAAATTGAAAGGTAAGGCCTTTTCCCACTTGCATTAATTTTTTCAAAAAATTTTTACTTCTCTTTTTTGGAGATATGTGGGGAAGGAGATATGCAGGAAAGGAGAGTTTCTCATTTATTAGAAAAAAATTAATATCATTATAGCATACTTATTTTAAAAATATATTTATTTTATTTAATTTAAATTTAAATAGATATTTAAATTGAAAGATAAGAAAATGAATAAATAGATGAATTGCTCTTATAGAAGAGAAGTCGATGACTAGCTGCAGCTGAAATAATTTATCATGTTATAAATTTTATGGTGCGACACAGTTTTTATCATCGTTGGAATTATGTTGGTCAGCCTATTGGTCAATTTTTCATAGAAAGATAGTTGGTATGAGATAAAATAATATGATATTTAAGCACAAATGAAAAGTATCGTGATATTATTCGAATGGGACCACATGCTTTTATAAATTTATATGAGATCTTATAAAAAGATGGTAGTCTTCAACCCACTCAACAAGTAATAATTGAAGAGCAAATTGCTAACTTTTTTCACACATATCACATAATGTGAGAAATCATATAATTTTATTTTTCTTTCATTGCTCTAATGAAACCATTAGTCATCATTTTCACAGAGTATTAAGAATAATAATATCCTTAGAAGATCAATTTTTGGTTCAACCTATAAGAGAGCAAGTTTTCTCAGAAATACTCAACAATAGTATGTTTTTTTCATATTTCAAGATAAATCAAATTTTATTTAATTTATTTTTAATTATATAAATATATATTTAGATAAATATTTACATAAAATTTATATATTAGGATTGTGTGGAGCTATTGATGGAATATATGTTCATGTTAAAGTGTCTTATTTTGATACCTCAAGATATTTTGATAGGAAGGATTATCTAATACAAAATGTATTAGCTATATGCCCATTCAATTTAAAATTTGCATATATCTTGTATGACTGGGAAAGGACAACATCTGACTCAAGGAAATTAAAAATTCACTTAGGATAGAAGATAAGCTAAAGATTCCTAAAGATAATCTTTAATAATTAATAAATTATATTTTTTTATAATTTAATAAAATAATTACTCATTTTTATTAATTTTTATTAGATAAATATTATCTTATTGATGTAGGATATATGCTAAGAAGTGGGCTTATCATACTTTATAGAGAAGTATGCTATTACTTGAAAGAATACTCCACTAGAGTATCAAAAAATCCTCGAGGGTTATTTAACCTTTGACATGCATCATTATGCAATGCAATAGAAAGAGTATTTGATATATTAAAGAAATAATTTTCTATCATTGGAAGCACAACATAGCCTAAGTACTCGATTGACACACAAACAAAGATTATTTTGACATGCTGCATCTTGTATAATTATTTAATAAAAATAGATCTCGATGAAAAATTTATTGATGAAATAAATCAAGAGATTTTAAATCAATCTTCACCTCAAGAAGAGGTTGCTACTCCAATGGATAATGATAAAGATGTTGTGCGAAGAAAATTTTTAAGAAATTATATAGCCCATCACATGTAGAATGATTTTGTAGTAAATAGCATCCCATAGAGATTACTATGTTATTTATTTATTTATTTCATTATGTATTAGACTTATTATAATTGATTGTACTTAAATTTTTTTATCATATTTATGGCTAAAATTTTTATGCTAGTACTCATGTGCATTATATATATATTTTTTATATATTTTTATAATATAGATTTTACCAATAAGTGATACCAAAAAAGATCAAGTGAACAAAAAAGAAAATTTGAGATGGACAGCTCATATGGATGACGTATTCATTGAAGCAATGATTTACCAACAACAAGCAGGAAATAGGTCTCATGAAAATTTCACATCCACTACTTATGCTTAAATGATTAAAGAAATAAGTGAAAAAATTAGCATAGATTTGAATAAGGCTCATTTAAAGAATCGCTTGAAGTTTCTTATGGAAAAATTTAATAAATGGTTTGAGTTGTTTAAAAGATAGATTAAGTAGTTTTGTTTAGAGTCCAATTATAAAGTTGTGGACAGCAAAACCTAAAGTTTGGAAGGAACTAATAGAGGTATATTTTTTAATTTAATTATTTATTTTTTGATTCTTAATTTAATTATTGTTAATGTAATATTTACATACTTATATATATATATATATATTGTATTTAGACATATCCTGATGCAGAAAAATAGAGAACTAATGTTAACTCCAAAAATTGATTTTGATGAATAACAAAATATTTGAGCATATGATTTATCTAATGATTTCATTAAGTTGATATTTCAGAAAAATTAGTAGGTATCAAAAGATTGATTCTAAAGGCTCAATTATATTCAAAAGAAGAGATTTTGGAAGCTTAATTGGAGAGAAAAAACTTTAAAATGAAAGTGGAAAAGATCATCAAAAGATTGGAATTAAAATAATTTTTAAGTTGAAAAATTTCAGTTGAGGGCATCTCGAGTCGACTCATGCAGAATTTGAGTCGACTCAAGCTGAAAATCAAAAGTAAAAAATTTTTGGCATGCAAATATTTCAACCGATATGCCCTCGAGTTAACTCAAATTTAATTTGAGTCGACTCAAATGAGGAATGATAGAAATATAATTATCTAGAATAGAAATTTAAAGCACCAAGTGGTAGGTCGAGTCGACTTGAGTTATTCAAGTCGAAGTTACAGAAAGAAGACAGAGAGTTGGATTTTCAGAAAGGTAGACTCAAAGGCCACTCAAGTCGATTCAAGCCCAATTCGAGTCGACTCGAGTTACAATTACTAGATCTGCAGAATTTTTAAAATTTTTTATATTTATGTCTAATGGCTCTATTTCAGATTCCAACGATTAAAAATGGCTCTATGGACTTGCAAACAGTGATTTAACACATCCAATAACTGATTGACAAGATGAGAAAGTGAGAATCAAAGAGAAAAATAGAAAAAAATAAAAAAAGATCAAGAAGTATTGAATAGAGAGTTTTCACTCAACCACTTGAACAATCAAATCAAGAGAGTTTTTTCAGTAAGAAGACAACTCTCTCAATCGAAAAGCTTCCTCAAAAAAGATTCCTCAAGCAACATCGATAATCATTTACTCATTAAAGGGGCTTTTCTAGTTTTACTACTTTATTTTCATCTATTCCACTGTAACTAGCTTCAATTGGAGAATAAAATTAGGGGATAGGCTCATCCAAGCCTTGCAATTGGATTGTAGGTCAAGGATTGGCTTAGATTAGATTTTGATTGGTGATTTCATATAAAATCAATTGAGTTTTGGATAGTGAGCCTAAAAAAACTATCTGACCGTAATCTTGGACAGATTATAGTGAAAATTTTTAAAAAAATTTTGGAGAGTGGACGTAGGTGTTGAGGGCACCGAACCACGATAAAAATTGTGATGTTCGTGTGTTGCTTGCTTTCTATTCTTCCTTCTATATCTTCTTTATTCTTGTTTACTTTATAACATAATTTTTTGCACTCATACACTCTTCACTGTTTTACAAAATCTACATATTTCTTGTTTAAATTTTTGAAAACCCAATTCATCTCCTCCTCTTGGGTTATCTTGCTAGGCAATAAATGGTATCAGAGCTTGGTTCTCAGTAATATTTGATCCAACAATCAAAAGTTAAGATCAAATAGTAATCCAAATTAATGCCTCTCTTGTCGAAGGGCAATCAATAAATCAACAACTTTTGTTCAATGAAACAAATTATACTTATTGAAAAGTACGTATGCGTATTTATATTCAAGCACTAGATTATTAACTTTGAAAAGTGGTAATCAAAGGTCCTCGTACACCCACTATTATAGTAGATGGTAATGATGTTTCTAAATTCGAAGAGGATTGGGATGAGCTTGATATAAAATTGATTGGATTAAATGCTAAAGCTATGAATATCTTATATTGTGCATTACATACTAATAAATTTAATAAAATTTTTACTTGTATTTCAGCTAAAAAAATTTAGGATAGGTTGAAGGTTATCCATGAGGATACTAACCAAGTCAAGGAGTTCAAAATTAATATGCTTGTCATAGATATGAATTGTTCAAAATAGAGTCAAATGAATCTATTATGGATATATTCACCAGATTCATTGACATTGTAAATAGTTTGAAAAGTTTAAAAAAATCTTATATTAATGGTGAACTTGTTTGCAAAATTCTTAAGTCTTTATCGAAGGTATGGAAAGTCAAAGTCACCGCAATTCAAGAAGCCAAAGACCTCAACAAACTTTCGTTAGAAGAACTTAATTTTCTCATGACCCATGAGTTAAACATAAAGAAAAATATTAATGAGAAAAGTAAGAAGAAAAAGACCATCGCACTCAAGTCAATCGCAATTGAAGATAATGAAAGCGATGAGTCGAATGAAGAAGGTGAAGAGGATGATTTGGCTTTGATTGCAAAAAGATTCAAAAGGTTCATGAAGAAGAAAAAGTAAAACTTCAAGAGAAGGCTATTTAAGGGAGAATCGAACAAAGATAGGGAGAAAGAGAAAGACAAAGAAGTCCCAATTTACTTTGAATGTAACAAATCTGATCATTTCAAGATGGGCTTTTTCTTCTCAAGAAATCTAGCAAGAAAATTAAGAAAAAGATGATGATAGCCACATAGAGTGATAGTGAGGACTCAAGCTTCGATAAGGATATACAAGAAGTGGCCAACCTTTGCTTGATGGCTCATCAAGAGAAGATAAGTGCTAAAAACTCTCTAGATTTCACATTTGATGAATTACAATAAGCATTTTTAGAACTTCTGATTGAATTTAGAAAGATAAGTTTGAAAAATAAAAAATTAAAGAAATAAAATTTTAATTTAATTGATGAAAAGAAATAAGTTTCAAAAGAGGCTGAATCTCCAGTTTGTGAAAATCAGAACTTAAAAGATGAATTGAAAAAGCTTAAATCCTTTGTTGAAAAATTTGCTTTTAGTTTCGAAAAGCTACAAATGATTTTAAATGAATAAAAAATTATTTTCAACAAAACTAATTTAGGATTCAAACATAAAAAGGAACAAAAATTATTTAAGAACTTCTTTGTAAAAGCCTCTTTAAACTCTTCTTTAAATATTATATATTTTTGTTATGAAAAAATGAGACATAAATCTTACTCATGTGATTTCAAAAAATTAAATGGAAGCATGATTAAAACTGTATGGATTCCAAAAAGAACCATTAGAACTAACCTTAAAGGATCCAAGATGACTTGGACACCTAAAACCTCTACTTGATTCTCTTTGTTAGATGTGTCTTGCAGTCAAAGGAAAAAAAAGACTTTGGTATCTTGATGGTGGCTGCTCAAAGCACATGACGGGTGACAAATCATAATTTATCACTCTTGAACTAAAAGATGGAGGAATAGTTACCTTCAAAGATAATGAAAAATGAGGTATTATTGGTATTGATAATATTTGTATCTCACCCTCTACTTCTATTCAAAATGTCTTATTAGTTAATAGATTGAAACATAACTTGCTTAATATTAGCCAATTTTGTGATAAGAGATATAAAGTAACTTTTGAATCATTACTATGTTGGGTTTCGACCACACAGTGAAAAATAATTTTAAAAAATTTTAAAATCATACAAATTAGCAGTTCTGTCACATAAAATTATCGAGTCAGAATCCAAATCCTAGAATCACCTTATCAATATCAAAGCAAAAACAAGCATGCATAGGGATAGAATTTTATACTTTCATCAAAATAAAAAAATGATAAATTAGTGTTCTCCATGATACCTCAAGATAGAAGTCCAACAATGGTGATCCATACGAAAGTTGGCCAAGATCCTTCCCAACTAGTGCGCTGCTGCAGCCTTATCTGCTCAAAAATACTGCCGGCTTCGAACTTGCGTCATGATAGCATCAAAGTCTAGTTGCTTTCGATCTTACCACCATAATGACACTAAGAAGGTATTCTTCAGATGTCATACAATTTAAGATTTGATTTTTAGCTCTAACATATGAAAAAATCAAACCCCAGGGCACTCTAGCAACACTTGCTAAAAATCTCACCACCCTTCTTACAACTTTTGCCACTCAAATTCTCCTTTCTTTTTTTTTAAAAATTTTTTAAATTTTTTTTTATATTTACCATATCCCTTCTCTCTAATTTTAGCTAGAAATCTCAATAGAAAACTATGTGGAGCATCCCCTATAAATAGGGGACCAAGGGATGTCACATGGGATGAAGGGGTGCCAACCTTTGGTGCTCCAACTTCCCACATGCCAAATAAATTCATTGAGTGAATTTTTGGTATTCTAGATACTTGAAGCAGAAGGACTCTTCTTTCTCTACATAACATAAAAAAATTAATTAATTTTGACATCAAAATATAGGAGATCTAGTTGGAAAATTATGGCAATGCGTAAAAATTAAGAGCCTTTTTTAAGAAGGACTCTTTTCACATGCCAAAAATAGAGGAGACGGCATTTATTTTATGTGTGGGTTCTAGTGGGTGCAGAGGAGTCCTTCTCCACTTAAAATTAGTCTAAGTTAGATAAGGATCCAATTTAAACTGATCCAATCCCATTAGGTCAAAGGTAACTGGTCTAGGTTAGCTCAAACACTTTGAACCAAATCAATTTAGGAACTTGAGTTAATATAATGTGCTAGCATATCAAATTAACCCATAAATTTATATTAAACTCTAATTAGATGAGATCAAGATCAAATCTCAAAGTGTGTGACCTATTGAATTTCAAATCTAGTCAGTAGTGGACCAAGACTTTCAATGTAACTCTAATCCGATGAGATTAGGTCATTCGAAGAGTCTCAATCAACTTGGACTCTTCCAAATTGACTCTAAAATTAAACTCTTTTAATTTTGATAAATATACAAATCAAGATTGACGTCTAGCAATGTGTCATGACTATTCAAAAGATTTAAAATTTTGATGAAAAATTATCAAAATATTCTTCAGTGGTAAATTTTTATGTAATTCAATCTTTCAGTCAAACAACATCCCAGATGAGCTGTGGACATAAAAATATGTCAAACTCAATTACTTATCATTATGTATCTCGATCAGAAGGTGATGATTTAGTTGATGATACATTAAAATTTTTTTTTTAATTATCATCCTGCTTTGGCCAAAGACTTCCGAATCAACGACCTATGAGATCACATAGGATGTTCGCTCCCTTTATTAGGAGTGACTGATCCCTTATTGATCATACACAATCTTCATGCACTCTTCACCATATCCAGAATACTTCACATAAGGATCAGAGAATTAAGTTAGGTAGTGGACCAAAATATGGATCCAAGTACACAAGGTACCATGGTGACCTCAGGTCTAAAGATTGCATACACAACTCCCACTAGAAAAATATCAGTTGACATATAAATAAGACTTCATTTGATATTCTCTCGCAAGTCAATTCAGTAAACTCATTCTCTAATGAGCATCCATATCTTTGTATTAGTGTCACCACATAAGTGGTTGTGAGATCAACCACCCTTAATTCTGAGCATACATAGGACATGCCAATCTTATCGATATCATTGATCTCTGACTCAATGTACCAATAATTAGGAATATTTTAGGTTAGAACTATCAAAAAATTAGATATCACTGACGTGATCTCATCACAGTCCTAAAATCATTGTCCGAACCTATGGAGTTCATTATAATCTTAAAATAAATAAGATGCAGCATATAATGAAATAAAAATATCTATTTTATTAATATAAATATCAATTTACGTGAGTTTAGAAGATAAATTATAATAAACATCCTATCGCATTCCGATGCGATTGGCTTGTAGGGTATTATTTTTACATACTATATATCATATATAGTCCCAATGATAATGACATTATGTTCATTAGGTATAGACATGACAATGTCTACATAGTTGATCTAGATGATCTCTACTTGAAGAAAGGTTAATGTCTTGTTACAATGAATGCCAAAGATAGTGAGACTAACTGGTTGTGAATCGTAGATTAGATCATGTAAGTATGAATTTGCTTTCAAAGCTTATTAAAAGAGATCTTGTTAAAGGCTTATTTAAACTAAATTTTGAAAAGAATCGAATTTGTGATGCTTGCTCACTTGAAAAATAAACAAGGAACTCTTTGAAACCAAAAGGCATTGTTTCAACTTCTAGACCTTTGAAGTTACTTCACATGGATTTGTTTGGACCAACTAAGACTACAAGCTTAGGAGAAAAAAGATATGACCTCATAATTGTAGATGGCTTTTCACGTTTTATATGAATTAGATTTTTAACTCAAAAGGATGAATCATTTTTTGTTTTTACTAAATTCTATCGCAAAGCATCAAGTGAAAACAACATATCAATAGTGTGCATTCGTAGTGACCATGAAACCAAGTTTGAAAATCATCATTTTGAGAGTTTTTGTAATAAAAAGGAATAGAACATAATTTCTCTGCACCTAAAAATGAGATAGTAGAACGAAAAAATCATACTTTAGAAGAAATGGCACGTACTATATTATGTGAAAGTAACTTACCAAGATATTTTTATGTGGAAGTAATCAACACAGTATGTTATATTCTAAATCATATTTTAATTCAACTTATTTTAAACAAAACACCATTTGAGCTTTGAAAAGATAGAAAACCAAGCATAAATTACTTTTATATTTTTGGTTGCAAATATTTCATACTAAATAATGAAAAAGATAATATAAAAAATTTGATGTTAAATCAGATGAGGGTATATTTTTGGAATACTCTACATCTAACAAGATATATAGAGTCTTCAACAAAAGAACTTTTGTTGTTGAAGAATCTATCCATGTAATTTTTGATGAATCTAATGATAAGTCTCCTAGAAAGGAAGATGGTTTTAATGAAGATGCAAAAATTTTGACCAACAAAATAGATAATCTCATGCTAAAAGATGATCCACCTCAAAATAAAGAAGAAGACTTAAAGAAGGATAATGAAGAAGAGAAGATAGATGAACCCACTCCAAGCCAAAAGGATGAACTACCGATAGAATGGAGGTATGCACGTGGACACTCAAAAGTCTTGATTATTAGTGATCCATCTCAAGAGGTAAAAACTCACTCTTTTCTAAAAAATATTAATAATTATCTAACTTTTGTCTCTTAAATTGAACCTAAAACTATGGAAGAAGCAAACAATGACCCAAATTGGACAAATGCCATACAAAATGAATTAAATCAATTTGAGAGAAATAAAATTTGGACCTTAATTGATAGGCCCAATGACCATCCAGTAATTAGAACCAAATGAAAATTTAAAAATAAACTAGATAAAAATAGAATTATTATTAGAAATAAAGCAAGACTAGTGGCTAAAGGATATAATTAAGAAGAGGATATTGATTTTGATAAACTTTTTGCCCTAGTTGCTAGATTAGAAGCAATTAGATTGCTACTTGTATTTGTTTGCTTCATAAATTTTAAATTTTATTAAATAGATGCTAAAATTATATTTTTAAATGGTTACATAGCTGAGGAAGTATATATTGAATAGCCATCTGGATTTAAAAATTATACATTTCCTAATCATTTTTACAAATTATATAAGGCACTTTATGGTTTAAAATAGGCCCCTCGAGCTTGGTATAAGAGATCAAACAAATTCCTACTAGATAATAAATTCACTAGAGAAAATATTGATAAAATCTTAGTTTTGAAGAAAAGAAATGAGGACTTATTAGTAGTATAAATTTATGTTGATGACTTTATTTTTGGAGCTAATAATGAATCCCTTTGTCAGAATTTGCTAAGCTCATGCAAGGTGAGTTTAAAATGAGTATGATAGGAGAGCTAAACTTCTTTCTTTGACTTCAAATCAAGTAAATAGAAGAAAAAATCTTTATTAACCAAATCAAGTATACAAAAGAAATACTCAAAAAATTTAGGATGAAAAAATCAAAATCCATTGGTACACCTATGAGCTCCTCTTGTAAGTTTGACAAAGATGAAAAAAATAAAAGCATAGACATAAAACTATATAGAGGCATGATAGGATCTTTACTTTACCTTATTATAAGTAGGCCAAATATTATATTTAGTATTTGTATGTATGCATGATATCAATCAAATCCTAAAGAATCTCATTTACTGACAGTTAAAAAGATTTTTAGATATTTATCAGGCACATTTAATATTGGATTATGGTATGATAAGCTTTCATCTCTTGAATTAATTGGACACTCTGATACTGACTTTACTGATTGTAAACTAGATAAAAAAAGTACTAGTGAAATTTATTAATTTTTTAAAGTTAACTTAATTTTATAGTTTAGCAAGAAATAAAATTCGGTAACTTTATCAACGATTGAGGCTAAATATATTACCATCAAAAGTTGTTATGCTCAAATCATGTAGATTAAGCAACAACTTGAGAATTTTGGTATTAAACTTGATAAAATTCTAATAAAATATGACAATACAAGTTCTATTAACTTAACTAAAAATCTAATTTAGCATCCAAGATCTAAATACATTAAAATAAGATACCACTTCATAAGAGATCATATACAAAATGATGATGTAATATTTGATTTCATACCCACAGATAAATAACTAGTTGATATTTTCATTAAACCACTTAATGAGAAAAGATTCAGTATAATTAGGAGAGAGTTAGAAATTTGCTATCATTCAGAACAGATTCAATGAACCTATTTCTAATTTGGATGAAATTCCATCAAATTTTCTCAAATTATTAATAGTTGAATTTATTAGAAGAGTCTTAATACTCCTAGAATCTTGAAGTTTTATGAAAATAGAAGAGTGACTTTGACTCATACTCGAGTCGACTCGAATGTGACTTGAGTCGACTCATGCTCGAGTCAACTCGAGATAAATTTGAGTCGACTCGATTGTTGGAGCCGTAGACCTTAAAATCGGATCTACAGCTCCTGTTCATGCCCTAGCTCCTTTCAAAACTGCTCTAGAGCTATTTCTTTTTGGCTCAAAACACCAGAGATCAACTCCTCTCCTATCTCCACTCTCGATGTGTCTTGATTGCTTTCTTGATTTGAAGAAATGGCACGAAAAAGTCGAGGAGTATGCATGGTGAAGCGGCTCTTGACAAATGTTATGGAATAATGGAGGACAAGATCTCGATTTGAGAGGATTTTGACTCAAGAAGAAGAATCGAGCCAACTCACCATTGAATCATCTGGAGAAGAGGAGCAAGCAATCAAAAATCTAGGTAATGAAACCCCTCCTCCTCTTCAGCCCACATCAACAGGAAAAATGGCGACTAGGGTAATAGCTATGGGAAGAAAAATTGATTTTGATTTCTTGGACAAGTATAGTTTTTCTATAAGTGGATGGATTGAAGCAATAGGATGGAAAAACTTTTGCACCATTGACCTACCCATGTATCCTAATTTGGTGAGAGAGTTTTATGAAAACCTAAAGAGAGAATCTGGAGAGATTGCTTCTACTATCAAGGGAGTTGAGTTTGATCTCACTGAGGAGAGGATTGGACAGATATTTAGCATTCCCCAAAGTGAAATTATACATGAGAGACTTCCAGACAAAAAGAAAGGGTCGAGGACTATAGTAGGTAGAGATGACATAGAGGGTGATGTACTTGCTAACACCCAGACACTTGAGATAAGACTACTATACCACATGATATGAGGGTTCTTATCCCAAAGCTGGGGAGACATTATTTTGTATCTGAAAGGGAGCTCATGGTTATGATGTATATTATCTGAGGCACCTCTTTGAATCTTTCAGAAATCATGTTACACCAAATGAGTGAGGCAGCATCAAGGAAGAAAGCTTGTTTAACTTATGGTGTGCCCCTCACAAAAATATTTATGGAAGTAGGAGTCCCTCTAGAAAATAAGATATATAAGAAGCTATCATATTTTGACATCTATGATGATAGGTATCTAATAGGATGAAGTATCATATAGTCAGAGGTAGATAGGTGAAGAAGGTATCAGGACAAGAGAGATAGGAGACTTGAGCAGAGCAAACTGGAGAACCCTCTACTCCGCCAGTACCATCATCTCTCACTCCACCATCAGCAGCCCACGATCAGGCTCTACCTTAATCTTTTCCCACTGCTCCACCAGTTTCACCTCCAGTGACTCCAGTTCTTCAGCCTATGACATCTGATACTGCCATCCTTGAGAGATTGGCTAATATGATCTTGACTAGGGTAAGTGCTGAGGTGAGAGCTCTCTCGAACAGATTTGATGCATTTTAGGATGAGATGAGATCTAGACTGACTGTATTAGAGCAGAGAGGACCACAGCCAGATGTGCCTACTAATATTTTTGACTTAAGGGGAGATAGCCTGTTGAGGGGAGGCCTTGAGTCCAGGAGCACTTAGACGTAGTCAGCCATCAGAGGACTTGGACGAGCTCAGCAGGAGGGCATCCTTTCTGTATTATCCTCCATGGGCAGTCTATTAGGCATGATTGAGCAGATAAACCCTGAAGCAGTGCCAGTAGCAACAGTAACAGATGCAGTAGCCAAAGCTTCTATGCCTTAGCCTATTTAGCCCCAACCTCAGACCACACCTTGTCCTCCCACTCAACCTCTATCAGTCAGGCCCAACCTCCATTCAGAGTTTACACTAGGACTGGGGTAGGATTTCCAGCTTCGAGTGCAATTGGTCTATCCAATAGGATCAGGAGCCAATGAGTTGGACCCTCCACCTCTAGAACTAGCTCATCTGAGTTCTTAGATGTTCTTTTTGATATAGATTAGAGCTAGTGTTCTTAGACGTTCCTTCTGATATCTAGTGTATTTTTTTGATGTATTAGCCCTGATGTATTCAGATGTATAGACATATTTTTGAGTTTGATGTATCTTGGTGTACTGCATCTATTGTTTTGTGTAGTATATTCATTTTGTATTTGATACAATCAAAAACTTCTATTTTATCTAATGAATTTTACTTTCTAATATCTTGTGTGCCATTATTTACATTATGTCTTGAATGATGACAAAAAAGAGAGAAAACTAAAATTTTGAATATGAGCCAAAAAGTAAGAAGATTAATTGAAAGTACATGAAAACTTGGATTAATTGAAAGCCAAGCTATAAGATGCTGCAATGCTTATGGGAAGAAACTATTATATTTGTAATTCCTATGCAATCTTGAAGCCATGATACTCTATCTGATACTTATATATTACTTTGATATTTGTAAATGATATAAACATTGTTTAAATCAAAATATTGTCATGATATCTCCTCGTACTACAATGGCTATACCAGTATAATTTGAAGAAGAGATAAATCTAAACATCACAACATAGGCATAAATTAAGCGGGAGCAAGATCTAAAATCAAAAAGGGTTTATATTTCTATCTTATGACTATATCCTCAAACTTGTTTGAGCTTAATTTTGACTCAATATGATCTTTGCACTATATTTATATATCATATACTTAAAGTTTTGTCATCATCAAAAAAGAAGAGATTGTTAACCTCAAAAATTAATTTTGATGAATAACAAAATATTTGGGCATATGATTTGTTTAATGGTTTCATTAAGTTGATGTTTCAGAAAAATTAGTAGGTATTAAAAAATTGATTCTAAAGGCTCAACAATATTCGAAAGAAGAGATTTTGGAAGCTTAATTGGAGAGAAAAAATTTGAAATAAAAATAAAAAAGATCATCAGAAGATTGAAATTGTTGGAACAATTCAACCGACCTCTGACTCCGACTCTACATCGATCGAATGAATGTTGGAATTCGGGATTTGATGCATGCATATATGTTTCAAAATTTTTATTTTCTAAATACCGTAGTAGAGAATAAGATTAAAATACTTTTAATCTGAATTTTACATGCATAAAAAATATAAAACCATATGGATTTATTTCATATGCTGAAATTCAGATTGTGATCAAATTACATACCTGTTTCATAATTTTTTTCTTCAAATTTGGATCTGAAAGAGACGAGACTCTCTGTTAGCTATACAAGTATCCAGTCTCTACGAGTATCTACTCGGGATTAGTCTGGAACAGCCTTCTATAATCTAAATTTTGAATCTCCAAAATTCAGCCTGCTGAATCTGAATGAAGCCTGCATCGCGATCAACACTTGATCTTTCTCCTTGATCTTCTTCTTTTCCTTTTCTCTAGAGTTTTTCTTGCTATGTGCTACTACCAGATGTTAAAAACCAGCAAGAAAGAAGCAGCCAAACTTGTTTGGGCATGAAACTCCTTGGGCGCGCATCCCAAAGAAGGGGTGTATAGAACACCCAAGAGAAGAGAAAGGGAGAGGAAGAGAGGACGTGGGGAGAGCCTTTGGATGTGAGGGGCTGTTGATTTTGATGCTATAGGGATCTTAAGGGAGGTCCCTTTAAATAGGCATAAGGATTGAATCCTATTCAATCTCATAATACAAGTCCTACTTGCATTAGTATTTCAATTAATATAAGTTATCCAACTTACATTAGAAAGTCTATTAGACGCCAACTATTAGAGCCCTTGCACCATAATTAGACATCCTCTTTTCTCGCATATAAAAATCAAAGGCCCTCTAATCAATGGACACACCCAAATTGATCAAATCAAGGTGGCATCCCATAATAACTATCAAGAAGATTTATAAGGGACTTGCACCTTTAATTTATGTGATCCATAACCTTAGACATCCAATAATTAAAGTCTCATGAATCTTATTCATGTAGGTTATTAGCAGGTAATTAAGATAGAATTAACCTATCAAATAAGTAATCCCAATAAAAAGAGAAATTGGGTCTAACCATGTGCTAGCAAGATTACCATGAACCTAATGATTTCTCTAAACCTAATTGATACTTCATAAACTCAATTACTTATTCCAGGCCTAATCTCTTTGTTGTGTGACCTCATAGGTTCAATTCTATCTGGTAGTGAGATATACAATGATCTCTATCATCGTATCATTGAAACTCTTTTCAATGGATCAGAATAACTTCACTCTAACTCAACAAGAATTATCATCCAGAATAACTCTAGTGAGCTCTCATAATCCACTAGTGATACCTAGCAGTATGTAGTGGCAACCTAATAGAACTGAAATAAACCTCTAGGTGTAGTTAACGTGTGATTCAGTCTCTCTATCATGAGTCCCGACTAAATGGCAAATCATGGATAAATCGTCAAACCTCAACATCGGTCATATGATAGATTCAATCAGCTTAAGTCCATATGTGATTCTCTGAAATTTTTTTTCATCAATCACACTACTATAGCCATAGACTTAAGGACTCAGTCTCTTAAATCTCATAGGACTACTTCTTCTACTAGGATCGATAGATCCTATCTTAATCACACTCTACTCCTATAGTGGACCAACTGTCGTCAACATCCACTACAAGGACTCCTTGAGATCCATATTGATGTGTCAGTCAAACTCCAACAGCTTTATTGCGAATAGTAGTGTCATCTCAGATCAAAAGATCAATCATACAACTGCAGCATCGAAAAAGTCACTAACGAGTAAGCAGACATCCATGTGACTTTTCATGTTGGTCACGCTCAATACTAGTTATTCTCTAACAACCATCTGTACTCTCGCTTCAGTGTCTCTACACTGCAGACTCGAGACTCATCTATCCGAAGGAAGCGATCCGTGTACTGATCTATTTGGATCAATCACTATCTCCATAATGATCCTATGATCATGAGTAATTTAGGAATCAACCATCAATAACATATACCTCAAATTCTCAATTCTTTGAGAATATGTGTCATCATCTTGTTACTTCCTTGGATGATTCATGGACATATAGACATGAATGATAATATAACTGCCCAATAAGTACAAAATCATATCCTAAAGATATAAAATGTATCAGCCAAGATTGACTTCTAAGGCATACATCCAACAATCTTCCACTTGCACTAAAGCCAATCTGTCATATACCAAGCCTTATCTTCACAAGACAGGTTATACTTAGGCTAGCCAAGTGACTTACCAGTGGGTCATTCACATCACATGTGGAGTTTGCTCTCTGCACCTCTATATATTTCTACTCGAGGTAGTCGCGTGTTCTGCTGTTCTATGTGCTTGGATATCTGGTAAGACCTAGGCTCCTTAGCAAGGGCTATGGTGCTATTGTCTTTACAGTATAGTGTCACGGTATCTGATGGTATAACAACTAATTCTGCAACTAACATTACAACCAGAATGTATCCTACACATCTACGGTATACTCAGCTTCCATTGATTGATTATTTGAAATTCTTCTAAGATATCGACATAGGAACACATCCATGATGTAGATATTCTACTATCAATATCAGACATAAAGTCTGAATTGGTGTATCCTCCCACTCCTAGCTTTGATCCTTCTCTGAATATATCCTCAGTTCTTTTTAAGAGTTTAAGGATATTTTCACAGCAATCCAGCGCTCACAGCCTGGATACAACTGATATCTATTTGTGACATTCACATATAATCAGTTTAAGCACTACATCCCATATGATTATGTTTGAGAGGATAGCAGACTCCTTTCCGAGATTTCTATGCTAAACGCTTTCAGCATCCGATCTTTGTACTTTATCTGTGAAAACACAAACATCTAATTGTATCTATCTCTATAGATCTTTAGGATGCTCACTTTATATCTTTCATGGAAAAATCTATATTCAATCATATTTTAACTGATATCAGTATTGGACACTCCCACTGACCCTTTTGAAATCTATAATTTCTCATATCTGATC
>NC_025999.2:80587044-80612044 GCF_000442705.2 Elaeis guineensis
ATATGTATTAAAAAATAATTGAATAAATATCTCTTCTATATTACGACATCCTGGACCATATTGATGGATGGATATTTGCATTGATAAAATTATTCCTCATTATTTTTTTGATAAAACTATAATATTTCTTTACTTTTTATTTATATTATTTATATATACTATTAATTATATACTATTAAATTTTAATACTAAATATTTTAATTTTAATACATAATTTTGTTAATTTTAAAATTATCTTCTATTTTTTATTTTTATTTACTATTTTTAATAACTATTGGTATAATATTAATTAACTATTTAAATTAAATTATTTATCAATTAGTTATTTATATGATTAATATCTAATTAATTAATTAATATTTAATTTATAAATTATTTATTAAATTAAATTAAATATTTATATAATTTTATTTAATTATAGATTATAATGATTATAAACTTATATATTATTTATTTTTTTAATAAATAAATATTATAAATTAATAATAGTAATATTTTTATCAAAATATAGTCTAGTAAAAATGTTATATAAATATCATCCATCATCTCTTTTATTCCTTATATAATAAAATAGAAAAAAAAATATTTTTGTTCATTCTTCCATATTTTATCAAATAAATGAAAGAATGAATGGAAGATCCATACATCCTTTTCTTTATCCATTCTTCCTCCTCGATCTATCTATCCTTTCTTCCATCCATCTTTTATACCAAACAAAGAATAATTAAGATCTGCAACAAATGATAAATTTATCACTTACAATTATAGGATTTGTTACTAGTATGAACATGTTCTACCATTTCTAAATATTTTGATTACGACAAAATAACAAGCTATTGTTATAAATGACAGTCTTGTCTCCTTCGAGTTACAGCTATGAATTAGTTATATGAATGATATACTTCATGCACCTTCTATCAACGTTTTTTAAAAAAATTACTCATAATCATCTGATGAATTGCAATATGTAAATATCAAAATATTTAAATGTTACAATTTTTAAAATTATAATAATAATTCATTTGATAATGGCAACCATCTTTGATTTTTTATTTTTTCATGAAATTTTTATTGCACCTTGCAATAAGTGATAGGTTGGCCCCTTAAAATAACAAGGCCATATACTAGGATTAACATGTTTTGAAAGTTTTCTATATTTTTGAATTTTTAATCTTTATAAAATAATACTTGAAACTTAAATAAATGATAAGCTTGCCTCTTATAATTATGTGATTTTCTTTTTATCAAAATCTTTCCCTCTATAATTATGTAATGAACCGCATGGTGTTAATGTAAGAACATTTATATGCTTCCTTTTGGAACTAAGCTAAATTAATTCATTTGAAAATGGCAAATCCAAGGGATAATTATCTCTCAATTTTTTGTTCATGAAATATTAATTTTAACATGCAATGAATGATAAGCTTGCACCTTATAGTTATAGCATCAGTTACCAAAGTTAACATGCTTTGTAAGTTTACTATCATGTTTGAATTTTTGGTTTCCATAATATTTTTTTTTCTAAATGATAGAATAGATTGTGACATAAAAATAAGAAAATATTTCATTGTTAGCGATTTTCAAGACTAGGACCAAGTTAGTGTATTCAACGATATCAAAACTAAGGGTAATAATTTGAAACTTTTAGTCTACATTAATGAATTGATTACTATATTGAAATAATTCATGAGTTAAACCGCAATATCACACAACCCAATGGGTGGATTTTCATGTAGATTGGAATATGAAATTATTATGTTCTATATATGTTCTCGATCATTTAGATCTTTTAAGGAAATATAGTGACCCAGCATAGCTACATTGAGACCAAGCCTCAATACGTTAATCTCTCCTAAATAGAAAAGGAAGCTAACTAGCTGTGGTAGATTTATTTGCTTATAACCAAAATAAATAATTATAATTAATTGATCTACTTTGCCACAGCTAGGATGGACAAAAACCAACCAAATATTAGTGCGCTGGGGGAGGAGGTGACATTGCGCAAGGGGCCAAGGAGGAAATGAAGGAGCATCAGGTGGAGAGCTTAAAGGAATGGAAAGAAAAGAGAGGAGATGGAGGTAGAGGAGGCAGCCAACAATGGTGAAAGAGAACAAGCGAAGAGGGAGAGTAAGTGGGGTAGGAGCTAAGGCAAGAAAAGTAGCAATGGGAGGAGGTAGAGGTGGAAAAAAAAGAGGAGGAGAGAAAAAGAGTGACAAGTAGAGAGATAAAAAGTAGAAGAAAAGAAGGAGAGGAGACGAAGGTAGAGATGGGCACCAACGATCGTGGATATGAAAGGATAAGAGGGAGGATGGGAAGGAAGAACCATCAATTTAAGAGGTTGAAGGAGGATAGGGAAGGGAAGAAGATGGAGGTGAAGGAGAGAATAGAGTAAGAGTAGGGGCAAGGGAAGAGATAAGGAGAGCATAAAAAAGGAAAGAGAATAAAGGGCTAGGAGAGATGAGATAGGGGATAGCTCAATGAGACTTGAGCTTTAAAACTTACTTCATGAAAGAGTTACAATCCTTTAGACTTGAGCTACATCCAAGCTTCTATTGATGGACCTAATTTGAATGTAGCCCCACTCTTAGCAAACCAAAAATGTTCCACTTGAAACTGACCTAAAACAATCCATCAACTTGTAGCCAATTTTTGAGTTGCATATAAGGCATCCATCCTTTAGGAGATATAATAAACTAGTGGTCTATTAACTTGATGGAAGGTTTAGAGAGAAAACATAGCAATGATTGGTGACTTGGTGAAGGTGGATAGAGAGGAGATGGTGTCAAGAAGATTGGTGCCATTGGATAATGTGAATATTTTTAGAGAGGTGAAAGAGGTTGCTATGGTATCACAATAAAGTTGCTAAGCAGACATCATAATAAAGGCATAATCAAACTATCGATAAACACTTAAGAGAGAAGCCTAAGCTTCATTTTTTCCAATTGCTTAATAATCATTCAAAGAAAGTATTAAATGGGATATTTATAGTATTCTTGGGTCTCGTAGATTGTCTAGGATTTGTAAGATATTTTTCAATGCCTTCAAAATTTGACTTCAAAGACTTAATGTTAAAGATTACTAGACTTTCTAGCTAATATTATGCTTAAAAAAATAATACACCATTCTCAGAGTATTCAATAGTATCATAATCATTGTAAAAATTATTATAATTTTTACATAAAAGCTATTAGATGAACATTATGTTCAATTTCATCGTTGTAGCATGGCTTGAATAATCATTATCTATAAGCTACTACTCTATGCCTTGTTTTAATAAATACAATGCCCTAAGGTTAACCCAATTAGCTAGATTGTCTAGATGCTTGAGAAAATTAGAGCTCTATTTGACGAGCAATCTTGATTCATTAGAAAAGGTACACTATATATAAAAGGGCTCTGGTTCTTCCCTTATATTAAGAGAAACCTATAGAGTAAACCATATGCAAAAGAGAAAAGTAATATGGTCTGAGATCTCTAGTAGATCATTCTTTAGTTTGATTTAAGGAAAGATCACAAGTATCATTGAATAGAATACATACTCCAATATTAACAGTTTCTTGTTTTTGCTTTATCATGAGAAAAATGATCATGTACATCATTATAACATATGCCTATATCGTGGGCTTAAAGAAAAAACTATAAATTTGACAAAACCTCTAAAAAGATCAAAAAAGGGTAAACTTTATTCTGATGATTTGAGCATTATAATCCAATTGTATTTGATAGCTAGAGTATAAGTATTAGGATGAGCAAACTTGATGCCACCACATTGCTCATGTTTTCTAGTCATAATTTTGCCATTTGATCTCTGAATAAAATGATTCGAGTTATGTTGCAAAATCAAGGGCATGTTTAGCATCAATTCTAATTTTTCAATTTGAAATTTTTATTTTCACAAAATTCAAAAGCAAGGCATAAATTCATTTGACAATTTATTTTCATTTTCAATTTTTAAAGAACTCTCAAAAATATATAATTTTCATAATTTTTTAAAGACCATTAAACCACCTATGGCTGCCACCACCACCACCTTTGTCATCATTGTTGCCATCCAACACCACCACCATTGCTGGCCGTTTATACCATTAAAATATTTTTTATTTGGATTTTCAAAAATAAAATGAAGCATAATTTTAGTTTTTATGAAAACTAAAATTAGAAATGATATCAAATGCAATACAAAACTATGATTTGAAGTTTGAAGTTGGTGGAGCCCAGGGAAGCATCTTCCTATTACTAAAACTGCAAAAGTTCGCAATCATAAGACACATGCAAGTTAAGTGTCATGACCCCTTCTATCATTAATGGCCTTTTAGTGATATAAAAGTGATTTGATTGGGCTTCTGCGCTTTCAATTTTAATTTTTAATGTATATACAAAATTATGATATAAAATTTCTACTTTCAAACCTAAATAAGATTTCTTTTTCAAGCGAGATTTTTTTTTCAAACTAATAAAAATATAAAATTATATAATTTATTAAAAATTAGATCTCAATTTTTATATTAATTTTGATTTTATATCATATTATCTAATTTTTCATGGATTATTGTGAAAATATTCGGAGACAAAAGGAAATCTAAAAAAATATGATTGTATTTTCTGCTGCTACATTACAGCCTTTGTTAGCTATTTATATACATATTGACAGATATTTTATAGCCTAATGATAAGCTAAATATATAACATTTTAGTCTCAACTTTAGCTAACTGATTACCGATAAGTGCTGTTATAATCAAGACCTTAACTTTAGTTAACTAATTACTAATAAGTGCCGCTACAATCAAGACCTTAACTTTAGCTAACTGATTATAAAATAAGTGCTGCTACAATCAAAGCCAAGCTATAGGATTCTGTCAACACCTCCCCTCAAATTGATGCTGGTTGGATAGAAGCATCAATTTGGAAATTAAGTAATTATGGTAGGTTTTGCTCATAGCCTTCATAAATAAATCAGCAAGCTAGTCATGAGATGAAATTTTATGGATGGAGATAACTTGATTCTGCACAAGATCACGAATATCATGACAATCGACTTCAATGTATTTTGTACGTTCATGGAAGACCAGATTAGATGCAATATGAATGGCACTTGTATTATCTGCATAAAGAGTGGTGGGAGTAGAAGTTTGCACCCCCAAGTTCATTTAGTAATCGACGAAGCCATACTAGTTCAGGGCCTGCAGCTGGACATTGATCTATACTCAGCCTTTGTAGATGATTTAGATATGCGGTCTTGTTTCTTATATTTCTATGAGATTAAAAAATTACCCAAGAACATACACCATCCAGTGGTTGAGCGACGAAAATCAGAACATTCAGCCTAGTCAACATCTGCAAATTCAATTAATGCTAAAAATGTGGTTGAAGGAAAGAAGAGACTTGGTCAATGGTTCCTCTCAAGTACCGAATAATCCACAATAGTGCTGTAAAATGAAGTTATCGAGGATCAGAGATAAATTGGCTTAGTACCTATATTGCAAATGAGATATTAGGCCTAGTCATAATCAAATAGATAAGACTCCCAACTAGTCTCCGAAACAAAATAGGATCAATAAGAGGTTCTCCATCATCTTTTCTATACTTTGTATTCAGCTTCATGGGAGTATATGCAACCTTATCATCAGAGAGATTAACAAGGTTGATTAAATCCACCATATACTTGTATTGACCAACATGTATGCCTTCTAGAGTATTTTTAACTTCTAAGCCCAAGAAATAAGTTAGAGCTCCGAGATCTTTCATATGAAATTTGGATTGAAAAAATTGTTTCAAATGACAAATGCCCTCTGTATCATCTTCTGTAATGATCATATCATCAACATATAGAAGTAATACAATGATACCTAATGAAGATTTTCAAAGCAACATACTATGGTCAGTATTGCTTTGAGAAAGTCTAGCACTTCGAGTAGTAGACCTGAGTTTTTCAAACCAGGTACGAGGGGCTTGTTTCAACCCATACAAAGATTTCTTAAGGTGACATACAAGATTTGGAGCTGATAAAGAATATCCTGACGGAGGCTTCATATAAACTAGTTCTTTTAATTCTCCATGAAGAAAGGTATTTTTTACATCTATTTGATGGAGTGTCAATTGACGAATGGAAGCTACTGCTAGTAAGGTGCGAATTGTAGTCATCTTGACAACCGAAGCAAAAACCTCATCATAATCGAGACCATATTCCTACTTATAACCTAAAGCCACCAACCTTGCTTTATATCGATCAACAGTGCCATCAGCTTTAAGTTTAATTGAAGAAACCCATTTGCTACTAGAAGCAGTAGAAGGAAGAGGTACCAACTCCCATGTCTGATTTTCTTCAAGTGCATGGAGCTCCTCATCCATGGCTTGTTTCCAGCTATCTTGATTAGCTGCTTGAGCATATGAATTAGGTACAGAAATAGAATTCAATGTAGTATGTAAGGCATATGATTTTTCATATCTTTCAAGTGAATAACCATATCGGTTTGGTGCTCCAACATGGCGAGATGAATGGCGAAGAGGGATGGAGTTATTAGTAGGAGAAATAATATTTCAATGGAAGATTCGGAAGCTGTGGTGTTAGGGGCTTCAATGGAATCAAAATCAAGCTCACAAGGTGTGCTGCCAGAGGATATAAGTGGGGTTGATGCTATACTTTGATGAGTGCCTAAGTCAAAACCTATTGAACAATTGATATCTGAAAAGTTTGGTATAATAGAAATTGGTGTTTGGTCAAGATGTTTTACTGTTTTATAATAATAAATGTGTTCAAAAAAAATGATATGCCTAGAAACCCTCAATCGATGATTTTCAGGATCATAACAGACGTAACTTTTTTGATTCTGACCATAACCAATGAACACACACTTGCCTGATTTGGCTGACCATTTTTTTTGCTCGTGAAGGGGTAGGTGGACAAATTAAATACATCCAAAGACACGTAGATGAAAATAATTTGAAATTTTATGGTAGAGACAAAAGAATGGAGAATCATTATTCAAAATCAGTGTAGGCTGCCTATTGATTGAATAAACTCTAGTTTGGGTGACTTCAACCCGAAAAGCTTGAGGAACACCAGACTCAAGAAGAAGGGCAAGTGCTATCTCAATAATATGCCTATTTTTTTTTTCCATAATTTCAGTTTCTCTGGAGTATCGGGACATGAATGTTGGTGAATTATTCCTCTATCATTAAAAAAATTAGACAAATCTTGTTTCATATATTCTCCTCTCGAGTTCGATTGAATTATTTTAATTTTAGTTTGAAATTGTATCTCGATCAAAGTGATAAAAGATTTTATTATTTGCAAACCTCAGATCTATGATGTAGAAAATAAATCCAAGTAAACCGAGTGGCATGATCAATAAATAGGATGAAGTATCGATCCCCCATATGAGAATTAATTGGAGATGGTTCCCAAACATCACTATGTACTAAATCAAATGGTGAAGAATAATTGGATGTACTTGAGAAAAAAAGAAGCTTATGGATTTTGGATTTAGCACAACTCTCACAGGAAAACTCAATAGGTAAAGAAGAAAGTTGTTTATTAGTTGGCATAAAATACTTGAATACATGCTCTAAGCATTCCACATGTGGGTGACCCAGTTGACAATGCCATAAAAACCAAATTTTATCGGTTGTCTCGATGTCAGATACAAATGCAGAAAGAAAATAAGTATGACTTGGTGCCTCATTAAAGCATAGTAGAAACAATCTTCTACATTTATGTCTCCTGGTGATCACTTTCTCCATCTGTAAATTATAAACAAAACAACCATGGTTAGAAAAAAAACAAGACAATTTTGCTCAACAAGTTGCTGATTGAATTATTGGATTTCTTATGGGATGTAAAAGAAGAAAAAATATGAAGATCATCATTCATATGGTTAGAAGCTTCTGAATCAATATGTCATACAGAAGAATTCAATTTTATACCTGAAAAGCTGGCAGCAGCAAGAGCACTAGAAATAGCACCCGAAAGAGTAGCAGCCACAGACTCTTGGATCATATGCTGGATAGCCGTTGGATCAATTGAAGGAAGCATTTGAGATTTGGCAGCATGGGTAGCAAAAGGTATTTTTAATAGTTTGATATGCTCGATGAGTCTGTTGTGTGGTTCTTGATCTCTTACGACATTCAGTAACAACATGGCCTTTCTTTTTTGCAATATTTATAGTAGTTTTTCTTTTTGCAATGTGCCACAACATACCCAAACTTCTTGCACTCATAATGCTGAATATGACTAAGATTGGACATACCAGATTTGGAGTAAGCAGGAGAAGCTATCATAGCTGCTGCAAAGGTATGAGAAGCCATAAGAGATGCGTGTGTGTGGAGTCGAGTTTCTTCTCGAAGGAGATCAGAAAAGATAGCATCCAGTTCTGGAGTTGTTTCTCTATTGAATATATTCGTCCGAATATTTTCAAATTCAGGACGAAGTTTCATAAGAAATTGGACAATTCTTGTCTTCTTGCGCTCTCTCATGATTTTTGGAATTGCAGAAGCAGACACTGTAAAGCTCAAATACATATCTTGTTCTGACCATAAAGCATTCAGACTGGAATAAAAGGACCGAATGTCCTTATCATCCTGTTGATATTCAAAAATCTCACGCTCTAATTCAAACTCACGAGTATGATTATATTGTGTATACATCTTCAATTGGTGCTTCCACATTTCGAAAGCAAGTTTGAAAGGGCGTAACCCCAAAGCAATGTCTTTTGTGACTGAATTGAGAAGCCAGGACATAACCCGAGCATTCTCAGTTTTTCATTTGGCCTTCTCATTGTCATCATTTGGCTCCTCTTTAGAGCCATCAAAGAATACCTAGAAGCCTTTTTCCTTCAACGAAGATGCGAAATTAAAATTCCCAAAGAGAGTAGTTCTTTCCATCAAATCTGACTAAAAGAATCTCATGTTGCTCGGTTGACATGATGAAAATGATGAAAAAATATCAAATTGAATCAGAAAAGTGAATATAAAAGCTAGACCTTATGATGGAGGTAACGGAGTATGTACCAGATCGAGAAGATCGAAAACAGATCTGATATCTAACTCAGTATGTGCTTGGCCGAAGAACTTGTATAACCAAAGGAAATAGATGGTGGCTCTGATATCATGAAAATATTCAGAGACAAAAAAAAAAAAAATCTAAAAAAATATGATTGTATTTTCTGCTGCTACATTACAGCCTTTGTTAGCTATTTATACACATATTAACAGATATTTTACAGCCTAATGATAAGCTGAATATATAACATTTTAGCCTTAACTTTAACTAACTGATTACTGATAAGTGCTGCTATAATCAAGGTCTTAACTTTAGCTAACTAGTTACCAATAAGTGCTGCTACAATCAAGACCTTAACTTTAGCTAACTGATAACAAAATAAGTGCTGCTACAATCGAGGCCAAGCTATAGGATTCCGTCAACATATTGATCATATAATGTTTACTAAAAATGGCAAATCAAGTTTGCCTTATCATTTTGAAACCTTAAACTATCTCAAATCAAGGTTGTTTGAAACCCAATAGGCTTATGATAGATCTCAAAAGATTATCTAATTTCAAAAAAAAAGAAAAGAAAAGAAAAATGAGTACCATATAAAAAGTTATATCTTTTAGGGATTTTGCCCCATAAACAAGCTTTGGATGTAGAGGATCTTACTTAAAAATTCTACCTATACCTTCCCAAAGTAGCCTAAGGAATCCATAGCAGATCCGGTGCTCCTGGATTGAAAGATCCCAAAGTATGCTCCCAACTCATTAATTGATCTTGAAACATATATTTAGAGGCATGGTTTGAGCAACCATCATAATATTTTGATCTTTGGTAATCTTCCATTAGATATGTTAGACTTTTGAGTCCTCTTGTCATAGATTTTATTGAAAAATGAACCCCATACAGTGCCAAGAATAGATATATATCAAGCTATATGTTTGTTCCATATTATGCTCACTTTGAATCTTCCCAATTTGCAAGCTGGCAATTTTTCAGATGCTTGAACACCAAAAGAGCTTCAAGTCAGTCTATTCTTCTCTTTCTTCTCTACTTTCTTTCCCTTTCGGTTTGAGTTGGATTGATAATTTTGGAACACTACTTTTAAAAAGTGAATACAATAATATCTTTTTTTGGAAACATAAGACCATTTAATATGATGTAATGATATCATTAAGATGTCATTTATACTGTAATTCATTGATAATGTAAATTAGTTTAGTATTCAAATGGACTATTTCACCACCCACAGGGTAAGAGATCTACTAGTTAACTAGCTGGCTAGTTAATCGAGGGAGGAAAGGTTATGAGTTCTGCATTCCCATGTATCTGGGCTTAATATTTACTTCAAAAAATATATTATCTAAATAAAACTTCCAGGATCAGGAGCCTAAAACACTTAGAGGAAAAAATTAAAAAAAATTAAACCTATTAAAATATGGACCACTTTACAGAGCTGAGGAGGTTCAAATATTTCCTATTGGCTCCATTGGTCAGAAGCACTTGGTGGTATTTGGCAAAGAAAAAGGATTTATTTATTTATAAAAACTAGTTTTGTGATTGTCCATAAATGTTACATGGAAGCATGATATGATGTTAACTATATGATACATGATATTAAACAATTTATATATTTGAAAGTGGTAATCTAAAAAGGAGCATTAGTCCCAATGATGATCCCAGGGGCAGCAGAATGGCATGGACCGATGGACATTTATGGTCCTCTCGTGTAACGGAAAAGGTCTGACATTGTGAGCAGGCGCAATCGGGGAGTCCAGTCTGATTCAAATTTTGAATTTTGTCTGATGGACCTGCAGGTATTAAATGAAGCTTTGTTGTTTGGGGGTCCAATGGTACCAATGATTAAGCAGGCTTCAGATCCTCCTTCCACGTGGGATCGATGGTAGAGCGTTCTTGCTTATAAATAAATAAATAAATATTTTTTTAAATAAATTATAAAAAAAATTTAAGATTGAAGATAAATTATATTTATATCTAATAGTTTAAAAAATCTTATACCTCCGCGGGTCAGTTTGGGTGATTGGATTCAAAATTCAAAAAAATTTGTAATCTAACCATTAAAAATATTGAATTATAAGTTAGGGATAGGTTGATCTTTATAAATATCCAGAACTATCTTTTGTGTGGACTGATCCGAATCTCACAGAAAAAAAAATGACCTCAGCTAATTATTTTTTTAATACGAAATCAGAGTAGCCAATCCACATAAAAGAAAATCTTGGATAGTTGTAAATATAGGTTTAGCTTAGTCTATAATTCAATATTTTTTTTGGTTGTATTGGTCCAACTTACGAATCTTTTGTGATTTTGGATCTAACCATGTAAACAGACTCTAAAATTTGTTTTTATCCAATATTTTGATCCATAACTTGATAGAATATTAGTCAAATTGTTAATCTTAAATAGAACCCAAATGCCATATCAAAAAAATTTTAAAAATAATAAAATAATTTTAAATAACATAATATCTAGCATAGAACATAAGAAAATATGTATATCCTTCTTCCTGTTTGGTGTTCAAAGATAATTTTGACTTTTCATAAGAGAAAATAGTTTTACTAACGCTGTTAATTTAACTTAATGTAAATATAAATTTTATAAATTATCAAATATAAATATAATAAATATAAATTTTATCGAATTTTTGTAATTTACTCATATTGTTATATCCAAGTAAGAATATTTATTTATGTCTTACACTGAGATAAATGAATAAATAAATATATAATAGGTAGTTGTCCAAAAGGCATGATCCTATCAAACAATTTTTATTTTATTATAGTGTAGATGAGAGGATATCATTAGTTCCATATTAATTGTGAGTCCCATATTAAGTATAGCCTTGTATCATCCAAACTCTTCAAATCAGCCAGAAGATAAAAAATTGTAGAGATCTTTTTTCTTCCTATAGTTAAAAGACCAGGACATATTTTTTTATTGAAAAATGAATATGAATTGGTTAATATTATAATACAAATTAGATTTGGAGCGGAATTCAATAATAAAAACCTGAGGATCATAAAAAAGTTCAATATCCATACCATTATCCTTGAGTAACATATTATTATTAGATTTGAAGGAGACCAATCTTGCTAATGATCTAGGTCATTAGTTTAATCAAATTCATATTAAAAATATTAAAATAAATTAAAATAAATATATAATATAAAAAATAATAAGTTTTCATACTAAATACCACCATCATTTTTCATTGCAATGTAAATAAAAATGACCATGAATTATCGATTTTTCGAGAGACTTTAAGAAAAGTTGTATATAGATATAGGAATATGTATAAGTTAATAATATTTGTCAATACCTTATAACAATAAAGTTTAGAAATATTATAAATAACTAAATAAACAGAAATGGGCATAGTACAAATAGCAATGACCACTTGGCAAGATGGTCTCCGGCTATTGGGCAACGCATCATATACCTGAACCATAGGATAATTCTTCGGCACAAGAGCTTTATTTTGGGTAAAAAGACCTTAATTTTTTTCATAAAACAAACAAAGTACCTGAACCCGAATATTTGAAGTGGGTTGATAGGACGAGTCCAATGTTATTGAATTTGGAGAAGAATTTTGGAGTTTGCCCAAATAATGCTCGACCCAAGCCTAACCTATTCATAGCTTAATCCTTTTCTAACAGACTTAATAACCCAAAGCCAACCTAACAATTAAAACTTCTACCAAACACAATAGAAACAATATTTTCTTTACATTAAAATAATCATGGGAAACCGAAATGGGTGCAGAAAAATATTTCTTTACAGCAAAAACAACATTAAAATATTTTCGGAGAGTAAAATGTTGGTAGCATTCAAGATTCATGAAGAACTAAACCTGGCTTTGGATAATTCATTATAAAAACGATATTAAAGTTATTGTTGCTAAGTACCCCCTTCAACAAAATCATGCTTTGCTCATTCTAGAGCTTCTTATTTATTCTTCAAATTATCTAGCAAAGAATGCAATGAACTATGCACCAAAGCCAGTACTTCCTACTAACAAATGCAATGGTTGTGATGAAAATTGGCCAGCCCAAGGGACTAGTTGGGGCTTGTCAAAGTCATTTGGGTGGTGACGGGCACATCCTAATTGGTGCGCTGGATCTGGGCCTGTAAAGAAATCAGATGGTTGGCCTGGTGCCGCCTAATTTAAGAGGTGTCCTACCGACAAATTTCTCATGATTTAGGTGGCTCCTCCTTGGTGATGCTACCACGTAGCTCGGCCGCTTCGATGGAGTTGGAGAAAGCAGTAGTAGTTGGCCAATTCCGATGTACATTTTTCTTCTTTTTTTAAACTAAAATTCATATTTCATTTTCTTTTAAAAAATAACCAGATAAATTTAAGTAACTATTATGATGATTTTTAATGTTATATTTCTTCTAGAATTTATTTGGTAAAATTCGATGCAGCACAAGCCCTTGGATCCACATGAAAATATGTGTCCAGTAGAAGCTTAATTTTTTGTTCATGCACATCACAACCCCTCAATTGCATTAAACCGACCAACTTCTTAATAAAAAAAGCAATAACTTTTTCTTTTTATCTGCAATTTTGCATATCATACCCCTCAATTCATCATTTTCACTATGAAATCATATTGCTTCTCTTTTGTCTAGTACTCTTCGGAAAATATAACATCCAATTTGTACTGTAAATAGCTATATGTATTGAAAAAATAGAAATGTTGACGTAAAAGGGTGTTAAATCAATTTTATACTTAAAATGATGTCATTAATATTGTCAGTCATAAACAAAAAAATTTATCAGCCAAAATTATTGAAACGCACTGTTGTGGTATAGAAAAGAGAACATTATTAATCCCATATTGATTGTGAGTCAAAGAGAACTCTGATTTATATAATAAGGAATCATCCTTTCATATGTAGTATCTTTTAAAGGATAAAATCATGAGACCTATGGATCACAGCGCACAATACTTTATATGCCAAGCTATTAGTTTTTGACTGCAACAATGACATGCTAGCACTATAAGAAAAATGACTATTAAAATTAGCCATCATTAATAGTCAATTTACCATCGCTAAAAATTCGATGGAAATAACTTCATCACTAATTACTGTTATTAGCGATGGCAAATCTGCCGTCGCTAATAAAGGTAATTAGCGATGGTATTAGCAACAAAGTTTCGTCATTAATTATTTTAATTTTTTTCTTAATTAAACCGTTAAAAAACTATTAGGGATGGCGATTTCGTCGCTATTGCCATCGCTAATAGTTTTTTAATTTTTTTAATTAAAATTTATAAATCTATTAGCGATGGTAGTTTGTGCCACTAATGCCGTCACTGATAATTTTTAATTTTTTAAAAAAATTTATAATTAAATATTTTAAAATTTACTTTAATCACAGTAATAAGTAACAATATTTTCTAAAATATGTTACAAATAAGATAGCAATTATATAACACAATCATAAATATAAAATTAATTATATTATATTAAAATATAAATTATATAATTTTATATATAGATACTGCTTTACAAGTATCAAATTTGCATACATATCAAAAAAAAAATCATGTATGATCCTCCTTGTCGTCCTCTTCATCCTCCTTCTACTCTTTTATGTCCTCTCCAGCAGCTGGTGGATGAGAGCCAGATATCATAGCATCCTGTAATAAAAAAAATAAAATATTATTAATAAGTTTTGATACAAAAGTATATATATTGATACGAAAATATATATTTTGATATACTACTCCGATTCTCAAATAGACTATTCTTACACATTTCATTCGATGATACGGAGTTATAAACAACCCCGGCCCATCGTTTGGATAATTAGATTAAATTTTTATCCCTTATATCTTCTTTCTACACTCAAGCCTAAATATGTGAAGCTTCTAAATATAAAAAGTTAAAATAAGTAAAAAAAATTATTAATAGACTTACCTACTATGATGGTTGTGACAATTAGCCCAACTGATTGCGCAGATGCGGATCTCGAAGAATCTCAACAATCATATCATGGACGGCGTCTTTGAAGCTCTAAGATTGCTGGCTTTAAAGCCTTTGCACGACCTCCTCTACATATGCATCAGCCCACATTTGGATCATCGAGCCCAAAGAGGAGGACATCGATGAAAATCCTCAAGCCAGTGGAGGGTCGAAGCTATGACTGAATCCTATGATCCGACTCCTACTCACCCCTCCAGTGCCCCTGAGCTATCCCTCGAAGTCAAAAAGGGGCTGAGAGGATGGGCCCTCGCCGTGCCGTGATACGAGATACTCCGTATAATCTACCTATACAGTTTAGAAATTTATTAGTCCATATATATCAGTATATACAAAAACTTAATAAATAATATTTTAAGTTGTTATCGCGATCTATCGAGATCGAGGATCTAAGTAATCACCAGTCCTCCTAGACTGGTATGTGGCCTCCCATATCTGTAGTTGCCCTGGTGCATGACCCAGCTACCATATCTAAATAAGTAATAAAATTAAATTAATTAAAATATACATATGATTAATTCAATATGAAATTAATTTAAGTATAAAATTTTTATCAATCTATTGGCCACAACATGCGTGCCAACAGAGCCATCAGCGTGCTTGATCAAATACTGCTGGGTGGACCAATTTTGTCGTACTCTCTGCCGCCTACCAGAGTACTCAGTACTCCACTGGCCATAGAGAGCCTCCCATATGTCCATCTGCATCCAGTGATCTATGTAAGACTTTCAATCCGATGATGACTCGAAACTAGAGTGCTCTATGGTAAACTGTCGAAGACTATATAGCCTATCCCGAAACCTCCGTATGGCCACTTCCTCGAAGGTCCGACAGCTAGCCTCCTTATCTTGAGGAGTCTCGAATCGATAGTATCTCTGTAAGTAGAAGCAACTGTGTATTAATAAATAGAATACAAACTTACTGCGAATTTAAAAATTAAATACCTTTGATTTATCAGGAATATCTCCTAGGCTGCATCACGAGCCCCTGATGGCCAACTGGAGAACTTGTTCATTGACCCCAATATCAATCATCGAATGATGTCAGTAATCACACGAGGCACCCCAGGCTTTATAAATGTACTGCAAAATTTATTTTGAACAATAAATGTTAGACTCTAAAATGGCTAAAATTTAAATATATTCAGTGAAGATATATAGTACTTACATGTAGCTCTGAACGTGGATGAACTCTCTATCCTTCGGTCGAGTCAGAAGTGCCGCGAGTTAGGCGGATCCTCTACCACACCTCTGACTCTGAGAGCCGGGCATGACTCCGTGTGACTGTGGGGTCACTAGTGACCCCATGTCGTCTAAACCTAAGAGTATCAAATCATTATAAAGAATGTTATATTAGATAATAAAGGATAAAATAATATAAAGAAGAATATCTAAAATATTAGAGTTTACCTCATGGTACGTGTGGCGCAGAAGCATATGAGCTAGCGGTATGAGAGCTCTCCTTCAGAGCTCTCTTCTCGGCTGCGACAGCTTCGGCCTAAGGAAGATATGATTTATGATCTCTGAAAATAAAAATAACTATATATCATATTGGACTAACTGTGTATCAGAATAAAATAATTATATATCATATTTATTTAACTATATATTATGATATCTTAACTATATACCAGTAGACCAATACATTATCATGTACTGCTGGATGAGAATCATTTTTCTGCTGATACATTGCAGGTGTTAACTAACAATCTTACATAACATCTTTTCTTGGATAGTTCCCCTAGCATATTATGCACATTTGGTTGCTTTTCATGCTCGGTATTATGTAGAGTCTGATCTCTCTAATGGAAGATCGACATCGGTTTGTGGGTCTAGCTTCTTGGTACCTTTCGGATGTTTGGTATCCTTCAAATGGGTGGCAATATAAAACAAGAATTTAAAATGAGTCAGAGGTGGGAAAGTTCATCGCAAGCGAGAAGTACTACCTCTTCAGATATTTGGTACCCTTTGGATTCTTTGTTTGATTCTTTCTCTTCTTCCACTTCTTCATCTTCTTCCTCTTCTTGTCCTTCTTGGATAGGATTGTCCTTTAAAATAAATTCAGAATTATCTACCTCCTCATGTTGGTCATCATATAGGAGAAAATCTAGAGCATCCAATTCTACATCTATGAAAGACTGATGAACTCATGATGTTTCATCCTTTTGAAAGCATTCTGGTAAATGGGGCTCTTCTTCTTCTTCTTCAAGTGCGTAATGAATGGTTCGAGATTTAATTTTGCATATAGCCCACCATTCTTTTCTTCCTCTCTCTCTTGATAGAAATGGAGTATAATATACTTGAACAGCTTGTTCGACTAGCACAAAAGGATCATTGACATATACTTTTGATCCATATTTGATTTCAATAAGCTTGTGCTGTGGATCAACCTTCATAAAATTGTCGGTATCAAACCATCGGTACTTAAACAGAATGACACTATTACCTCCAAGATATGGCAACTTGATCATTTCTTCGAGGATTTCATAGTAGTCACTCTCTGTCTTTGCCCATCAACTGCCCTTTATACACATACTGCTGCTCATTGTACTCTTATGATATCTATATTGCCGTGTGTGAAATTTAAAACTATTTACATTATAGCCATTATAACATGTCATGTACTTTGTTGGCCTATAACCTAATGTCTTAGCTTCCTAGGTATGGATTCGCCCCCTTCTTAGCTTCAGTTGGTCCTCCTTGTAGAAAAGCATTCAATCATTATGGCATTTATCTATCTTCTCATATCCCATGCCTAACTCTTTCATCTTTTTCTTTGAAGTATAAAAGCTTCCAACAAGCTTCTCATCCTTCGGTAGCATCTTCTTTATTATTGCTACCATCCTATCATAACAATTAACCATCATATTAAACTTGACCTTCAAGTTCGACAACTCTGATACAGCTGATAATATAGTATGTATTTCACATTCCGTTCACAGTGGTTCATTAGCATCTTTCAGCATACGATAGAAATCGCTACCGTCAGTTTTTGGATCATCCTCCATATTTCAATCAAATTCAGGACCAACTGTATCCATAACCATGTCTACCATTTTGTCTGTGTCCCTATCCTATCGAGAACTTTTAACCATTCTGTCCACTACCAGGCCACACCCCTCCTTGAGTCCAGTTCAAAAAAATTTTTTGAACTTCAGACTGGGCTTAGGGCCTAGAGTCCAATCGTCAAACTGCTCTGGCCACCACCGGAGTAGATGAGCAGGCTAAAAATGATTTGACTGTGGCCCGATCTCGAACTCCTGTCGTCGAAAGCAGTAGGGCTACTCTCGTCGGAGAGCTTCCCAAAGTAGTTTCACCTTTCGAGAATAATATTAATTTAAATAATATTATTAATAATATTATTAATAATATTATTAATAATATTATTAATTTAATTATTATTAATATTTAATTTAAATAATATTATTAATAATATTATTTAAATTAATATTAATAATATTTAAATTAATAATATTATTAATTTAAATATTATTAATATTTAAATTTAAATATTATTAATTTAAAATTAATCAGATAAATATAATTTTAAATATTAAAAATTTAAAAAGATGGGAACGGGTTATGGTGACAGCGACGGAGCCATCGCCGTCACCGTCACTAAAAATCACCTAGTAGCTTTGACGGTGGTGTGGGTCCGGTAGTGGGTCGGTGGTGCGGCACTCTAACGGCTGGGCGTCCGAAGGGGGGAGGGGCGGGGTGGAGAAGGGGAGGCAGCCATGGGTTCAGTCCAGCAAGGAGAGGGATAAAGGGAAAAGGAGGAGGCGGTTGGGGGCCCGATTTGGTAAGGAGAGGGGCAGTCCTGTGAAGAGAAAGATGGCGAGAGCCCCCATTTGAAAGAGGAGGGTGATCCAGCAAAGGGAGGGCTCGAAAACATGCGATTTGGTCATAAGATGACATCGGATCGGAGACGGAAACGGCGGTGCGGGAGCTGGGGGGAGGACGTCAAGGACTTCAATGGTGTGGTGGGGGAGAAAGGGTACCGGAGACGAGGGGGAAGAAGGGAGGTGGAGGGCGATCCGACGAGGGGAGGGCTCGGGAACACACGATCCGATGAGGGGATGCCGGATCGGAGGCAGGGATGGTGGTGCGGGGGCTAGGGGGAGGAGGTCGGGGGCTCCAACGGTACGACGGGGGAGAAGGAGGACCAGAGGTGGGGAAAAGCGGGGAGGCAGTCGGAGACCCGAGGGTTTTAGGGCAAACTATTAGCGATGGGTAGCTTTCGTTGCTAAAATCATCGCTAATATATATTTTTAAAATTTAAATTTGTAGCGATACTTTTGCTGTCGCTAATAAGTATTTAAGCTGTCGCTAATAAGTCTGCAGGGTTGGAGGAAATCTGGGGGAAAAATTTAGGATTATTAGATTTGCCATCGCTAATAAAGTAAATTCGTCACTAATAATTCAAGAAATAAATTAAAAAAATAAAATTATTTGATTATTAAAAATTGGTAAAATACCATCGCTAATAAGATAATCTCGTCGCTAATAATCGTAGAACCATATTAAAAAGGTAAAATTACTTGGTTATTAGTGATGGCAAAATGTGGTTGCTAATAAGATAACTCTATCGCTAATAATTCTATAACTAAATTAAAAAATAAAATTATTTCTTATTAGAGATGCAACTTGCCGTCGCTAAAAGTCAAAACTATCGTGGCTAAAATTTTTTTTTCGCAACGACAAATTTGTTAATCGTCATTCGCCATCGGTAAAAATTATTATTAGCGACAGCAATTTTGCCATCGCTAATAACCGTTGGTAAAAAAATATTTTCTTATAGTGTAGGTAGGGGACTAGGCTCGGCTAATTATGTGCATATATTTCCAAGCTCAAACATAAAAGTAAGCTGCCCCCTTGGGCCTCGAGCATGGCTGGGCTTCATATGAATTCTCCATGTCCAAACCCACTCAAATCATGTGTCGGGACTATCGGGTCGGACAGGTTATCTGGCCCATGCTCAGGTCTAGAGACCACCCCTATAACTGTGGGACTCTTTCTACCTGTATACTAGTTTGTGATAAAAATAAGGAAGAGAGCATCTCCCATCCATGCACAAACTCCTCCTTTATAGGAGGGCTATGGTGAAAAATAAGGAGGACACCTTCCGTCCATATACAGACTTTTTCTTGACTAGGAGCTTATGTTGTGGTGTATAAAAAAAGACATCATTAATTTCATATTAATTGTGAGTCAAGGAGAACTCTGACTTATATAGGAAAAGATAATTTTTCTTATGTGAGGTACCTTTTGAAGGATAAAATCGTGAGGCACCTTTTAAAGGATAAAACTGAGACCCTTGAATTATAAGGGACAATATCTCACATACCGAGTTATGAGTTTTTGGCTACAACAAGCACCATTAAGCAAAGAAGGTGATTTGACAGATATATAAGCCAAATAGTGATTTTTGAAACATAAAATAGACATCTTCATGTTACCTATTAAATGGATAGGAGAGAACTTTATGTCATTAAAAAAATTATTAAACAATACTATTTTCTGGGTCACAGGCAAGAAGTCACAATCACACACCAAAATTCCACTAGAATAATCAAATGGAGAGGATGATATAACAATGATGATGATGGTATAAATGTTGCTGATTCTGACCATGATAACAATGTGAGCGTATTGACCTTTAATTAAAACAGAAGACTAGTCTTTATTCTATTGTCAAAACCTGCGAGACCCACCAAGTTTTCAAGATTCTCCATCTCCCACTAGCCATGCAACGTGCCTTCTTTTGTTGATCGGAGTCACCATCATCTATAGGAAATATTGCACCAACTGCAAGAGACCGCAGCTACTAGGACGGGGACGTTTTCTCACGTATTAGTGCACAAATAATAAAGCAGTGTCTTCTTTTCTTTATTTCCTCGATCGCCCACTCATTAGCATTTCTCCATACAACCAATATAATCTGTGTTCAGAGAACTCCATTCTCTACTTAGTATCATCATTCACCATACTATTTAATGTCATGGTATAAACAAACTATTCAAAACATGCTCATTTCTTAATAAAAATCTTCAATGATTAACAAATTATACATAGTAATTATGTAACTGATGATATACATGTGTAGCTGTTGGTAAAGCTTATTGTTGTGTCTTCAATGTTTCTTCTTGGATGCACCAATAAATGGATGATAATAATCATGTTTTACATTTATCGCTAATGTATGGAGGCAACCTATGATGATTTTTAGTAATTTTCAATTTTCTACTCTATCTGCATACTCCCAAATATTAAACAAAGTTCTAGACTTTTGACTTTGATGCTATATGATGAGATGCTGGGGACCTCTTCTTACTTTTTCTTCCCCACATTTGCAACCCTTTGGGACCAAAGGGAGTGCTTTATTTTTTTAACCAATAACCTTCGAAGCTCATGGGCAGTGTAATGGAAGGTGTGAACAAAGGGACCATGCTGGCAAGTGCAAGGGCATGAAAAATCTTATGAGATTTCACAATCCAAGACTGATAAAAGACTCCTCTGCACACTTTTAGTCTGTAGGTGGAGCATGAAATTTTAGTTAAAGTTTCACTCCACTAACAGAGTCCATGTGAACAAAAGAACAATGAGATCAGTCAGTGGAATCTCCATTCGATAAGTCCTCTACTTGATAAATCGTTCTACATTCTACATTGACCATCAAAGTGCACCTCCATACTGAGGATTGTATTGATTAAAAATAATTGAGTAAGGTATCACTCAAACAATCTGAACAAATAGTTTCAAACAACAAAATTGGACACTGAAACGGGAAATATGAATCTTAACATATATCTTAACAAGCTCGGTGACAAGTAAATACAAACAACTTAAAAGGCAGCAAAAGAGTGGAAATAAAGAAAAAAAATTATTCAAGATGAACACCGTGTCTCCATAAGAGGATCTAAAGATCAAACTTGATCAATAAGCTGCAGCAAAAGGTTAATCAGATAGCATTAGAATTGGACTTTGTGTTGCGGGACTTTCTCCTCAGAACAATCATCCAAGTAATGGCTTCCAACAACAAGGCAATACCACCCAAGATGCATATCACAATGATATATGCTGTGGTCCACTTCTGATCAGTACCTAAGATTTTCAGGCCTTTGAAGACATTGATGATACCCAAGATAATGACGGTGTATCCTACCAAGTAATGGTAAATGTTCCAGTAGAACCGATACTTGTGATCCTTGTTGGGCCTCAAAAACAATGCAAAAACCTACAAAAAAGAAAAGAAAAAAGAAAACAAAAACTTAGTTTACTAGATATCATCAGAAAGCATTCCTTTTAAATAATCAAAGTGATTATTGACCAAGAGGAGATCCTAGAGATGCAGGAGAAATCTGGCTATAAAAGGCTAACTATTGATAAAATAATTCCTAATCTATTTTTAAAAGAAAAATGTAGCCCATACTTTCAAAATTCACGTATATACTAGGGGAAATGGGGTAACATATTTGTTACCTGTAGGGTTCCAAGAGCGAAGAGGGTGATTCCGATGTTCCGATGAGTGGTGTGCTGGACTCCCTTAGACTTGCTCCCCAGATTGAGACCGGTTCCCCAGCCAGCAACCCCCACAATGTAACCAATAAGCTGGCATGACACATGAAGGTAAAACCATGCAGGATCTGCTGACTGGAATGTTTTCAGATATCTTGCAAAGATTGCTCCAGTTGGAAGCAAAATTCCCCAACTCACAGCATTCAAGATTCCATGTATCTAAAGCACGAGAATGATTAAAGAAATAAGTTATAAAAGTTAATCAACAAAAGCTAGCAGGATGCTGGCTGATAGAAACATATATCCCTTCACTGTATTTGGAGGCCTAGGTGTGAGGATATTGACTGCTAAAAACATGCATTCCTTGTGTTTAGAGATCAACAAATCATAAAACAGATGGGTGGTTGGGATGGATTTCATTTCATCAGTAGTCATAGTGACAAGGGCAACAATTGTACTGCAAGGTGAACAGTGTACCGCAAAAGGGATTTTTGCAATAGAAAGTTAGATTCGATCTCTAGATAGAACATGTCACTGTATTACTACCCAACACATAGTGAAGTAAGCGTTGATTCTTTGTTTTCCTTTTTAAAGACACTACTTGATAGAATTAAGAGTAGTTGAGGTTGCTTTCTTCCCTGATAAAAAATAAAAAAAAGTGAATATGATATATATATTCACTATCGAAACGTATTATCAAAAAGAGATAGAAGAGAATGGAGAAAATTGAAATGTATTATCAAAAATAAACAGAAGAATCACTATCGCATACAGCTAATAATGTATGTACAGACAACTCCACCCAAAAAAATAAAACAACGAATCAAACAAAACTATCAAAATCTTAAAATTATTGCCAAGGTAACATAGTGACATCGAACCCCTTACCAAAAGAGGAAAGAATCACATCCTCAAAAACTATATATATATATATATATATATATATATATATGACCCTCCCATATTCTCTCATCAAACATACTTTTAATTGTAATGATAAAACCTCTTTGGAGTTTTTTTTTTTTTTAAAGAGAGAAAATAAAATAAAATAACAAAACTATCCAAATCTTATTCTTATTTCCAAAATTTTCTACTTTAAAACAACAAAGTGCACCACATAACCGTCACCAAATCCATATAAAAATATAGAAATTTTACCAAAAAAGAAAGGAGAAAAAAAAAAAAAAAGAGTGTAACTGGATTTCCACATCCTTTGTGATTGTTTTATTTATTTTTTTCAATTAAAGTGTTTTGATTTTCACCCCCCCAAAAAAATTCCAACCTCAATTTCTAATTTAACTATTCATACTCTCTGCTGCGGTCAACAGCTCATGGCTCAATACGTGAGATTTTGGCCACTCTGATAGATAAACCTCATGATTTTATCCTTCAAAATAAGCTTCCCATAAGAAGGATGATCCTTTTCTATATAAGTTAGAGTTTTTTTTTTTGACTCACAACCAATATGAGGTTAATGATTCTCTCTCTTTTACACTATGACATAGCTCCTTAGTCCAGAAGATGTCCTCGTCCTTATGTTTACCACAAAGAGGAGCCCCATAGTTATAAGAATGGTCCCTTATTTGACACGTCACTTTTGTGGCCAAAAACTCATGGCTGAGTATATAATATATTATCTATTTTGTCTCTAGGCCTCATAATTTTGCCCTTCAAAAGACGTCTCATATTATCTCTGTCTTTTCTTAAAGTTAATCAACAAAAGCTGGCGAGACTTTCTTTTCTACGCTCTTAAATTTCTGTTTGTTTTCTTTTGGGGCTATGAACCTATCCCAAAAAGCTCATTATTTTTGGGATGATATAAGGAAAGGATCCTAAAGAATTAAATTCTTGCGATCCCAAAACAATAAAAATAACAAAAGAGTCCAGATTCACTTTATCTTCTTTAAAATAAAAAAAAAGAGAAAAAAAATAAAGAGGATTACTTACGTTCCTCTTCCTGGTGCCAGAATCCCCAGACCCAGAGCTGACCCCCAAGATCAAATCCAAGGTGCCCTTGGAGTTCATATTGTCCTGATTAAAGGCGTGCTTGTCCGGCACACCGGCAGTCACCGATTCCCCCACCTGCCACACCTGATTCACCACCGTCATCTCCTTCCCCACCTTCACCGTCCCGAACATCCTCATCGTCCCGCCCACGTACTCCGCCGCCAGATCCGCCGTCTCGAACGCAATCTTCGACTCCTCCAGCGGCCCGTACCCCTTGATGTCGTACGTCTTCACCACCATCCTCCCGTCCGCCCCCCGGAACGTCGCCAGCGTCTGCGACCCCACCATGCCCGTCCCCGTGGGGTTGATCGCCCACGCCACCCAACCCCCCTCCGCCGCCGGCGGCGCCACGAAGGCGATCGAGAGATTCCCCGCGGCGCGGTCGTAGGTCCAGTGGATGGAGGCGGACAGCTGGGGAAGGTCGCTGCAGGACGCGAACACCCGATTCGATCCAAGATTCTGGGACTTGCATCCCTG
>NC_025999.2:80617044-80637371 GCF_000442705.2 Elaeis guineensis
AAGACAATTAATATCCTTAATCCTTAATCCTCATATACGAGTGGCTTAAGTTCTTCTTTTGATATTTTTTATTAGATTATCCTTTTAAAAGGTCTAAAATATATTAGGCTTCTAAAGAAACGGGACTCTAGAACTTCTAAAACAGATAGGTCAGTATATATAAATTTTAACAACTTTCAAAAGAGGAAGAAGAGAGATACTTCTCAATCTAGGGATGAAGGTTAGATATAATGTATTAAATTATTAATTATAAATGAGTTATTTTGAAATATTTTGAGACTTTAGATTTTAGTTGACCATATGTTCCGGAGCCATACGTGGCTACACATGCATTACAACTAGTTTTATGAGAATGAGGTAGTTTTTATAATTCTCAGTTTTAGATTTCTTGAGAAGCAAACCCAAGAAACTATTCCTATAAAGTTTACATAAGCTTGTTTACACAAAATCCCCTAACCAAATGGCCATAGCAAATTTCTATGTTCTTGGAGTTGCTATTGATAATCACAGTCTGCAATCTTGCTATTACTTTGGACTTGCATCAATTTAAGGCCTTCACTCAAAAAGTTGGTAACCTGCTATTTTAATTCGCGGATATGTTCTTCAAATTTTCAGCACATTGAAGACCTTATCATTATATATTACATGATTAATGTGATTTTCTCCAAAAAGATGTGTACCCTACTCTCTGGAATGAATAGCTGTCTCATTTACATATAACGCAAGGTTGACTTTTCGACCCGTATTGGTTATTAGATTGGTTCATTGTAACAACTCTAAGGTTTTTCTCCTTCTTCATCTCTTTTTTTTTCTTTTTTTTTTTTAAAGAGTATTCTTATGATATGTTTAGCTTGATTTCTAGTATTTTTTTTATTATATTTTTATTAGTTCTAAATAATCAAATAAAATCAAAGAAAGAAGCATATGCAACCTTGCCTGCCATGCACCATGAACTTAAAGTTGACCCATGCAAAAATCGCACAAATCATGATAAATATCTCAGGGATACTCAACAAGTGTCCTGACATGTCCTTGTAGGTTTGGGCAACCAATCCTCTTTTACTTGATGCTCTTGCTAGAAGTAGCCCATTTCGAAAAAACTATCTATTAAGAGAATGGGAATTGCATGGCAGATTAGATAGCCAACTTTATTGCCAACCATGACATTTATTTACGCTGGATTAACTTCTCTTGACTAAATTATGTCTTTCTTCCCTTTGTACTTGATGGAAGAGAATTTTATAGCCAGACATTGCTTCATGCATAAATGGACGTTTTTTCTTTTTATTTGATGAGCACATTAGAAGTTATAAAGGTGAGCTTCTACAATCTTATGTCACCTCATCCATCTAGCCAAGTGGAGAGATCTAAAGCCTCCATGTCTCTAGTTTATTTTACCTTTATATTTTTTAAGTCTCATTAAATCTTAATTTTTTAGAAAAAATATTTTGAATTACCTTAAAATGCACATAAAAAATTTTTCAGCCCAAAACTGCTGGCAGGCTAACTCTGCAACTAATTAACTCATTGTGTTTGGCAATAAATTTATGAGTTGCACCAACCTCTCCTTGCCACTTGACAAGAGGACTGTTCATGTGCCCTCTATGAAGCCTTGCCACATTATTCTTTTATTTAATCTAATAATTCTAGAAAGCAAAGGAATGCAAAAAGGCAAGTGTTTGCACATTTTAAATACATCCTCTTTTAAATTGGTCATGGCTTTGTTTGATCAGAAGTGCTTAGGTTCTCTTTCATACCTCAAGTAAGCTGACTTAAAATTTGTTAAGTGATTAATATGAAGGAAATAGAAGAGAAGAAATGAGGAAATAGTAAATAGATTTTACTAAGAATGACTATGATATCGCATTATAGAAGAATTAACCATGATAAGAGGATGAGGAATCAATCACCTCCACTGCTCTAATCACGAGCAGTTCTTTCACTCAAATGCCATGTAAAAGAAGTAAGTCAATTCCTTTGCTTATAGGCGATGCTCAAACCAATTTTTGATGATAGAAAAAAAAAGTTCATCAATAACTTTATAAGTCACTTGAATACTACCACCTAGTTGAGAGAGAAGAATAGGAGAGAAGAGAAAAGAATAGGAGAGAAAGTTAATATTTTCTTTTGGTTGGAAGCTTTTTCACCAAAGAAAAGGAGATAAATGAAGAGAATATAAATCCTCTTCAATTTTTTTTTTCTAAATCGAACGGATTTGGAAAAAAAAATTGAAAGTTAAGTAAATCTTTTATAATTTCCATCTTATCCTTGAGGCGTATTTCCTTTCATTCAATTAAGACTCCTACGGATAGAAAAAATAGAAATTGCAAGCCACATCCTCTTACGCGATTGAGACTCCTGCGGATAGAAAAATTGCCTCCCATGGGATTGAAGCGGTCCCTATGCGATTGAGACTTCTGTGGATGAGAAAGACAATGAAAACTAAAAAAAGACGTAAAAAATTGAAAGGTAAGGCCTTTTCCCACTTGCATTAATTTTTTCAAAAAATTTTTACTTCTCTTTTTTGGAGATATGTGGGGAAGGAGATATGTAGGAAAGGAGAGTTTCTCATTTATTAGAAAAAAATTAATATCATTATAGCATACTTATTTTAAAAATATATTTATTTTATTTAAATTTAAATAGATATTTAAATTGAAAGATAAGAAAATGAATAAATAGATGAATTGCTCTTATAGAAGAGAAGTCGATGACTAGCTGCAGCTGAAATAATTTATCATGTTATAAATTTTATGGTGCGACACAGTTTTTATCATCGTTGGAATTATGTTGGTCAGCCTATTGGTCAATTTTTCATAGAAAGATAGTTGGTATGAGATAAAATAATATGATATTTAAGCACAAATGAAAAGTATCGTGATATTATTCGAATGGGACCACATGCTTTTATAAATTTATATGAGATCTTATAAAAAGATGGTAGTCTTCAACCCACTCAACAAGTAATAATTGAAGAGCAAATTGCTAACTTTTTTCACACATATCACATAATGTGAGAAATCATATAATTTTATTTTTCTTTCATTGCTCTAATGAAACCATTAGTCATCATTTTCACAGAGTATTAAGAATAATAATATCCTTAGAAGATCAATTTTTGGTTCAACCTATAAGAGAGCAAGTTTTCTCAGAAATACTCAACAATAGTATGTTTTTTTCATATTTCAAGATAAATCAAATTTTATTTAATTTATTTTTAATTATATAAATATATATTTAGATAAATATTTACATAAAATTTATATATTAGGATTGTGTGGAGCTATTGATGGAATATATGTTCATGTTAAAGTGTCTTATTTTGATACCTCAAGTTATTTTGATAGGAAGGATTATCTAATACAAAATGTATTAGCTATATGCCCATTCAATTTAAAATTTGCATATATCTTGTATGACTGGGAAAGGACAACATCTGACTCAAGGAAATTAAAAATTCACTTAGGAGAGAAGATAAGCTAAAGATTCCTAAAGATAATCTTTAATAATTAATAAATTATATTTTTTTATAATTTAATAAAATAATTACTCATTTTTATTAATTTTTATTAGATAAATATTATCTTATTGATGTAGGATATATGCTAAGAAGTGGGTTTATCATACTTTATAGAGAAGTATGCTATTACTTGAAAGAATACTCCACTAGAGTATCAAAAAATCCTCGAGGGTTATTTAACCTTTGACATGCATCATTATGCAATGCAATAGAAAGAGTATTTGATATATTAAAGAAATAATTTTCTATCATTGGAAGCACAACATAGCCTAAGTACTCGATTGACACACAAACAAAGATTATTTTGACATGCTGCATCTTGTATAATTATTTAATAAAAATAGATCCCGATGAAAAATTTATTGATGAAATAAATCAAGAGATTTTAAATCAATCTTCACCTCAAGAAGAGGTTGCTACTCCAATGGATAATGATAAAGATGTTGTGCGAAGAAAATTTTTAAGAAATTATATAGCCCATCACATGTAGAATGATTTTGTAGTAAATAGCATCCCATAGAGATTACTATGTTATTTATTTATTTATTTCATTATGTATTAGACTTATTATAATTGATTGTACTTAAATTTTTTTATCATATTTATGGCTAAAATTTTTATGCTAGTACTCATGTGCATTATATATATATTTTTTATATATTTTTATAATATAGATTTTACCAATAAGTGATACCAAAAAAGATCAAGTGAACAAAAAAGAAAATTTGAGATGGACAGCTCATATGGATGACGTATTCATTGAAGCAATGATTTACCAACAACAAGCAGGAAATAGGTCTCATGAAAATTTCACATCCACTACTTATGCTTAAATGATTAAAGAAATAAGTGAAAAAATTAGCATAGATTTGAATAAGGCTCATTTAAAGAATCGCTTGAAGTTTCTTATGGAAAAATTTAATAAATGGTTTGAGTTGTTTAAAAGATAGATTAAGTAGTTTTGTTTAGAGTCCAATTATAAAGTTGTGGACAGCAAAACCTAAAGTTTGGAAGGAACTAATAGAGGTATATTTTTTAATTTAATTATTTATTTTTTGATTCTTAATTTAATTATTGTTAATGTAATATTTACATACTTATATATATATATATATATATATATATATATATATATATTGTATTTAGACATATCCTGATGCAGAAAAATAGAGAACTAATGTTAACTCCAAAAATTGATTTTGATGAATAACAAAATATTTGAGCATATGATTTATCTAATGATTTCATTAAGTTGATATTTCAGAAAAATTAGTAGGTATCAAAAGATTGATTCTAAAGGCTCAATTATATTCAAAAGAAGAGATTTTGGAAGCTTAATTGGAGAGAAAAAACTTTAAAATGAAAGTGGAAAAGATCATCAAAAGATTGGAATTAAAATAATTTTTAAGTTGAAAAATTTCAGTTGAGGGCATCTCGAGTCGACTCATGCAGAATTTGAGTCGACTCAAGCTGAAAATCAAAAGTAAAAAAATTTTTGGCATGCAAATATTTCAATCGATATGCCCTCGAGTTAACTCAAATTTAATTTGAGTCGACTCAAATGAGGAATGATAGAAATATAATTATCTAGAATAGAAATTTAAAGCACCAAGTGGTAGGTCGAGTCGACTTGAGTTATTCAAGTCGAAGTTACAGAAAGAAGACAGAGAGTTGGATTTTCAGAAAGGTAGACTCAAAGGCCACTGAAGTCGATTCAAGCCCAATTCGAGTCGACTCGAGTTACAATTACTAGATCTGCAGAATTTTTAAAATTTTTTATATTTATGTCTAATGGCTCTATTTCAGATTCCAACGATTAAAAATGGCTCTATGGACTTGCAAACAGTGATTTAACACATCCAATAACTGATTGACAAGATGAGAAAGTGAGAATCAAAGAGAAAAATAGAAAAAAATAAAAAAAGATCAAGAAGTATTGAATAGAGAGTTTTCACTCAACCACTTGAACAATCAAATCAAGAGAATTTTTTTAGTAAGAAGACAACTCTCTCAATCGAAAAGCTTCCTCAAAAAAGATTCCTCAAGCAACATCGATAATCATTTACTCATTAAAGGGGCTTTTCTAGTTTTACTACTTTATTTTCATCTATTCCACTGTAACTAGCTTCAATTGGAGAATAAAATTAGGGGATAGGCTCATCCAAGCCTTGCAATTGGATTGTAGGTCAAGGATTGGCTTAGATTAGATTTTGATTGGTGATTTCATATAAAATCAATTGAGTTTTGGATAGTGAGCCTAAAAAAACTATCTGACCGTAATCTTGGACAGATTATAGTGAAAATTTTTAAAAAAATTTTGGAGAGTGGACGTAGGTGTTGAGGGCACCGAACCACGATAAAAATTGTGATGTTCGTGTGTTGCTTGCTTTCTATTCTTCCTTCTATATCTTCTCTATTCTTGTTTACTTTATAACATAATTTTTTGCACTCATACACTCTTCACTGTTTTACAAAATCTACATATTTCTTGTTTAAATTTTTGAAAACCTAATTCATCTCCTCCTCTTGGGTTATCTTGCTAGGCAATAAATAGTATCAGAGCTTGGTTCTCAGTAATATTTGATCCAACAATCAAAAGTTAAGATCAAATAGTAATCCAAATTACTGCCTCTCTTGTCGAAGGGCAATCAATAAATCAACAACTTTTGTTCAATGAAACAAATTATACTTATTGAAAAGTACGTATGCATATTTATATTCAAGCACTAGATTATTAACTTTGAAAAGTGGTAATCAAAGGTCCTCGTACACCCACTATTATAGTAGATGGTAATGATGTTTCTAAATTCGAAGAGGATTGGGATGAGCTTGATATAAAATTGATTGGATTAAATGCTAAAGCTATGAATATCTTATATTGTGCATTACATACTAATAAATTTAATAAAATTTTTACTTGTATTTCAGCTAAAAAAATTTAGGATAGGTTGAAGGTTATCCATGAGGATACTAACCAAGTCAAGGAGTTCAAAATTAATATGCTTGTCATAAATATGAATTGTTCAAAATAGAGTCAAATGAATCTATTATGGATATATTCACCAGATTCATTGACATTGTAAATAGTTTGAAAAGTTTAGAAAAATCTTATATTAATGGTGAACTTGTTTGCAAAATTCTTAAGTCTTTATCGAAGGTATGGAAAGTCAAAGTCACCGCAATTCAAGAAGCCAAAGACCTCAACAAACTTTCGTTAGAAGAACTTAATTTTCTCATGACCCATGAGTTAAACATAAAGAAAAATATTAATGAGAAAAGTAAGAAGAAAAAGACCATCGCACTCAAGTCAATCGCAATTGAAGATAATGAAAGCGATGAGTCGAATGAAGAAGGTGAAGAGGATGATTTGGCTTTGATTGCAAAAAGATTCAAAAGGTTCATGAAGAAGAAAAAGTAAAACTTCAAGAGAAGGCTATTTAAGGGAGAATCGAACAAAGATAGGGAGAAAGAGAAAGACAAAGAAGTCCCAATTTACTTTGAATGTAACAAATCTGATCATTTCAAGATGGGCTTTTTCTTCTCAAGAAATCTAGCAAGAAAATTAAGAAAAAGATGATGATAGCCACATAGAGTGATAGTGAGGACTCAAGCTTCGATAAGGATATACAAGAAGTGGCCAACCTTTGCTTGATGGCTCATCAAGAGAAGATAAGTGCTAAAAACTCTCTAGATTTCACATTTGATGAATTACAATAAGCATTTTTAGAACTTCTGATTGAATTTAGAAAGATAAGTTTGAAAAATAAAAAATTAAAGAAATAAAATTTTAATTTAATTGATGAAAAGAAATAAGTTTCAAAAGAGGCTGAATCTCCAGTTTGTGAAAATCAGAACTTAAAAGATGAATTGAAAAAGCTTAAATCCTTTGTTGAAAAATTTGCTTTTAGTTTCGAAAAGCTACAAATGATTTTAAATGAATAAAAAATTATTTTCAACAAAACTAATTTAGGATTCAAACATAAAAAGGAACAAAAATTATTTAAGAACTTCTTTGTAAAAGCCTCTTTAAACTCTTCTTTAAATATTATATATTTTTGTTATGAAAAAATGAGACATAAATCTTACTCATGTGATTTCAAAAAATTAAATGGACGCATGATTAAAACTGTATGGATTCCAAAAAGAACCATTAGAACTAACCTTAAAGGATCCAAGATGACTTGGACACCTAAAACCTCTACTTGATTCTCTTTGTTAGATGTGTCTTGCAGTCAAAGGAAAAAAAAGACTTTGGTATCTTGATGGTGGCTGCTCAAAGCACATGACGGGTGACAAATCATAATTTATCACTCTTGAACTAAAAGATGGAGGAATAGTTACCTTCAAAGATAATGAAAAATGAGGTATTATTGGTATTGATAATATTTGTATCTCACCCTCTACTTCTATTCAAAATGTCTTATTAGTTAATAGATTGAAACATAACTTGCTTAATATTAGCCAATTTTGTGATAAGAGATATAAAGTAACTTTTGAATCATTACTATGTTGGGTTTCGACCACACAGTGAAAAATAATTTTAAAAAATTTTAAAATCATACAAATTAGTAGTTCTGTCACATAAAATTATCGAGTCAGAATCCAAATCCTAGAATCACCTTATCAATATCAATCAAAGCAAAAACAAGCATGCATAGGGATAGAATTTTATACTTTCATCAAAATAAAAAAATGATAAATTAGTGTTCTCCATGATACCTCAAGATAGAAGTCCAACAATGGTGATCCATACGAAAGTTGGCCAAGATCCTTCCCAACTAGTGCGCTGCTGCAGCCTTATCTGCTCAAAAATACTGCCGGCTTCGAACTTGCGTCATGATAGCATCAAAGTCTAGTTGCTTTCGATCTTACCACCATAATGACACTAAGAAGGTATTCTTCAGATGTCATACAATTTAAGATTTGATTTTTAGCTCTAACATATGAAAAAATCAAACCCTAGGGCACTCTAGCAACACTTGCTAAAAATCTCACCACCCTTCTTACAACTTTTGCCACTCAAATTCTCCTTTCTTTTTTTTCAAAAATTTTTTAAATTTTTTTTTATATTTACCATATCCCTTCTCTCTAATTTTAGCTAGAAATCTCAATATAAAACTATGTGGAGCATCCCCTATAAATAGGGGACCAAGGGATGTCACATGGGATGAAGGGGTGCCAACCTTTGGTGCTCCAACTTCCCACATGCCAAATAAATTCATTGAGTGAATTTTTGGTATTCTAGATACTTGAAGCAGAAGGACTCTTCTTTCTCTACATAACATAAAAAAATTAATTAATTTTGACATCAAAATATAGGAGATCTAGTTGGAAAATTATGGCAATGCGTAAAAATTAAGAGCCTTTTTTAAGAAGGACTCTTTTCACACGCCAAAAATAGAGGAGACGGCATTTATTTTATGTGTGGGTTCTAGTGGGTGCAGAGGAGTCCTTCTCCACTTAAAATTAGTCTAAGTTAGATAAGGATCCAATTTAAACTGATCCAATCCCATTAGGTCAAAGGTAACTGGTCTAGGTTAGCTCAAACACTTTGAACCAAATCAATTTAGGAACTTGAGTTAATATAATGTGCTAGCATATCAAATTAACCCATAAATTTATATTAAACTCTAATTAGATGAGATCAAGATCAAATCTCAAAGTGTGTGATCTATTGAATTTCAAATCTAGTCAGTAGTGGACCAAGACTTTCAATGTAACTCTAATCCGATGAGATTAGGTCATTCGAAGAGTCTCGATCAACTTGGACTCTTCCAAATTGATTCTAAAATTAAAATCTTTTAATTTTGATAAATATACAAATCAAGATTGACATCTAGCAATGTGTCATGACTATTCAAAAGATTTAAAATTTTGATGAAAAATTATCAAAATATTCTTCAGTGGTAAATTTTTATGTAATTCAATCTTTCAGTCAAACAACATCCCAGATGAGCTGTGGACATAAAAATATGTCAAACTCAATTACTTATCATTATGTATCTCGATCAGAAGGTGATGATTCAGTTGATGATACATTAAAATTTTTTTTTTAATTATCATCCTGCTTTGGCCAAAGACTTCCGAATCAACGACCTATGAGATCACATAGGATGTTCGCTCCCTTTATTAGGAGTGACTGATCCCTTATTGATCATACACAATCTTCATGCACTCTTCACCATATCCAGAATACTTCACATAAGGATCAGAGAATTAAGTTAGGTAGTGGACCAAAATATGGATCCAAGTACACAAGGTACCATGGTGACCTCAGGTCTAAAGATTGCATACACAACTCCCACTAGAAAAATATCAGTTGACATATAAATAAGACTTCATTTGATATTCTCTCGCAAGTCAATTCAGTAAACTCATTCTCTAATGAGCATCCATATCTTTGTATTAGTGTCACCACATAAGTGGTTGTGAGATCAACCACCCTTAATTCTGAGCATACATAGGACATGCCAATCTTATCGATATCATTGATCTCTGACTCAATGTACCAATAATTAGGAATATTTTAGGTTAGAACTATCAAAAAATTAGATATCTCTGACGTGATCTCATCACAGTCCTAAAATCATTGTCCGAACCTATGGAGTTCATTATAATCTTAAAATAAATAAGATGCAGCATATAATGAAATAAAAATATCTATTTTATTAATATAAATATCAATTTACGTGAGTTTAGAAGATAAATTATAATAAACATCCTATCGCATTCCGATGCGATTGGCTTGTAGGGTATTATTTTTACATACTATATATCATATATAGTCCCAATGATAATGACATTATGTTCATTAGGTATAGACATGACAATGTCTACATAGTTGATCTAGATGATCTCTACTTGAAGAAAGGTTAATGTCTTGTTACAATGAATGCCAAAGATAGTGAGACTAACTGGTTGTGAATCGTAGATTAGATCATGTAAGTATGAATTTGCTTTCAAAGCTTATTAAAAGAGATCTTGTTAAAGGCTTATTTAAACTAAATTTTGAAAAGAATCGAATTTGTGATGCTTGCTCACTTGAAAAATAAACAAGGAACTCTTTGAAACCAAAAGGCATTGTTTCAACTTCTAGACCTTTGAAGTTACTTCACATGGATTTGTTTGGACCAACTAAGACTACAAGCTTAGGAGAAAAAAGATATGACCTCATAATTGTAGATGGCTTTTCACGTTTTATATGAATTAGATTTTTAACTCAAAAGGATGAATCATTTTTTGTTTTTACTAAATTCTATCGCAAAGCATCAAGTGAAAACAACATATCAATAGTGTGCATTCGTAGTGACCATGAAACCAAGTTTGAAAATTATCATTTTGAGAGTTTTTGTAATAAAAAGGAATAGAACATAATTTCTCTGCACCTAAAAATGAGATAGTAGAACGAAAAAATCATACTTTAGAAGAAATGGCACGTACTATATTATGTGAAAGTAACTTACCAAGATATTTTTATGTGGAAGTAATCAACACAGTATGTCATATTCTAAATCATATTTTAATTCAACTTATTTTAAACAAAACACCATTTGAGCTTTGAAAAGATAGAAAACCAAGCATAAATTACTTTTATATTTTTGGTTGCAAATATTTCATACTAAATAATGAAAAAGATAATATAGAAAAATTTGATGTTAAATCAGATGAGGGTATATTTTTGGAATACTCTACATCTAACAAGATATATAGAGTCTTCAACAAAAGAACTTTTGTTGTTGAAGAATCTATCCATGTAATTTTTGATGAATCTAATGATAAGTCTCCTAGAAAGGAAGATGGTTTTAATGAAGATGCAAAAATTTTGACCAACAAAATAGATAATCTCATGCTAAAAGATGATCCACCTCAAAATAAAGAAGAAGACTTAAAGAAGGATAATGAAGAAGAGAAGATAGATGAACCCACTCCAAGCCAAAAGGATGAACTACCGATAGAATGGAGGTATGCACGTGGACACTCAAAAGTCTTGATTATTAGTGATCCATCTCAAGAGGTAAAAACTCACTCTTTTCTAAAAAATATTAATAATTATCTAACTTTTGTATCTTAAATTGAACCTAAAACTATGGAAGAAGCAAACAATGACCCAAATTGGACAAATGCCATACAAAATGAATTAAATCAATTTGAGAGAAATAAAATTTGGACCTTAATTGATAGGCCCAATGACCATCCAGTAATTAGAACCAAATGAAAATTTAAAAATAAACTAGATAAAAATAGAATTATTATTAGAAATAAAGCAAGACTAGTGGCTAAAGGATATAATTAAGAAGAGGATATTGATTTTGATAAACTTTTTGCCCTAGTTGCTAGATTAGAAGCAATTAGATTGCTACTTGTATTTGTTTGCTTCATAAATTTTAAATTTTATTAAATAGATGCTAAATTTATATTTTTAAATGGTTACATAGCTGAGGAAGTATATATTGAATAGCCATCTGGATTTAAAAATTATACATTTCCTAATCATTTTTACAAATTATATAAGGCACTTTATGGTTTAAAATAGGCCCCTCGAGCTTGGTATAAGAGATCAAACAAATTCCTACTAGATAATAAATTCACTAGAGAAAATATTGATAAAATCTTAGTTTTGAAGAAAAGAAATGAGGACTTATTAGTAGTATAAATTTATGTTGATGACTTTATTTTTGGAGCTAATAATGAATCCCTTTGTCAGAATTTGCTAAGCTCATGCAAGGTGAGTTTAAAATGAGTATGATAGGAGAGCTAAACTTCTTTCTTTGACTTCAAATCAAGTAAATAGAAGAAAAAATCTTTATTAACCAAATCAAGTATACAAAAGAAATACTCAAAAAATTTAGGATGAAAAAATCAAAATCCATTGGTACACCTATGAGCTCCTCTTGTAAGTTTGACAAAGATGAAAAAAATAAAAGCATAGACATAAAACTATATAGAGGCATGATAGGATCTTTACTTTACCTTATTATAAGTAGGCCAAATATTATATTTAGTATTTGTATGTATGCATGATATCAATCAAATCCTAAAGAATCTCATTTACTGACAGTTAAAAAGATTTTTAGATATTTATCAGGCACATTTAATATTGGATTATGGTATGATAAGCTTTCATCTCTTGAATTAATTGGACACTCTGATACTGACTTTACTGATTGTAAACTAGATAAAAAAAGTACTAGTGAGATTTATTAATTTTTTAAAGTTAACTTAATTTTATAGTTTAGCAAGAAATAAAATTCGGTAACTTTATCAACGATTGAGGCTAAATATATTACCATCAAAAGTTGTTATGCTCAAATCATGTAGATTAAGCAACAACTTGAGAATTTTGGTATTAAACTTGATAAAATTCTAATAAAATATGACAATACAAGTGCTATTAACTTAACTAAAAATCTAATTTAGCATCCAAGATCTAAATACATTAAAATAAGATACCACTTCATAAGAGATCATATACAAAATGATGATGTAATATTTGATTTCATACCCACAGATAAATAACTAGTTGATATTTTCATTAAACCACTTAATGAGAAAAGATTCAGTATAATTAGGAGAGAGTTAGAAATTTGCTATCATTCAGAATAGATTCAATGAACCTATTTCTAATTTGGATGAAATTCCATCAAATTTTCTCAAATTATTAATAGTTGAATTTATTAGAAGAGTCTTAATACTCCTAGAATCTTGAAGTTTTATGAAAATAGAAGAGTGACTTTGACTCATACTCGAGTCGACTCGAATGTGACTTGAGTCGACTCATGCTCGAGTCAAGTCGAGATAAATTTGAGTCGACTCGATTGTTGGAGCCGTAGACCTTAAAATCGGATCTACAGCTCCTGTTCATGCCCTAGCTCCTTTCAAAACTGCTCTAGAGCTATTTCTTTTTGGCTCAAAACACCAGAGATCAACTCCTCTCCTATCTCCACTCTCGATGTGTCTTGATTGCTTTCTTGATTTGAAGAAATGGCACGAAAAAGTCGAGGAGTATGCATGGTGAAGCGGCTCTTGACAAATGTTATGGAATAATGGAGGACAAGATCTCGATTTGAGAGGATTTTGACTCAAGAAGAAGAATCGAGCCAACTCACCATTGAATCATCTGGAGAAGAGGAGCAAGCAATCAAAAATCTAGGTAATGAAACCCCTCCTCCTCTTCAGCCCACATCAACAGGAAAAATGGCGACTAGGGTAATAGCTATGGGAAGAAAAATTGATTTTGATTTCTTGGACAAGTATAGTTTTTCTATAAGTGGATGGATTGAAGCAATAGGATGGAAAAACTTTTGCACCATTGACCTACCCATGTATCCTAATTTGGTGAGAGAGTTTTATGAAAACCTAAAGAGAGAATCTGGAGAGATTGCTTCTACTATCAAGGGAGTTGAGTTTGATCTCACTGAGGAGAGGATTGGACAGATATTTAGCATTCCCCAAAGTGAAATTATACATGAGAGACTTCCAGACAAAAAGAAAGGGTCGAGGACTATAGTAGGTAGAGATGACATAGAGGGTGATGTACTTGCTAACACCCAGACACTTGAGATAAGACTACTATACCACATGATATGAGGGTTCTTATCCCAAAGCTGGGGAGACATTATTTTGTATCTGAAAGGGAGCTCATGGTTATGATGTATATTATCTGAGGCACCTCTTTGAATCTTTCAGAAATCATGTTACACCAAATGAGTGAGGCAGCATCAAGGAAGAAAGCTTGTTTAACTTATGGTGTGCCCCTCACAAAAATATTTATGGAAGTAGGAGTCCCTCTAGAAAATAAGATATATAAGAAGCTATCATATTTTGACATCTATGATGATAGGTCTCTAATAGGATGAAGTATCATATAGTCAGAGGTAGATAGGTGAAGAAGGTATCAGGACAAGAGAGATAGGAGACTTGAGCAGAGCAAACTGGAGAACCCTCTACTCCGCCAGCACCATCATCTCTCACTCCACCATCAGCAGCCCACGATCAGGCTCTACCTTAATCTTTTCCCACTGCTCCACCAGTTTCACCTCCAGTGACTCCAGTTCCTCAGCCTATGACATCTGATACTGCCATCCTTGAGAGATTGGCTAATATGATCTTGACTAGGGTAAGTGCTGAGGTGAGAGCTCTCTCGAACAGATTTGATGCATTTTAGGATGAGATGAGATCTAGACTGACTGTATTAGAGCAGAGAGGACCACAGCCAGATGTGCCTACTAATATTTTTGACTTGAGGGGAGATAGCCTGTTGAGGGGAGGCCTTGAGTCCAGGAGCACTTAGACGTAGTCAGCCATCAGAGGACTTGGACGAGCTCAGCAGGAGGGCATCCTTTCTGTATTATCCTCCATGGGCAGTCTATTAGGCATGATTGAGCAGATAAACCCTGAAGCAGTGCCAGTAGCAACAGTAACAGATGCAGTAGCCAAAGCTTCTATGCCTTAGCCTATTTAGCCCCAACCTCAGACCACACCTTGTCCTCCCACTCAACCTCTATCAGTCAGGCCCAACCTCCATTCAGAGTTTACACTAGGACTGGGGTAGGATTTCCAGCTTCGAGTGCAATTGGTCTATCCAATAGGATCAGGAGCCAATGAGTTGGACCCTCCACCTCTAGAACTAGCTCATCTGAGTTCTTAGATGTTCTTTTTGATATAGATTAGAGCTAGTGTTCTTAGACGTTCCTTCTGATATCTAGTGTATTTTTTTGATGTATTAGCCCTGATGTATTCAGATGTATAGACATATTTTTGAGTTTGATGTATCTTGGTGTACTGCATCTATTGTTTTGTGTAGTATATTCATTTTGTATTTGATACAATCAAAAACTTCTATTTTATCTAATGAATTTTACTTTCTAATATCTTGTGTGCCATTATTTACATTATGTCTTGAATGATGACAAAAAAGAAGAGAAAACTAAAATTTTGTATATGAGCCAAAAAGTAAGAAGATTAATTGAAAGTACATGAAAACTTGGATTAATTGAAAGCCAAGCTATAAGATGCTGCAATGCTTATGGGAAGAAACTATTATATTTGTAATTCCTATGCAATCTTGAAGCCATGATACTCTATCTGATACTTATATATTACTTTGATATTTGTAAATGATATAAACATTGTTTAAATCAAAATATTGTCATGATATCTCCTCGTACTACAATGGCTATACCAGTATAATTTGAAGAAGAGATAAATCTAAACATCACAACATAGGCATAAATTAAGCGGGAGCAAGATCTAAAATCAAAAAGGGTTTATATTTCTATCTTATGACTATATCCTCAAACTTGTTTGAGCTTAATTTTGACTCAATATGATCTTTGCACTATATTTATATATCATATACTTAAAGTTTTGTCATCATCAAAAAAGAAGAGATTGTTAACCTCAAAAATTAATTTTGATGAATAACAAAATATTTGGGCATATGATTTGTTTAATGGTTTCATTAAGTTGATGTTTCAGAAAAATTAGTAGGTATTAAAAAATTGATTCTAAAGGCTCAACAATATTCGAAAGAAGAGATTTTGGAAGCTTAATTGGAGAGAAAAAATTTTGAAATAAAAATAAAAAAGATCATCAGAAGATTGAAATTGTTGGAACAATTCAACCGACCTCTGACTCCGACTCTACATCGATCGAATGAATGTTGGAATTCGGGATTTGATGCATGCATATATGTTTCAAAATTTTTATTTTCTAAATACCGTAGTAGAGAATAAGATTAAAATACTTTTAATCTGAATTTTACATGCATAAAAAATATAAAACCATATGGATTTATTTCATATGCTGAAATTCAGATTGTGATCAAATTACATACCTGTTTCATAATTTTTTTCTTCAAATCTGGATCTGAAAGAGACGAGACTCTCTGTTAGCCATACAAGTATCCAGTCTCTACGAGTATCTACTCGGGATTAGTCTGGAACAGCCTTCTATAATCTAAATTTTGAATCTCCAAAATTCAGCCTGCTGAATCTGAATGAAGCCTGCATCGCGATCAACACTTGATCTTTCTCCTTGATCTTCTTCTTTTTCTTTTCTCTAGAGTTTTTTCTTGCTATGTGCTACTACCAGATGTTAAAAACCAGCAAGAAAGAAGCAGCCAAACTTGTTTGGGCATGAAACTCCTTGGGCGCGCATCCCAAAGAAGGGGTGTATAGAACACCCAAGAGAAGAGAAAGGGAGAGGAAGAGAGGACGTGGGGAGAGCCTTTGGATGTGAGGGGCTGTTGATTTTGATGCTATAGGGATCTTAAGGGAGGTCCCTTTAAATAGGCATAAGGATTGAATCCTATTCAATCTCATAATACAAGTCCTACTTGCATTAGAATTTCAATTAATATAAGTTATCCAACTTACATTAGAAAGTCTATTAGACGCCAACTATTAGAGCCCTTGCACCTATAATTAGACATCCTCTTTTCTCGCATATAAAAATCAAAGGCCCTCTAATCAATGGACACACCCAAATTGATCAAATCAAGGTGGCGTCCATAATAACTATCAAGAAGATTTATAAGGGACTTGCACCTTTAATTTATGTGATCCATAACCTTAGACATCCAATAATTAAAGTCTCATGAATCTTATTCATGTAGGTTATTAGCAGGTAATTAAGATAGAATTAACCTATCAAATAAGTAATCCCAATAAAAAGAGAAATTGGGTCTAACCATGTGCTAGCAAGATTACCATGAACCTAATAGATTTCTCTAAACCTAATTGATACTTCATAAACTCAATTACTTATTCCAGGCCTAATCTCTTTGTTGTGTGACCTCATAGGTTCAATTCTATCTGGTAGTGAGATATACAATGATCTCTATCATCGTATCATTGAAACTCTTTTCAATGGATCAGAATAACTTCACTCTAACTCAACAAGAATTATCGATCCAGAATAACTCTAGTGAGCTCTCATAATCCACTAGTGATACCTAGCAGTATGTAGTGGCAACCTAATAGAACTGAAATAAACCTCTAGGTGTAGTTAACGTGTGATTCAGTTTCTCTATCATGAGTCCCGACTAAATGGCAAATCATGGATAAATCGTCAAACCTCAACATCGGTCATATGATAGATTCAATCAGCTTAAGTCCATATGTGATTCTCTGAAATTTTTTTTTCATCAATCACACTACTATAGCCATAGACTTAAGGACTCAGTCTCTTAAATCTCATAGGACTACTTTCTTCTACTAGGATCGATAGATCCTATCTTAATCACACTCTACTCCTATAGTGGACCAACTGTCGTCAACATCCACTACAAGGACTCCTTGAGATCCATATTGATGTGTCAGTCAAACTCCAACAGCTTTATTGCGAATAGTAGTGTCATCTCAGATCAAAAGATCAATCATACAACTGCAGCATCGAGAAAGTCACTAACGAGTAAGCAGACATCCATGTGACTTTTTATGTTGGTCACGCTCAATACTAGTTATTCTCTAACAACCATCTGTACTCTCGCTTCAGTGTCTCTACACTGCAGACTCGAGACTCATCTATCCGAAGGAAGCGATCCGTGTACTGATCTATTTGGATCAATCACTATCTCCATGATGATCCTATGATCATGAGTAATTTAGGAATCAACCATCAATAACATATACCTCAAATTCTCAATTCTTTGAGAATATGTGTCATCATCTTGTTACTTCCTTGGATGATTCATGGACATATAGACATGAATGATAATATAACTGCCCAATAAGTACAAAATCATATCCTAAAGATATAAAATGTATCAGCCAAGATTGACTTCTAAGGTATACATCCAACAATCTCCCACTTGCACTAAAGCCAATCTGTCATATACCAAGCCTTATCTTCACAAGACAGGTTATAGTCTTAGGCTAGCCAAGTGACTTACCAGTGGGTCATTCACATCACATGTGGAGTTTGCTCTCTGCACCTCTATATATTTCTACTCGAGGTAGTCGCGTGTTCTGCTGTTCTATGTGCTTGGATATCTGGTAAGACTAGGCTCCTTAGCAAGGGCTATGGTGCTATTGTCTTTACAGTATAGTGTCACGGTATCTGATGGTATAACAACTAATTCTGCAACTAACATTACAACCAGAATGTATCCTACACATCTACGGTATACTCAGCTTCCATTGATTGATTATTTGAAATTCTTCTAAGATATCGATATAGGAACACATCCATGATGTAGATATTCTACTATCAATATCAGACATAAAGTCTGAATTGGTGTATCCTCCCACTCCTAGCTTTGATCCTTCTCTGAATATATCCTCAGTTCTTTTTAAGAGTTTAAGGATATTTTCACAGCAATCCAGCGCTCACAGCCTGGATACAACTGATATCTATTTGTGACATTCACATATAATCAGTTTAAGCACTACATCCCATATGATTATGTTTGAGAGGATAGCAGACTCCTTTCCGAGATTTCTATGCTAAACGCTTTCAGCATCCGATCTTTGTACTTTATCTGTGAAAACACAAACATCTAATTGTATCTATCTCTATAGATCTTTAGGATGCTCACTTTATATCTTTCATGAAAAAATCTATATTCAATCATATTTTAACTGATATCAGTATTGGACACTCCCACTGACCCTTTTGAAATCCATAATTTCTCATATCTGATCAAACAATTTGATCATATCATTAAAATGAATATTCCAACTCTAAGAGTATTATGGGTTTTGTGATCATCTATCACAAGAAGTAAAATTCATAGGCTATTCCATATAGAAATCTTCAAAAGATCTCTACTCAAGAAAGCTATTCACATCCTTTCCTGGAGTCGATGTCTCACATCGCTCATTGTAGGTTCTAGGATCATCTCTATGTTTTCTATCTCTCATGAGAAATGATTTTCTCTACATCCTCTGTTAAGCATACTCAAGTACCTTTCGAGAGGATTGAAGATCCTACTATGTATACGAGGTGGAAGAGAAATATACATCTACTGGCTCATGATTAATATGTTCTTAAGGTCTCAAAGCTCCCTGCTCTTCAGAAACACTCTCTTAGAGCTTAACTTTTCTCCCACTGCTTCATCTTGGGTTAAACAATTTTTCAAAAAGATAGCATTGATCACAATCACATTGTAATCTCATCAGAAAGTATATCCCAAACTCTTTAAAAAGACTTTAAGACCTATCCTCTAACATATCCACCTGCTATCCTAGACACTGACTGGACATCCTTGAATCTCAAAATAATCAAGATTCAGTTCTCACCATGTCATATCTTATATGGTGTGGTAGAAACAGGTTTAGAGAGAATTTAATTTCATAGAAATAAAGCATATCCCTAAAGAAATATAAATAAATCAGTGAATTTATTATGGACCAGATCATATCTCATATAGTCTTATGACTCTTCTTATCTCATTGAGCTAAGATTTACTAAGAAGGATCCAATATGAAACAATATCATTTTATGAGATAATCGAAAAAATTTTTCAATGGTATTGCATCATCGATCAGATCGAAGTACTTTAAAATTTTTTTTGATTTGTTTCTCTACTTACATCTAATTTTTGAACTTTTTAAAAGTTTTAGATTTGTATCTCATATACAAAGTAGAGACAACTCCTTGATTAGCACATCACATGGGCTACACACATCAAATGTGTACAAAGATAAGTATCTCAGTGGTCTTTTTTCTCTTGTCTTACAAGAGTAGCTTGATCATATTTTCTCAAAGTAATAAGCCAAAGGCTAATATTTTTTCAGTTTGTTAATCATTCTTCTTCAATATGACTTAGCTATAGGTTCCACATATACTTTAAATTTTATCTCAA
>NC_025999.2:80637471-80691027 GCF_000442705.2 Elaeis guineensis
AAACAATTTGATCATATCATTAAAATGAATATTCCAACTCTAAGAGTATTATGGGTTTTGTGATCATCTATCACAAGAAGTAAAATTCATAGGCTATTCCATATAGAAATCTTCAAAAGATCTCTACTCAAGAAAGCTATTTCACATCCTTTCCTGGAGTCGATGTCTCACATCGCCTCATTGTAGGTTCTAGGATCATCTCTATGTTTTCTATCTCTCATGAGAAATGATTTTCTCTACATCCTCTGTTAAGCATACTCAAGTACCTTTCGAGAGGATTGAAGATCCTACTATGTATACGAGGTGGAAGAGAAATATACATCTACTGGCTCATGATTAATATGTTCTTAAGGTCTCAAAGCTCCCTGCTCTTCAGAGACACTCTCTTAGAGCTTAACTTTTCTCCCACTGCTTCATCTTGGGTTAAACAATTTTTCAAAAAGATAGCATTGAGTCACAATCACATTGTAATCTCATCAGAAAGTAATATCCCAAACTCTTTTAAAAAGAGCTTTATAGACCTATCCTCTAACATATCCACCTGCTATCCTAGACACTGACTGGACATCCTTGAATCTCAAAATAATCAAGATTCAGTTCTCACCATGTCATATCTTATATGGTGTGGTAGAAACAGGTTTAGAGAGAATTTAATTTCATAGAAATAAAGCATATCCCTAAAGAAATATAAATAAATCAGTGAATTTTATTATGGACCAGATCATATCTCATATAGTCTTATGACTCTTCTTATCTCATTGAGCTAAGATTTACTAAGAAGGATCCAATATGAAACAATATCATTTTATGAGATAATCGAAAAAATTTTTCAATGGTATTGCATCATCGATCAGATCGAAGTACTTTAAAATTTTTTTTGATTTGTTTCTCTACTTACATCTAAATTTTTTGAACTTTTTAAAAGTTTTAGATTTGTATCTCATATACAAAGTAGAGACAACTCCTTGATTAGCACATCACATGGGCTACACACATCAAATGTGTACAAAGATAAGTATCTCAGTGGTCTTTTTTCTCTTGTCTTACAAGAGTAGCTTGATCATATTTTCTCAAAGTCAATAAGCCCAAAGGCTAATATTTTTTCAGTTTGTTAATCATTCTTCTTCAATATGACTTAGCTATAGGTTCCACATATACTTTAAATTTTATCTCAAGTTTGAATCTCTCAGATCCAATGGCATTCACTGATTGCTTAATTAAGTTCACATATGCATCAACATGTAAATGATAGAAATTATCTCTGAAAACTAAATCCAAATGATGATCGTAAAGGACAGATACCCATGGCCGTATCAGCAACTGTCGTCCTATAGCTAATTCAAGGGTTACTTCCTCAATCCTCTACCTTCCCATTGACTCTACACTAAAGTCTGTAGCTCAAGTAGGAGAAGAGAAAATCGTAAAGACAGTATTGAGCAATTTTGACATACCTACTCTAAGTATGTCTTTGTTTCCTTAGACTCTCTAAGAATTTACCTCTGAACTCTTTCAAGATTCTTTTGTTATCAACACTTTGACTAATTCAGATAAAGTATCATGATGGTCTTTCATATGGTAGTTTACCATAAACTATCCATATAAACTAATCAGAGATCACAAAATCAAATCTATAAGCAATTCCTTATGCATGGTCATGTCGAGCCTTTTAAGCTCTTTAATATCCTCGATCATTATCAAATAACGATCATAGACTGACTGTTCATCATGCATCACATGCGCTGTGTGATTTTGATCATCTCATAATACTTGTGGATAAATCAACATGTCATTGGTAGTATACATGTACTCATGCATAGCACCTATCTTTATTGTCATTATCCATCCATTCATCAAGTATAGCTCGTTGACTATACGTTGGATGGATTGTTAACATTAGAATAATCTGATAGAGAATATTACTTAATTTTTTAAAATTAAGAATAATTCTTAAGTTTGTAAGCCAGTCTATGTACTCGATTTTGATTAATCAGTTGATATCTAGGATTCAAGCTAGAGGGTTGGAAGCTGACACAATGAACAGCAGAGAGCAAAGATTCTAATTGAGTATTTGTATTTATTTTATAATTTTATTCTAGAGACTTTTAGATACAAATTTTTTTTTTTATTATTTTATCAAAACTTCCACACTCTTCGGATGAAGAAATAAAAATTCTAACGTGATAATTAGATTTCTAGTGGGTGCTGCGGTCCCACCGATGCCGTGCACCTCACTTAACAGTTATTGATAATACGAATAAATATCGATGCGTGGACAACTCTTTGCCTAGATGCTTCTCTACGCATATTGCAGCCACTTGGTCTCTAAGTCATGTAGGCTCATCTAACAGTTATTGTCCGCACTTCTTAGTTAAGTCAGACCCACCATTCACAAGCAGGTGTAAAGTTGTTATTAGGTCCCTCACCTAACAGTTATTGGGTCCAACCCTATCTTTATCCCGCAGTAATTTTTTGTTAATAGAGTGGTTGTGTGTTTTTGATGCAACTGAATCACTATGACCAATCAAGAACAATCAACGTAGGTAGCATGCCCGCACATCTACAACGATAGAAGACCTTGGACTTAATATTTTATGAAGAGATTTGAGTATAGATCTCATCTAATCAGTCATCACATGACTGATGTAATTAGCATGAGCTAAATCAAACTACCAAGCAACCATATTTGTGACTCAATCTTTCAAATTGATTAGGTAAGTGGAGATTAGTGGGGGTCCCCCCATTGCTTTCTTTAGATACCAATAAATTGGTCAGATAAGCGAATAGAACCAATTAAATAACTACCTTTCAATTACTTATCTTAGACATAAATTGGACAAATGAGTAGAATTGGTTAGCTCAAGTGAATCGGACTCAAATTAATAAGCCAAATTAGGTCCTTAGGTTAATCGATTCTTCATATGAGACTCAATCGATTTGATCAACAATAATTGTATGATCATTAACTTAATTGATCTAACTCAATTCAACATTTGACTCGGTTTAATCAATTACTTAATCAAATTAGACCCATATGTCCCAAATCAAAAACCTTAGATGTAATCCTGTTATATGACCTAATTTTTGATTTTCTCATGATCAAAATCCTAATACACAAACACAAATTTTAGATTCTAAAATTGTATTTTAGATCTAAATACTTTGCATGAAAGTAAGTATTAAAATATAAAAATAATTTTCAAGTTCTAACATACAAACATATATCATATATATGCATGTAAAATCAGATCTTAAATAAAATTGCAGATCTAAACATGATATCATATATCTCATATACCAATCATAGATCAGATTCAAGTCAAATTTATGATCTAAATATGCAATCATATATCATACATATGAATCAAAATTCAGATCACAAAAAAATTCAGATTTCATGCATGTATCTATTTCACATAAACTAAAACTCTTTCTAGATCAATTTTCAGATCTATGCATATATCAACATATCAACTATATATTCTAGAATTAAACCTAAAATTAAATTTTAGATTTGAAGATCCATCCATACATCGTATGTATTAAGAAAAAATTAATTTTAAAATTTTTTTAAAAATATGTATATTAAAATTCAGCATATGAAAACCCGTGGCTCTGATACCACTGTTGGAATTTGGATTTTGATGCATGTATATATGTTTCAAAATTTTTATTTTCTAAACATCACCGTAGAGAATAAGATTAAAATATTTTTAATCTAAATTTTACATACATAAAAAATATAAAACCATATGGATCTATTTCATATGCTGAAATTGATATATGCTGAAATTTAGATTGTGATCAAACCACATATCTGTTTCGCAATCACTTTCTTTAAATCTAGATCTGGAAGAGATAAGGCTCTTTGTTAGCCATACAAGTATTTGGCCTCTATGAGTATCTACTCAGGATCAGCCTAGAACAGTCCTCTATAATCTAAATTTTAAATCTCTAAAATTCAGTCTGCTAAATCTGAACGAAGTCTAGATCACGATCAATACTTAATCTTTCTCTTTGATCTTCTTCTTCTCCTCTTCTCTTGAGTTTCTCCTTGCTATGTGCTGCTACCAGATGTTAAAAACCAACAAGAAAGAGGCACCCAAACTCCTTTGGGCATGAAACTCCTTGGGATCGCATCCCAAGGAAAGAGTGTATAGAACACCCAAGATGAGAGAAAAGGAGAGGAAGAGAGGGCATGGGGAGAGCCTTTGGGTGTAAGGGGCTGCTGATTTTGATGCTATAAGAACCTTAGAGGAGGTCTCTTTAAATAGGCATAAGGATTGAATCTTATTCAATCTCATAATATAAGTCCTACTTGCATTATAATTCCTATTAACTTAAGTTATCCAACTTACATTAGGAACCCATTAGGCGCCAACTATTAGAGCCTTTGCACCCATAATTAGACACACTCTTTTGCACCCAAGAGATACCCCATATGAAAATCAAAAGCCCTCTAATCAATGGACATGCCCAAATTGATCAAATCAAGGTGGCACCCCATAATAACTATCAAGGAGATTCATAAGGGACTTGCATCCTTAATTTATGTGATCCATAATCTTAGACACCCAATAATTAAAGTCTCATGAATTTTATTTATGTAGATTATTAGCAGGTAATTAAGTTAGAATTGACTTATCAAATAAGTAATCCCAATGGAAAGAGGAATTGGATCCAACCATGTGCTAGCAAGGTTACTATGAACTCAATGAATTTCTCTAAATCTAATTGACACTTCATAAGCTCAATTACTTATTTTAGGTCTAATCCCTTTGTTGTGTGACCTCATAGGTTCCATTCTATCTGATAGTGAGATATACAATGATATCTATCATCGTATCATTGAAACTCCTTTCAATGGATCAGAATAATTCCACTCTAACTCAACAAAGATTATCGATCCAGAATAATCTTAGTGAGCTCTCACAATCCACTAGGACACCTAGTAGTATGTAGTGGCAACTCAGTAGAACTGAAATAAACCTCTAAGTGTAGTTAACGTGTGATTCAGTCCCTCTATCGTGAGTCCCGACTAGATGGCAGGTCATGAATAAATCGTCAAACATCAACATCGATCATATGATAGATTCAATCAGTTTAAGTTCATATGTGATTCTATGAAAAAAAATTTTCATCAATCACACTGCTATGGCCATAGACTTAAGGACTCAGTTTCTTAAATCTCATAGGACTACTTCCTTCTGCTAGGTTCGATAGATCTCATCTTGAAGCATCCCCACTCTTACAATGGACCAACTGTCATCAACATCTACTGCAAGGGCTTTTTGAGACCCATGTTGATGTGTCAGTCAAACTCCAGCAGCATCACTGCGAATAATAGTGTCATCTCAGATCAAAAGATCAGTCATACAATTGCAGCATCGAGAAAGTCACTAACGAGTGAGCAGACATCCACATGACTTCTCGTGTTAGTCATGCTCTGTGCTAATTGTTCTCTAACAACCACCTGCACTCTCGCTTCAATATTTTTACACTGCAGACTTAAGACCCATCTGTCCGAAAAAAATGATCCATGCACTGGTCTACTCGGATCAATCACCATTTTCATGATGATCCTATGACCAGGAGCAATTTAGGAATCAACCATCAATGACATATGCCTCAAATTCTCAACTCTTTGAGAATATGTGTCATCATCTTGTTACTCTCTTGGATGATTCATGGACACATAAACATGAATGGTAATACAACCGTCCAATAAGTACAAAATCATGTCCTAGAGATATGAAATGTGTCAGCCAAGATTGGCTTCTAAGACATACATCCAACAATAAACACATTACGCCGACTCACAATCGGTTGACCGACCGACAGTTGGCTATTATCAACCAACAACGGACAACTCAATTAACCTCTGACCGAAGACCATCGGCATATTAGAGTTATCGATCGATGCTCATTCGAATCTTCAAGACTACCAACTTACCACTATTACCAACATATAGTCAGCCTATCTTCTCAACACACCTAATCATTATAAACGGTTATCGATTACGTGTCATGATCATTAGTGGGCATAAACAACCCATTAACTCCATGATTATGACTCGATAATTTAGCGCCATAAAAAGCAAGACCACGGGCTCGACGGTTACACCAGAATCATTTATAAAATGGAGGTAAATGAACAGCACGGATAAGATAATTCTGGGCTAATACTTTGTCATTTCGAATACTCTTATCTGCTATTCACCACTTTCTGCTGACTTAAGCATCAGAGAATTTTTGTCGGACATAATTTTGGTCTGTAAGAATTTTATTTTGCAGATGCTCTTCACCGACAACAAACGACAGGAGATTGACCGCAACAGATTGGCGCATCAGGTAGGGAGATAACTACAATCAACCATGCCAAAAACTAGAGCCCAACACTCGACAGAATCGGTGAGGCATTCTTCCCACCGAAAAGATGTTCCTCCCCCACCTCCAGTGACAAAGCCCAGTTCTTCGCATCCTATGGTCACAACGGATGCACAGATTGCTGTACTCATGCAGCAAATAAAGAATTTGATGGAAGTGGTTCAAAGCCTCTAGTAGCAGCAAACCCAGCAGCAACAGCAGCCGTCAGTAGAGCAGCCAGTGGCTCAGTCAGTGCCATCTAGGCATAGTCACCGTCCATCACGGCGCTCATCCACCTCATCTCTAGAGCGACGATCGTCTCGATATTCTCATCGAGATGGACAACCGTATTCTCGATACTCCCATCGTGCCACCCATCTTTCGTGGCATTCTCCCTCTCCTTCTCGTGCACATAGTATCAAGAAAGGAAAACGACTGCGGACACCTTCTGCTTCTCTCTTTTCGAGCTCTTCAGGTGATTCTACCCTTGGAGTTTTTTAGCAACGACGACTTGATGACTATGAATGTAAGTTCAGAGAGATTGATCGCTAGCTTGTTCGACTTCAGATGGAAGGTCGGAAGTCTTCCAACGACTACGACTTCCACACTGCCAAGCCTCTCTTTCAGCACATCCTGGATGAGCTAATTCTGTCTCGGTTCAAGATACCGCAGATGGCAATAAACACATTACGCCGACTCACAATCGGTTGACCGACCGACAGTTGGCTATTATCAACCAACAACGGACAACTCGATTAACCTCTGACCGAAGACCATCGGCATATTAGAGTTATCGATCGATGCTCATTCGAATCTTCAAGACTACCAACTTACCACTATTACCAACATATAGTCAGCCTATCTTCTCAACACACCTAATCATTATAAACGGTTATCGATTACGTGTCATGATCATTAGTGGGCATAAACAACCCATTAACTCCATGATTATGACTCGATAATTTAGCGCCATAAAAAGCAAGACCACGGGCTCGACGGTTACACCAGAATCATTTATAAAATGGAGGTAAATGAACAGCACGGATAAGATAATTCTGGGCTAATACTTTGTCATTTCGAATACTCTTATCTGCTATTCACCACTTTCTGCTGACTTAAGCATCAGAGAATTTTTGTCGGACATAATTTTGGTCTGTAAGAATTTTATTTTGCAGATGCTCTTCACCGACAACAAACGACAGGAGATTGACCGCAACAGATTGGCGCATCAGGTAGGGAGATAACTACAATCAACCATGCCAAAAACTAGAGCCCAACACTCGACAGAATCGGTGAGGCATTCTTCCCACCGAAAAGATGTTCCTCCCCCACCTTCAGTGACAAAGCCCAGTTCTTCGCATCCTATGGTCACAACGGATGCACAGATTGCTGTACTCATGCAGCAAATAAAGAATTTGATGGAAGTGGTTCAAAGCCTCTAGTAGCAGCAAACCCAGCAGCAACAGCAGCCGTCAGTAGAGCAGCCAGTGGCTCAGTCAGTGCCATCTAGGCATAGTCACCGTCCATCACGGCGCTCATCCACCTCATCTCTAGAGCGACGATCGTCTCGATATTCTCATCGAGATGGACAACCGTATTCTCGATACTCCCATCGTGCCACCCATCTTTCGTGGCATTCTCCCTCTCCTTCTCGTGCACATAGTATCAAGAAAGGAAAACGACTGCGGACACCTTCTGCTTCTCTCTTTTCGAGCTCTTCAGGTGATTCTACCCTTGGAGTTTTTTAGCAACGACGACTTGATGACTATGAATGTAAGTTCAGAGAGATTGATCGCTAGCTTGTTCGACTTCAGATGGAAGGTCGGAAGTCTTCCAACGACTACGACTTCCACACTGCCAAGCCTCTCTTTCAGCACATCCTGGATGAGCTAATTCTGTCTCGGTTCAAGATACCGCAGATGGAGCCATACGATGGCTCCACCAATCTGATCGACCATCTGAAGAGCTATAAGACTCATAATGATCCAAAGGATAACCGACGTCCTCTTATGCATTGACTTTCCGATAATTCTTCAGAAAGCTGCTCGAGCCTGACATTCCAAACTTCAGTCGGAAAGCATTAACTCTTTCGAGGAGTTGGAGCATTCTTTTATGACTCACTTCATCACTAGTTAAAGGCCGCCACGGACATCAAATAGTCTCTTCTCAATCAAATAAGGTGAGACAGAGACGTTGAAGAATTTTGTGGCTCATTTCAATGCAGCCACACTTGAGGTCAGGGATCTTAATAAAGATATGGCTATATCAGCCATGAAGAGGGATCTGAGGGGATCGAGATTCACCTACTCTCTAGACAAAACTCTCCCTCGAACCTATGCTGAATTTTTGGAGCATGCGTACAGGTACATTCACACGGATGAAGTTGCTTCTGATCGACACCAGACAAACGAAAAAGGTCAGAAGAAGAAATTGAAGAAAAATGGAGCTCCAGTTGAATCAAGTCAACCAATTACTAATAAGAGAGCTTCACCTCGACAACAGAGTTCGAAGCCAAGCAGCTATGGCAGGTGTGACTCTTACACTCTTCTCTCTGCTCTTCGTGCACAAATCCCGATGGAGATCGAAGGAGAGGAGTATCTATGATATCCCTTGCCAATGAAAGCGCCACCAAGGAGCTGTGATAGGAAGAAGTACTGTTGGTTCCATCATGATCACGATCACGTTATCGAACAGTGCATCCAGCTTAGGGATGAGATAGAGGCTCTGATTCGATGAGGCTACCTTAAAAAGTTTCGACGAGATCATCCGACTCAAGCTCCCACCGACCAACAACCTCAGCCACAAACTGAGGAGACACTTAACAATCGACCAACGGCAGGAGTAATCAACATGATCTCTAAGTGATAGAAGAACTGGAGGGCAGCTGCCAAAGAGGAGTTGGCGAAGAAGCGATGACTCGACAATGTAATTATTTTTTTGAACGAAGATGTTCGAAGAATTCAAACTCATCTTGATGATGCTGTCGTTGTCTCGACAACGATAGCAAATTATGATGCAAAAAAATTTTAGTGGATAATAGAAGCTTGACAGATATTTTATTTTACTCGACTTTCTTCCGAATGCGACTATCAACTAATCGACTCAAAAGAGTCTCGACGTCATTGGTTTGTTTTACTGGAGATGTAGTTACTGTAGAGGGAGAAATCACTCTCCCATTAACCATAGGAACTGAACCATGATAGAGCACTATTCTCTTGACATTCACGGTTGTCTGAGTTCTCTCAGCTTAAATGCCATACTCGGACGACCTGGTCTTAATGTTCTGAGGATAGTAGTCTCGATAAATCATCTGCTAGTCCGATTTCTGACAAGAAGCAGAGTCATAGATGCGTGAAAATCAATAACTTGTCTGATGCTGCTTCTTGATTTCCATACAAAATAATCAACCTGAAGACTCTTTGTTTGTTGATAAATTAGACTAAAAAAAAAATTTAAAAAGGGGTGAACCAGTCGAGCAACTGATTTTCATCCCACTAAAAGAAGAGGATCTTGAGAAGACGGTCCAAATTGTATCACAGCTGCCTAATCCGGAGCGGTAGTAGCTAATAAATCTACTTAGAGCAAATGCTGAAATTTTTGCTTAGTCGGCTACTGATATGCCAGGTATTCCTCCAGAGATAATAACCCACTGGCTAAACATTGATCTAAAAATTAAGCTGATGAGATAAAAGAAAAGATCTTTTGCTCCTGAAAGGTCAAAGGTTATTGACGAAGAAGTTGACAAGCTCCTCGCAACTGGCTTTATCAGAGAAGCTACTTATCTCGATTGACTCGTCATTGTAGTGATGGTAAAAAAAATCTATGAGAAATAGAGAATCTGCATTGACTACACAAATCTAAATAAAATTTATCCAAAAAATAATTTTTTCTTACCAAAAATTGATCAACTAGTTGATGCGACTTTGGGGCACCGACTCATAAGCTTCATGGATGCCTTTGCAGGCTACAATCAGATTCGGATGGCATCCGAAGATGAGAAGTACACAGTCTTCATAATCGATAAAGGCATCTATTATTATAAAGTAATGCATTTCGATTTAAAAAATACTAGTGTAATTTATCAACAGCTAGTCAACAAAATCTTCAAGACATAGATCAGGCGAAATATGAAAGTTTATGTGGATGACATATTGGTGAAACGCCCTCAAACTACTGATCATGTTCAAGATCTGAAAGAAGCCTTCAGCATACTTGGACAACATCAGATGAAGTTGAATCCGACTAAGTGTGCATTTAGAGTAACTTCTGAAAAGTTCTTCAGATTTCTTGTGTCGCAAAGAGAAATCGAGGCCAATCTTGAAAAAATAAAGGCTATCATCAACATGAAGCATCCTAATTCCAAAAAAGAGATACAGCAGCTCAATGGAAGGATCGCCGCACTCAACTGATTCATCTCAAGATCGGTAGAAAGATGCTTGTCCTTTTTCAAAACACTGTGGCAAGCAAAAGATTTTTCATGGTCAGACAAGTGCCGACAGTCCTTTGAAGTTCTAAAAAGATAACTTGCATCTCCACCATTGCTCAAAAAATCAAAGGTTGGAGAAATTTTGTATCTCTATTTGGTGACATTGACAGAGGCAATTAGTTCGATCTTATCCAAAAGCATGAAAATCGAATTCATCAATCTACTACACTAGCAAAGTACTTCACAATGCTGAAATGAGATATTCAAGAATGAAGAAGATGATCTACACTCTAATCATATCATCACAGCGACTTCGCTCATACTTTTAAGCACATCATATTATCATCTTGATAGATTAGCCACTGAAAGCAATCTTACACTGACTTAATACATCGGATCAAATGGCAAAGTCGACAATAAAGCTTGATGAATTTGATATACAATATCGTCCACATCCATTGATGAAGGCACAAGTTTTGGCCGACTTCATCGTCAAGTATACAATATCTGATAATAATCCTGAGGATGAATCTAATGACAAAATAAAGCAAACTATAACTCCTGAGCCCGACTTAATGTCGGCATGGGTGCTACATATTGATGGAGTATCTAATGTGCAAAACAGTGGAGCTGGTCTCATCCTCATCAATTTCGAAGGGGTTATAACTGAATATGTCCTTCGATTCAATTTTAAAGCTTAAAATAATCAAGCCGAATATGAAGTACCCTTAGCCAGCTTAAAGATTGCCAAGGAGCTCAATATTGATCGTCTGAAGGTCTTCACCGACTCACAGTTGATTGCTGGGCAGGTCAAGGATGAATTTGAAGCTCGATACCCCATTATAATGAAGTATCTTTAGAAGGTAAAAGATCTAACGTCAATCCTAAAATATTTTGAGATCTTTTACATCCCAAGGATAGAAAATACTCGAGTTGATGTACTTTCACGACTCACAATCACTTCTTTCAACTCACTGGATCGAACATTCGTCACATATCTTAAACAGTCGAGTATTGATAAAGTCGAAGAAGTGCTACAAATCAATGATGAACCAAGCTGGATGGATCCAATTATCCAGTACTTGACTGATGGAACTTTATCTGCGGATCCCTCAGAAGCCAAACGACTCAGATGGACGGCCTCGCAATATATTTTGATGAATGGTCAACTATATAAGAGGTCATTTTCTCTTCCCTTATCGAAGTATTTAGGACCGACAGATGCCGACTATGTACTCAAAGAAGTTCATGAAGAAATTTGTGGAAATCACTTGGGGGGTAAATCTTTGACTTACAAAGTCTTACGACAAGAATATTATTAATCCACCATAAAGAAAGATGCAGCTGAACTTATTTGAAGGTATAAATCATGTCAGAAATATGTAAATATATAATACCAACTGATCAGTCAGTTAACATCAATTATTGCACCGTGGCCCTTCGCACAATGGAGAATTGACATACTTGATCCTTTTCTTCTGGCATCTGATCAGAAGAAGTTTATAGTAGTCACCATTAATTATTTCATCAAATGGACGGAAGCTGAACCTCTGACACAAATCACTAAAAGTAAGATGAAAGATTTCATTCAAAAAATCAGTCATATACAGATTCAGTCTACCACATACCATCATCATCGATAATGGTTGATAATTCGACAATCAGAACTTCAATGAGTTCTATGTAAAATTTTATATTATGCACAAACTTACGTCAGTCGACCATCCACAATCCAACAATGAAGTGAAAGTGCTAAATCGAACAATCCTGCATGGACTCAAAATCAGATTGAATGAAGGTAAAGATCTCTGGATAGAAGAACTATATTCGATCTTATGAGCATACTGAATGATTCCTCGTATACCAACAGAAGAATCGTCGTTCAACTTGGCTTATGGAACAGAAGCGATGATCTCACTTGAGATCCGACTACCATCAATAAGAGTAGAACAATACAATGAGCCGAACAATTCAGAATATCAGAGAACCGATCTAGATCTACTTTCAGAAGTTCGACAGCAAGCTCCAGTTCGAATGGTGGCATATCGACAAATGATAGTCCGGTATTATAATACAAAAGTTAGGCCGAAGGTCTTCCATCCAAGAGACTTGATCTTAAGGAAAGCAGAAGTCTCAAAATCTCTGGACCAAAAAAAATTATCTCTGAATTTGGAAGGACTTTATAGAATAACCAAGATACTTAAACTATTGGGAATAGTGTCCCAAAGCCAATCGTCAGCCTGTTGACGGTTGTACTCTTTTTGTATCAGTATATGAATTATAAATAAATAAAAGTTATTTTGATATTTTTTTCATCACAAATGTTTCATCTTTTAATGAACTCCTGTGTTGTGGTGAAGTCTTAGGACTATTTAGACTCGACAAAGGAGGATTTGTCGCTTAGTCCTTAAACCTGTTCGCGATCAAATGATACGTTGTTACCAAGGACGACAACATTTATCGAGTATAGGTCGTTGTGTGCCATATGGGTTGGTTGTCCTAATAACCAAGGAGTGTGGAGATACTGGTATGGCATACAGGTGAGATGTAGTGGTATATCTGCACTGAACGTGACCGACTTCGGAGCTATTTCTGCTGTCAAGATTTGCTCCAATGGGATATGGATATAAATGTCCCTCTGACCTGAGACCACCACGGTGACTTGCAAGCAACTCACTGCACTTAGACACTGGACTACCTGAATTTCTAATTCAGTGACGGAAGGCTGCTGGGTGTAGTCAAATACTTGATTTGTCGGTGCGTGTGTCAAGATGGGATTGACCACTCCAGTTTAGGAGCTGTGTACAGTCATGTTTCAATTTAGCAAAATCTTGACCAGAGTAGTCCTAGTGAAGAGTCACAGGACTAATTGAGTTGAGCACGATTCGGATGATCTCATCAGGGTTGACAGTTTAACCTTGAGTCGTCCTAAATACAGGGGTCAAAAGAGATGAATTATACGGTAACCATATTCACGTAGGTTCTGAATGTTGCTATTGTGACTATTCGACCTATCCGATCGTCGGGTACCATTGCTAGATGGTCACTTCGATTAGTACAGAAATTGGTTCCTGTGCTACCGGCTTAGGTTCGAACCGCGGGGTCACACACATTAGATGTTCCTTTCTGCTCTGATGGCTGATTATGAGTCTTATGTGTCTGGGACTCTATGATTGAGAATTAGGATTCTCTGATCATGAGTTCCACACATTTTGGGTACCGGGGTCAAAATTTTGAATTTCAAATTTTGAATTTGAAATTTGAACTCTTTGATCAGGATTTCATATCGATGGTCTCTGATGCCTAATTGCCCATCGGATTTGGACTCAATATTTATGAGAGGTTTAATTAGTGATTTGATCACTAATTAACTCAATTTGATTGAGTAATTATTTTTAGATCAAGTCCAATTGAATTGGATTCAGTTTGGATTGACCCGATTAGGTTAAGTGTTGATCTAATCGCTAAGGTGGCTTAGTCCCTGATTTGATCAAGGGTTAGATTTAGTTAATTCTTGATTTGATTAGGATTTTATTGAGCCTAATTAAGCCTAATTGTGTTGGGTTTAATCTGGTCTAATTGTGCTTAACCTATTTTAATTAGGTTGGCTCAATTTGAATCAAACCATCTTGTTTTAAATTCCCTACGCCACCCAACTTCCTTGCGCTCATTTGAATTCACGAGAAGAAATTTTCTCCCACGCAAAGCTCTCTCACGCCCATATTTCTGTGCGCCAATTATTTGGATTAACTTGGTTTGTTACCCATCCAAATTCAAAGGGATTTTGAATTTGAATGGATATCCAAATAACCATGCGCCAGCTTATCCTTTTTGTGCGCCCCATATTCCACACGAGAAATAGTTTCTCGTGAAAGTCTCCACACACAAAAAAAAGGCCATGCCATCTCTTCTTTCTAGCACAAATGGATGAGGATAAGATTGGTTGACACTTGAATTCAAATTTGATTTGAATTTAAGTGAGCAACCACCTCTTCTTATCCACTCACACGCTTTCAACATCTCTTGCGATGTTTTATAAAATGAGAAAGGGAGGGGCGTGGGCAATAAAAAAAGAAAGAAGAGATAAGGGGCGTGGGGAGGTTCTAAAAAAATTTTGAAGTGTTCAAAATTTATCAGAGGAGAAAAAAAAGAGAGAGAAGTGGGTGCAGGATTTTTGATGTGTACCCTAGGATTTCTACCTAGGGTTCGAAAAGTGAGATTGGTGTGCCACGAGTGTCATGAGTCCACCAAATTTCAGGAAGAGATCCATCAGCCTCTCAACCAACCGTACAGATGATCCGGAGCATCCGAGGAGTCAGCACACATCGATCGAAAGAGTTCGATCAACATCAGCCACCAAAAGGGTGAAATCACGAACTAGCATTCGTGAGGAACCGATCAGACGGGAGATTCGTGTGGACGATCCGTAGAGACCAGACACTAGTGTGGCTGCGACATGATGATCAGAGCCCTTCAATGGTGATCAAATTGCGGTGATCGACAACCCGCAAAAGGTGATGTGTTCTGAACACAGTACAGTAAAAAATTTACTGTTTCAAATTTAAATTTTAAATTTAAATGTATGCTGTTGTATCATATTTAGATCCTAGTGTAGAGTTAATTAGTATTAATTAATGAGATTAATTAATAATTCCACTGTAAAATAGTAATTTTGAAATAGTTTTAAAATTATCATTTTGCCCCTACACTAAATTTTTGCTTCAAATGGTATCAGAGCATGGTTCTAGAATATGATATACATATGCATGCGTCGATTAAAGTGTAATCTATAAGTTTAAATTTAAAATTTTAAAATTTTAAATTTGAAATTTAAAATTTGAAATTGTTAGAAGTTTCAAATTTGAAATTCAAAATTTGAATTTTGAATTTTGAAATTTGAAATTTATTTGAAATTTCAAATTCAAAATTTGAAATTCAAAATTTAAATTTAAAATTCAAAATTTAAAAATTTAAAATTCAAAGATTGGAAATTCAAAATTTGAAATTTGGTTGAAATCTCAAATTTGAAATTTGAAATTCAAAATTTAAAAAATTTAAAATTCAAAGATTAGAAATTCGAAATTTGAAATTTGGTTGAAATCTCAAATTTGAAATTTAAAATTTAAAATTTAAAATTTAAAATTTGAAATTTAAAATTTAAATTTTGAAATTGGTATATTTAGATATACTTGATCCAAGTAGCAAGTAATCTAATTGGATTGGTTGCCATGGCCGTCCGGTCATAGGAGAAAAGTAGGATTTAAAGGTCCTCTCTTCCCATTCGATGGGGTCTCCTATGGTGGTAGGGGTGCCGATGCAATTATATCCCATACCGATGAAGCAGCGAAAGGACTTAATTATAAAATTTATCATGAATGTGTTAGATTAGATCTAAAAGAAAATTTATGATTTATTTTGAGTTATTTTCTGTTATGAAATGAGCAATAGGATTGCTGTTTATGAAATGTGCTGACCCGTTTGTGAAATAAGTCAACACATTTGGTGAATAGAAAATAAAATCTTTCAACATTTAAAAATTATTTTCGAAATGCCAAACCCTGACCCATCAGCCTAAGTACTTAATTAAAAGAATTAAGTGTTGTCTAGTAGGTCTAGAATTGTGAATTAAGACCTAAGACAATTGCATAAACTTGTGGGTCAATGGGTTAGATGAATTAGGTCCATAATTGGGTTAGACCTAAGGTTAGCTTAAAAAATGGACTAAATGGAGTAATTGGTCAAATCTAATCAAAAGTTGAATTAGATTAAGTCAAGGATACTCTAGACTCAACTTCAATAATTGTAGTTGAATGGGTCCATGTCTTTAACTAGACCAAGATGGACTTAATTCATGGCTACGCGGTGGAGCCCTATTTACTAAGTTGATCAAAATTAAAACTAATGAACTGGTTGGTGTCTAATGTAAGTTCGACAGTTTTGACCAGTGGTTCTTAAGCGGGAGCTACTCGCATTGATTCGATCATTGACGAGTTAATGGCAAATCCCCACACTGATCTCACTTACCTGGCTAATCTGGTAAGTTAGATTTTGATTAGATCACTTGGTGATTAGAGCTCACCCATGTCATTAGGTAAATAAGTGTGATGATTTAGGTGCTCCTAATGTCAGCTTTAATTAAATCCTTTTTAATCTGACTTAGTGAAGTCAGTGGGAGGATTGAAATTGGCTGGATAATTTCTTCTCTACTATCCTTTAATAAAATCCTCAAAAATTATTAGGTCCCTAAAATGATTAAGTTATAATGCTAACTAAGTTAATGCCTCCCATTAAGTGAGTGATAATGAGTCCCTTAGTTTAATGATCATTGGAGGCCCAAAGGCTTGGTGCTCATTGGCTAATGGAATTATCATTCATAATATGATAATTTGGTTGAGTCTTTCTGATGGTGGTTAGGTTGGCCGGCCAAAGTCAGGCCTGATCATTTATTGATCTAATTCACCAAATTAAGTCATGTTAATGGTTGGACCTAACCAGATCTTTTCAGTGGAGGCCAAAGCCTACTGATTAGGTTCTGGGGCAAAATCAATTACTAGAAGTTGTTTAGAGAAACAACTGGTTAAGAACCTACCCATAGATGCACATGGATTGACCAACCAAAGTTGGGCTCGTGTGTAGTCTGTGTGGATTCTAGTACCCATTAAGGAATTAAAGTAATTCCTCGAATTGGAGGTTGAGGCTACCTGTTCATAAAAATATTGGAAAAAATTTTAGACTAAAGTCCAAGTCTTTAGTATTAATTTATGTACTAATAGAGGTCTGATTTTTTTTATACAGCTATGGCCACTATCCTGTCGCTCCGATCATTATTAAATAATGACAAGCTCATGGGACCTAATTTTGATAGCTGGTATTGAAAATTGAAAATCGTCCTTGAGCATGAGCGGATCCTTTATGTAGTAACAGATCCAGCACCTGAGGAGCCAGCTCCGAACGCTAGTAAGGTGATCCGAGACACTTACCAGAAGTGGCTCAATGACCGCACTACCATCCGATGTATTATGCTGGCAGTAATGAATGACGAGTTCAGCCGCAGGTTTGAGAATGTCCAGCCACAAGAGATACTTCAAATATTGAACGACTCCTTTGGCACGCCTGACGATGTTGAAAGGTACAAAACTAGTTGTGCCATTTTCAATGCTCGGATGAGGGATGGGGCCTCAGTCACTGATCATGTACTGTACATGATTGAGATGATTGAGTGCCTGAGCAAATTGGGTTTTCCTCTGCACGAGCAGCTCGGTAAGGATGCGATCCTTAATTCCTTGCCCAAGTCCTTCCTCCCATTCCTTACTCATTTTCGAATGATAAAGCCTGCAGTAAACTACCACAGGTTGTTGGGGTTGCTGCAGAACTTTGAGAAGGATCACCAACTCCATAAGGAGTCGGTAAATGTAGTGGGAGGGTCTTCTTCTCGTCGTCGACCCTTTGGGAAGGAGAAGAAGAACAAGAAGAAGAAGAACAAGAAGGTGCATCCTCATGCTGGGATGGTTGCACAAGGTCAGACCAAGAAGCGCAAGCCCGACCAGAGCCAGGCGGAGTGCTTCTTTTGCAAGAAGCAGGGGCATTGGAAGAGGAACTGTCCTCAATATATTGCCTCCTTGGACCCGAACAGGCCGAAGAAGAAGCAAGGTAATTATATGATAACTCCTTGCAACTTTTCCATTTGTGATACTACTGCCTGGGTATTGGATACCGGAAGCCCTTATCATATTTATAATTCGATGCAGGGTCTGCAGGTCAGTAGGAGATTTGATGAAGGCGAGAGGTTCCTGAACGTTGGAGATGGAAGCAAAGTTCCAGTTCTAGCTTTAGGAATCATGAGTCTTGTAATCAATTCTCGTAATGTAATTCTGAGTGAATGTCACTATTGTCCAAGCTTTTTATTAAATATTATTTCTGTAGGCCTTTTGGCCATGTACGGTTATGATTTTTTAATAAAAAAAAATATTTGCAATATCATTTTGAATGGTGTTACAATGTTTGTTGGATAATTAAATAATAGAATTTACTTACTATCCAGCCTGTTAATGTGGTTTAAAACTTTGGTAAATGCCCTAGAATAGATAATGTGTCAGAAGTCTACCTTTGGCACTGTAGGCTAGGTCATATCAATAAGAACAGGATAAACAGGTTGGCTCAAAAAGGAATTCTTGAACTTGGTGATTGTGAATCACTTCCAACCTGTGAGTCTTGTCTTCTTGGAAAGATGACCAAGTCACCTTTTACTGGAAAAGGTGAGCGAGCTAGTGAACTCTTGGGTCTGGTACATTCTGATGTATGTGGACCTATGAGCTCAAGTGCAAGAGGTGGATATTTTTACTTCATAACCTTCACAGACGACCTATCGAGGTATGGGTATATCTACTTAATGAAGCATAAGTCAAAGTCGTTTGAAATGTTCAAACTATTCTGAAATGAGGTAGAAAAATAAACTGGAAAGTGTATTAAAATTCTTCGATCTGATCGAGGAGGTGAATACATTTCTAATGAGTTTCTGACGTATTTAGGGGAGAATGAGATTCTCTCTCAGTGGACTCCTCCTGGAACACCACAGCATAATGGTGTGTCTGAAAGGAGAAATCGGACTTTATTGGACATGGTTCGATCCATGATGGGGTTTGCTGGTCTGCCGATCTTCCTCTGGGGATATGCGCTCGAATTGGCTTGTTACCTTCTAAATAGAATTTCGAGTAAGTCTGTAGCCAAAATGCCATATGAGATATGGATAAGACGTAAGCCAGTACTCTTGCACCTTAGGGTTTGGGGGTGTTCGGCTTATGTTAAACGTTTAATTTACAGACAAGCTTGGACCTAGGTCTGACAAGTGTAATTTTATAGGGTACCCAAAAGAGATCAAAGGATATTATTTCTACCTTGCTGATGAGCAAAAGGTGTTTGTCAGCTTTAAGACAATTTTTTTAGAAAAGGAGTTCCTTACTGAAGGAACTATTGCCTCTAAGATCGAACTTGATGAAGTTCGACAGGTGGAAAAATCGACACATGTTACTGAACCTGAATCGAATTTGATTAGATCAGATTCGGAGCCCATTGATTATGCACCCTTAAGGCGGTCTGGTAGAGTACCACATCAACCGGACAGATACTATGGTTTCTTGGTCCGAGATGGCGATCCTGTCGAACTTGATGAAAACGATGAGGATCCGATCACCTACATGGATGCAATGCAGAGACCTGACTCTGAGAAATGGCTAGAGGTCATGAAATTCGAAATGGAGTCCATGAAGGTCAACGATGTGTGGACATTGGTTGACTCACCCGAAGGAGTGAAACCCATAGGGTGTAAGTGGGTCTTCAAGAGGAAGAGGGGCGCAGATGGAAAGGTGGAGACCTATAAAGCCCATCTGGTTGTCAAGGGATATCGTCAACGTTATGGTATAGACTATGACGAGACGTTTTCTCTTGTGGCAATGCTCAAATCCATTCGGATTATACTTGCGATAGCTGCCCATCTAGACTATGAAATCTGGCAGATGGATGTGAAGACAGCTTTCCTAAACGGAGAGCTGGACGAAAAGGTGTATATGATATAACCTGAAGGGTTCACATCCACAGATGAGTCTAAGGTATGCAAGCTACAAAGGTCTATTTATGGACTTAAGCAGGCATCTCGGAGTTGGAACATACATTTTGATAGGACGATCAAAATATATGGCTTGGTTAAGAACGGAGAAGAGCTCTGTATTTATAAGTGGGCTAATGGTCCAGTAGTAGTATTTCTTGTATTGTATGTGGATGACATTCTCTTAATCGAGAATGATGTCCCTGCATTACAGGGAATAAAGATTTGGCTATCGTCACAGTTCTCCATGAAGGATCTGGGAGAAGCTTCCTACATCCTAGGGATGAGGATCTATAGGGATAGATCCAAAAGGTTGCTTGGCTTATCCCAGTCCACGTACATTGATACTATGCTGAAAAGGTTCAGCATGAAGAATTTCAAGAAAGGCTATCTACCGATAGGCCATGAAATTTCTCTCTCGAAAAGGGATTGTCCGACAACACCTCAAGAGAGAGAGCGTATGGGTAGGATTTCATATGCTTCGACAGTGGGATCTATCATGTACGCCATGACATGTACACGATCAAATGTGGCTACTCACTAGGGGTAGTGAGTAGATACCAATCTGATCCAGAGGAGAATCACTAGAAGGTTGTTAAAACCATCCTGAAGTATTTAAGAAATACTAAGGACCAATGGCTTGTATATGGTGAATCGGACTTAAGACTTATAGGGTTTACAGACTCTAGTTTCCAGTCTAATCGCGATGACAGCAAGAGTGTGTCAGGATTTATTTTTACCCTTAATGGTGGGGCTGTCTGCTGGAAGAGTTCCAAGCAGCACACTATGGCTAATTCAGTATGCGAGGCAGAGTATATTGCTGCATCAGATGCTGCCAAAGAAGCGGTGTGGCTGAGGAAATTCATCACCGAGCTCGGAGTAGCATCCTCCCTTGTTGGTCCAGTTTTGCTCTACTGTGACAGCTCTGGAGCCATTGCTCAGGCGAAGGAACCGAAGGCACACCAGCGGATGAAGCATATTCTGCGTCGCTACCATCTCATCCGGGAGATCGTGGATCGAGGTGACGTCGACCTTCAGAAGATCGACGGGAAGGAGAACCTGACCGACCCATTCACTAAAGCCATTACGGTGAAGGAGTTGAATGACTACAAGTCAAAGATTGGTATTAGATACTACACCGATTGGCTTTAGGTCAAGTGGGAGATTGTTGGGAATAGTGTCCCAAAGTCAATCATCAGCCTGTTGACGGTTGTGCTCTTTTTGTATCAGTACATAAGTTATAAATAAATAAAAGTTATTTTGATATTTTTTTCATCACAAATGTTTCATCTTCTAATGAACTCCTGTGTTGTGGTGAAGTCCTTAGGACTATTTAGACTCGACAAAGGAGGATTTGTCGCTTTGTCCTTAAACCTGTTCGTGACCAAATGATACGTTGTTACTAAGGACGACAACGTTTATCGAGCATAGGTCGTTGTGTGCCATATGGGTTGGTTGTCCTCATAACCAAGGAGTGTGGAGACACTGGTATGGCATACAGGTGAGATGTAATGGTACATCTGCGCTGAACGTGACCGACTCCGGAGCTATTTCTGCTGTCAAGATTTGCTCTGATGGGATATGGGTATAAATGTCCCTCCGACCTGAGACCGCCACGGTGACTTGCAAGCAACTCACTGCACTTAGGCACTGGACTACCTGAATTTCTAATTCAGTGACGGAAGGCTGCTGGGTGTAGTCAAGTACTTGACTTGTCGGTGCGTGTGTCAAGATGGGATTGACCACTCCAGTTTAGGAGCTGTGTATAGTCGTGTTTCAATTTAACAAAACCTTGGTCAGGATAGTTCTAGTGAGGAGTCACAGGACTAATTGAGTTGAGCACGATTCGGATGATCTCATCAGGGTTGATAGTTTAACCCTGAGTCGTCCTAAACACAGGGGTCAAAAGGGATGAATTATATGGTAACCATATTCACGTAGGTTCTGAATGTTGCGATTGCGACTATTCGACCTATCCGATCATCGGGTACCATTGCTAGATGGTCACTTCGATTAGTACAGAAATTGGTTCCTGTGCTACCGGCTTAGGTTCGGACCTGCGGGGTCACACACATTAGAGGTTCTTTTCTGATCTGATGGCTGATTATGAGTCTTATGTGTCTGGGACTCTATGATTGAGAATTAAGATTCTCTGATCATGAGTTCCACACATTTTGGGTACCGGGGTCAAAATTTTGAATTTCAAATTTTGAATTTAAAATTTGAACTCTTTAATCAGGGTTTCATATCGATGGTCTCTGATGTCTAATTGCCCATCGAATTTGGACTCAATATTTATGAGAGGTTTAATTAGTGATTTGATCGCTAATTAACTCAATTTGATTGAGTAATTATTTTTAGATCAAGTCCAATTGAATTGGATTCAGTTTGGATTGACCCGATTAGGTTAAGTGTTGATCTAATCGCTAAGGTGGCTTATCCCTGATTTGATCAGGGGTTAGGTTTAGTTAATTCCTGATTTGATTAAAATTTTATTGAGCCTAATTAAGCCTAATTGTGTTGGGTTTAATCTGGTCTAATTGTGCTTAATCTATTTTAATTAGGTTGGCTCAATTTGAATCAAACCACCTTGTTTTAAATTTTCTGCACCACCCAACTTCCTTGCACCCATTTGAATTCACGAGAAAAAATTTTCTCATGAATTTTCTCCCACGCAAAGCTCTCTCATGCTCATATTTCTGTGCGCCAATTATTTGGATTAACTTGGTTTGTTACCCATCCAAATTCAAAGGGGTTTAGAATTTGAATGGATATCCAAATAACTATGCGCCAGCTTATCCTCTTTAGTGCGCCCCATATTCCACACGAGAAATAGTTTCTCGTGAAAGTCTGCACGTACAAAAAAAAAGCCATGCCATCTCTTCTTTCTCGCACAAATGGATGAGGATAAGATTGGTTGACACTTGAATTCAAATTTGATTTGAATTTAAGTGAGCAACCACCTCTTCTTATCCACTCACACGCTTTCAACATCTCTTGTGATGTTTTATAAAATGAGAAAGGAAGGGGGCGTGGGCAATAAAAAAAGAAACAAGAGATAAGGGGCATGGGGAGGTTCTGAAAAAATTTTGAAGTGTTCAAAATTTATCGAGATGAGAGAAAAAGGAGAGAGAAGTGGGTGCAGGATTTTTGGTGTGTACCCTAGGGTTTCTACCTAGGGTTCGGGAAGTGAGATTGGTGTGCCACGAGTGTCATGAGTCCACCAAATTTTAGAGAGAGATCCATCAGCCTCTCAACAAACCGTGCAGACGATCTGAAGCATCCGAAGAGTCGGCACACATCGATCGAAGGAGTTCGATCAACATCAGCCATCAAAAGGGTGAAATCACGAACTAGCATTCATGAGGAACCGATCAGATGGGGGCTTCGTGTGGACGATCCGCAGAGGTCAGACACTAGTGTGGCTGTGATGTGACGATCAGAGCCCCCCAACGGTGATCAGATTGCGGTGATCGACTATCCACAAAAGGTGATGTGTTCTGAACACAGTACAGTAAAAAGTTTACTGTTTCAAATTTGAATTTCAAATTTAAATATATGCTGTTGTATCATATTTAGATCCTAGTGTAGGGTTAATTAGTATTAATTAATGAGATTAATTAATAATTTTACTGTAAAATAGTAATTTTAAAATAATTTTAAAATTATCATTTTGCCCCTACACTGAATTTTCGCTTCATAAACTGGATGCATATCGACTGAAAACTCTTGAGGAAATAGCTATTCCTCGAATGTAGAATGCAGACAACTTAAAGATGTTTTATCAATAAAGTTGTTCACATATACAGTATTCAGAATGAAATATTAAATTTCAGAATCATAAAAATTTTGACCAACTACAAATTGATAATAGATCGATGGATGAACGGTCAATTCCTATCGACTATATTTTGATTTTTACTGTAAAAATTGACACATCAAGTATATCTTAATTTTCACTTTAAACTGCCATATCGATTATATCTCGGTACCGACTATATTTCGACTTTCTACTGTAAAAATTGACTTTAGTCGAATGACTATTTATGCTGACTTACTGTTAACTAAGCAGAATGCTATGCCAATATGACTTAGATCGAATTGAAACTACACCGACTTGACTACGGTCAGTCGAAAGATATTCGGCTTGCCACCGTTTATCAGATAACTAGACATACTGACTCGACGACGGTCAGTCGAGGGATATTCGACTTATTATCATTTATCCTAATACCTGAAAAGTAAGTATGTCAATTAGTATTTGACTAACGGATGATTCTACAATTACTATCGAATGCTCGACTTGCCGATCGATGTTCGGCTGTCTGACTATAATTCTATGACAATGAAAGTATACACAAAGAAAGAAAGAATCTACACTTAAAAAAATTTCTTTCATTCATTGAAAAAAAAATTACAAAATTGGACCGAAGTCTGATTACAAAACTTTTTTATTACAAAAAGAAAGTGAAAATGTTACACCGATCATCGGTTGTTGTCTTCATCTCCTTGCTCTGGTGCAGCTTCGATGACTGGAACAGCTTCTGGTGCGGTCGGTGCTTCGTCTTTAGTCGGCGCAGCCCCTTCTTCAGCAGCTTCATCTTTCGGGGTAGGAGGAATGATGCTGCTCAAGTCCAGATCTGGTTACAACTTTTCGACCATATCTCGATCATTCTCGTACCTGATGCAGTAAGAGACGAACCCACCTTCAAAGATTTCTTCCTTAAACTCTTTCGAGTTCTTGAAGTTCTCGATGGCTTGGTTTAGAGCTTCTTTTACCAACTCTGCGTCAGCTCTTATGGAGGCCAACTCAGCATCGACCAGTGCCACCTTTTCAGGGTGGCCTAATGCCTTCCATGTTCGGCTTCAAATTCATCAATGCACCCATCCCTTTCTCACCGAAGTCGATGGATGGAGTGCTTTTTGCTCTTAATCCGTAACTCAAGAAATGAAATATTTTGACGAGCCGACTCAAGTTCGGCTCTGGAAGATTATAGATCGACGATCAAACGAGAGATTTCTTTTTGAAACTTTGCCTCCCGCTCAGTCACCGCTTGGAGTTGTTCAAGGGCAGCCATCTTCTCAGCATTGGCAGCCACCATTTTGTCCATCTAGGACCGACGAAAGTCAGTAATCTTTCGATAGCCGACCTCTAGGTCGTGCATATCGTGCACCCACTAAAAATAGAAGATAAATCAAGTCAGATCAAAAAAAATAAAAAATGAGTCGAAAAACTTACCCTGAGCATCATCGAGTAAAAGGAAGAAAACATCTTGGCTACTGTTCGGTTCTTCCTGCTCTCCCGATTAATCGGGAGAACAGCAACTTGGATGAGCTGCTTGGCCAATGCTAGATTGGCCAAGACCGACTCACCCTCGAAAATTCTGATGTCAAAAAGAATGGGATGGCCCACCGACGATCCATCGTCTGTCGAAGTCCTCAGTGCCTTTCCTCGATCTTCTATAGGCAGCCCTGTGCTTGAGAATGCAGGGAAGTCGGTGCTCGACTGTGCCCGAGAATGTTCTGCTGTTGGAACGACTGGAGTAGCCATGGATTATTCTGGCTCGATCGTGACTTCTATCTCAGTCTAAACTTCTACTGATGGAGCTGCCGACGGTACTGCTACAGCTCTGTCTCCTCCTGCTGCCCCATCTTCAGCGGACGATACCTCAAGGACCGTTGTCGAGGCCGACAATGCCAAAACTAACTCAGAAACTGACTCCGATGGAATGTCAGATTTCCTCACCAATGTAGATGTATTAACTACCCGACCCTTCTTCAACGGTCAGAAGGGTCCAGCTTCAGATGCTGCCTTCTTCTTGACAGCGTACTAATAAATATCGATAGTCGATACTCGTGCCCTCGGCTGCACAGTTACAATCAGAATAAAGAAATTAGTACAGTGCAAAAACAAATGAAAGTAAAAAATAAAAGTGGTCAACTATGCTATACCTAAGGAGGTGACCGAACTAAGGCCGGCATTGTAGAGAGCTTGTTCGGTCATCAGCTCTCATTGCGGTGGAACTGTCATGTCTTTCAGTCGATGAAAATCTTCTTGATCATCGACCTCCATCCGACTATTCTCGTTGGGGCCGATCTTTGGATCACCCCAGCATGAAGGAAAGCTTGAGAAAAAAAGGAGAAGAAATAAAGAAAAATTAATTCTTCCATCCATGAATGGACGATGAAAGATCGGTGATGAAAGAAAGACCTTTTCTCAGATCGAAGAACCACTAATTTTTGGCCTTAGGTTGAGGATGAAGGACAAAGAAAGTTTGAAAGAGAGAAGGATGAGGCTCAATCGGTATGAGCCAATATAACAAAGCAAAACTGATAATTAGCCGAATGGAGTTCAGAGCCAGCTAAGCAGGACAGAAACCATAATAATCAAGAAGATTCCGTATGAACTCTGAAATCGAGAATCGAAGACCGATCCGAAGGTCTTCGACATAAAATGCGACCTGACCCAGAGGAGGAGAGTTAACCCGACCGTTCGCGCTAGGAGCAAAGAGCTGATATTGCTCCGAGATACGATACTGCTCTCAGAGTCGTTCAATGTTGGGTCCGGATAAGGAAGAAGCTTTCATTTTCGGATCCGATGGAGATTCATCGGTCGGATTCCCCGACCGACTATCCCGAGAAGAACAAACTCTTCTACTGGCCATCAAAAATGGAAAGCTAGAGAAAAGAAAGAAGAAAAACCCTAAAGGGAGAAGAAGAACCTAAGGATGAAGGCAAGAAAATTTGACCTGAAGCAGAAAAGGGTACCCTAGAGCTCCGAGCATTGGGGCAGCTTTCTAGCAGAACCTTCCGCTACAGAGGATGGTGATAAATGCAAAGTAAAAATCTGACTGAAAGTGACCCTATATATATAGGATCTCTCAATTGTCCGAATCAAATCAGTCAAATCTGAATCTATCAGATGACGATACGTGGCAACATCCAGATCGACCATTAGTTAGACAGTTTGACGCACCTGATTCTGATCGCGCCATCTCACCGTTATTCATGTGAACAATTCTGACTCAATGGTGTTTGGACACATGGCCAAGATCTAGTAGTCCGAATCAAATCATCCGGATATCTTGGGTGCCGAATTATCTTATCAAAAGGACCGCCCAATGATGATTTTGCAGCTATCGAAACAATAAAATAGCTGGAGATCTCTCGTATTCCAAAATACATAAAGACCAGCAGCCAAGTCGGGGCTCAAGGCAACACCTGATGAGTCCCTTGCTCCAACGTGACTGACCATGTAATAATATATACGTCGGACCATCTTGAATTTAGGAGTGGGAGCAACTGTTGGGATAATTCAACCGACCTCCGACTCTGACTCTACATCGGCCAAATGAACATATTACGTTGACTCACAATTGATTGACTGACTGAAAGTCGGCTATTATCAACCAACAATGGATAACTCGATTAACTTTCGATCGAAGACCATCAACATATCAGAGTTACCGATCGATGCTCGTTTGGATCTCCAGGACTACCAACTTACCATTATTACTGATATATAGTCGGCTTATCTTCTCAACACACCTAACCATTATAAATGATTATCGATTATATGTCACGATCATTAGTAGGCATAAACAACCCATTAACTCCATGATTATGGTCCGATAATTTAACGACATAAAAAGCGGGACCACGTGCTCGATGGTTATATCAGAATCATCTATAAAAAGGAGGTAAATGAACAGCACGGATAAGATAATTCTAGGTTAATACTCTATCATTTCAAATACTCTTATCTGTTGTTCACCACTCTCCGCTGACTTAAGCATCGAAGGGTCTCCGTCGGATACAATTTCAATCTGTGAGGACTTTATTTTGCAGGTGCTCTTCATCGACGACAGACGATAAGAGATTGGTCGGAACAGGAATCAAAATATTTTTTAAGTTAAAAAATTAAAAAGTTTTAGTTGAGGGCATCTTAAATCGACTCAGACAAAATTCAAGTCGACTCAAGCTGAAAATCAAAAGTAAAGAAAGTTTTGGCATGCAAATATTTCAACCGACGGCCCTTGAGTCGACTCAAGTTTGATCCGAGTCAACTCGAATGAAGAATGACAGAAATATAATTATTCAGAATAGAAATTTGAAGTATCAAGTGGCAGGTCCAGTCAACTCGAGTTATTTGAGTCGAAGTTACAGGAAAAAGACAAAGAGCTAAATTTTTGGGAGGACAAACTTGAAGGTCATTCGAGTCGACTCGAGCCCAATCCAAGTCGACTCGAGTCCGATCCGAGTCGACTCTAGTTACAATAGCTAATCCTGCAGAATTTTTAAAACTTTTCAGATTTATGTCTAATGGCTCTATTTTGGATTCCAACGATCAAAAATGGCTTTATAGACTTGCAAACAGTGATTTAACACTTCCAACAACTAATTGACAAGACAAAAAAGTGAGAATCAAAGAGAAAAATAAAAAAATAAAATAATAAAAGATCAAGAAGTATTGAATAGAGAGCTTTCACTTCTCAATCATTTGAACAATCAAATCAAGAGAGCCTTTTCAGCAAGAAGACAACTCCCTCAACTGAAAAAGCTTCCTCAAAAAAAAGTTTTTAAGCAATATCGACAATTAGTTGCTCATTAAAAGAGCTTTTGTAGATTTACTACTTTATTTTCATCTATTCTGCTGTAACTAGCTTCAATTGGAGATTGAAGCTAGGGGATAGGCTCATCCAAGCCTTGCAATTGGATTGTAAGCCAAGGGTTGGTTTGGGTTAGGTTTTGGTTGGTGATTTTGTACAAAACCAATTGGATTTTGAATAGTGAGCTTAGAAAAATTATTCGACTGTAATTTAGATAGATTATAGTGAAAACTCTCAAGAGAATCTTGAAGAGTAGACGTAGGTGCTAGGAGCACTGAACTACTATAAAAATTATGGTATTTGTATGCTACTGGCTTTCTATTCTTCCTTCTATATCTTCTCTATTCTTGTTTACTTGATAGCATGATTTTTATACTCATACACTCTTTACTGTTTTACAAAATCTGTACATATCTTATTTAATTTTTTGAAAATCTAATTCACCCCCTTGCCTCTTGGGTTGTCTTGCTGAGTAAAAACTAAATTATTTATAACTATGTGTTTAATAGAACTATTTGCTAAAGATAGGGCAACAGGTGAAGATACCGAAACTGCAAAGGTGAAATCATGAAGATGGCCTAGCTCAAGTGGGAGTTACACATATACTATTCATGAAATTGACCAATTGATATCCCAAGATGTAGTTCTATTGGAGGGCTTTGATAATATGAATGATGGAATTGATATACCATTCCCAAGATAATAAGTTCAAGTTCAAACTAAAAGTACAATAAGTTCAAAAGGTAAAAAAAAAAAATCTTCAACTGATGTTGAGCAAGAAATTGAACTTTTAAAGTCAGCAATTGACAATATTACTGATGCAATTAGAAAAAAAAATTCTATTATCCAAAAAAGTCGACTACATATTATATAGAGGAAGAAATTTTTAATAAATTGATGGCCATTAGAATGGAGTCCCACTTACTTGATGATGCATATCTTTTTCTCATCCAAAATCTAACAAAGGCAAGGATCGTTTTTGGTTGTCTAATTGAGAGGCATAAGAACATATTAAAAAAATGATGCATGGCACTTAGGTTCTTGATGGAATATGGTAATAGTTGTTTTTAATTGTCTAATTGATTTTGAAACTCTTACTAAATTGTTGGAGTGTGGAATTCTTACTTGATTTTGGAATGTATGATTGATATATTTTGATTATCTTTGATGGAACTCTTATTAGACTGATTTTGAAAGTTTTACTAGTTGGTTTATATTGTATTAATTACATGAATTCTGAACTTTGGTTGTCAAATGTAATGACTTAGATTTGTCATAAAATGGTACTGTATGTATTATGTTCAAGGGCATAATAGTCAAAAAATATTATAATATTTTCTTTCTTTTCTTTTTTCTTTGCTTCCAACCAAGTAGAGAAGAAATTATTTTCTTTTATTTTTTTAAACTCCCAACTAATAGGAGAGAAATATACTTTCTTTTTTTTTTCTTTTTTCTCTGAATAATATTTTTTTTCTTTCCCAAACTCCCAACAAAACTGTACATGTGGGAAGGTTGACCCTCTGCTTCATAGCTCCCTTGACTTCAAGAAAGTATAAGATAAATAAACTTCATGGTTCACTAAGAATTTCTATAGAAAGTAGGATAAACGTAGATCAGATAATATCCATCCAAATCTGTTTTCATATCCGAATCTATTAATATGGATAAAAATTATATGCAATTAGTATCTATATTCGTATCTATATCCGTTAAAATAAAATAGATATGGATATGGATAGATAACTATCCAATTCATTTCTAAATATCCAATTTTATTTGTAATTCTATTCAATTTTATATAGTACTTACAAGTTTTTAAAATAAATAAATAACTATTTTAATATATTATTAATTTATTTTATCATTTATTTAGTAATCTTTTTGATTCTATGATCATAAAATTTAATCATCCAATTCATATCTATATTTATATCCATATTTTTAGTATCTGATTTGTATCTGTATCCATTTAAAATAAATATGTATATGAATTTGTGCATCTGACCAACATGCATATTCATAACTATATTTGTTAAATAAAATAAAAATATATATGGATATATTAGTACCTGATCCATTTTCAACTCTAATAGAAAGTATTTAAAATTGAATCTTCGCTTTTCAGGTAGAACTAGTACCACATCTATTGATAGTTTGAAGATCATTCATTGTGAAAAGAAAGTTTGGAACCATAGGATCCAATAGTGGTGTTTTTGTGTGAAGTGTGCTGGGAGAAGAGATAAATCAATCTTTGGTCCTTCTTCTATCATGCAGATTGGAAATTATTCCCAATAATAACTTCCTTTATTTTTTTTTGGTAGATAATAACTTCCTTTATAAGATAGCTTCTTATATTGGCAACTCCTTTGTTGTTTACTAGTTTCTTTTTCATATAATTAATTTATATGTGAGTAGCTTTTTGCAAATACTTGCCCACTAACTAATTTTTTCTTTAGGAAGTTAATTTTAGTGGCAAACCACAAACATATAGCCTTTTTATGATAACAAGTGGCCGAATATGTGCCTTTAAAGTGTCATAATATAAATAATTAACAAAATCTTGATCAAGCTAATATTTTTGACCATTTGTTATAGTTAGTCAATAGAGAGTTAATATTTGGAGACTTCTGGTATAGGATAATGACCTCGAGATTAAGAATGATGTAGATAGAGGTGACGAAATCACTACATTTGATTGTAGCATAGTAATCTTACAAGGCAACAATCCCTAATTATCTCTAATCCTCAAATCATCACCAAACCTAGTGATAGAAAACTTATCCTTGAAGATGGATATCTAAGATCATCATAAGATAGTAATCTTACGCTAAAATCTGGAGACAAAAATGATCCTTAATCAGCAAAAACTTTGGTATATCACTATATCATTAATATATTATATTAATATTTTATTTTATTAATATTATATACATAGTATTTATGATATATATTATATTATATTATATTATATTATATTATTAATCATATAATTATTTAAGTATATTTTTAAATTATAAGAAATATATATCATGGTACTTCATATTTATTTTATAAAATTATTTTATATACTACTTCTATCTGTCTTATTTTTCTAATCAAAATAAATATTGATATTAAAATAAAAATATGATAATAAATAAGAATATTAATTTTATAATAATAATTAATATATTTTTAAATGATCTGTCAATATATTTTCATGGAAAATAAAATGGCAGAGTGTTGGTAATATTTTTCCACCTTAATTTCATTATGGTGATGTGAAGCCTTCTATGTGCAAATAATGAAGCTTAGCCAACAGGCCGGTGTAACCGGGACTAGATCAATTGATGAGCTCCAAATCGACCGAAGCAAAAGGCCAACGATCTCCAATTCGCTCTCATTTTGACAAATTCATTGCAACCCCTCGAGTTAGTAATGTCACGTCATAACATAATTCGAGTTGCAATGATCCAAAATGCTCATAAGCAGCTTGGGTTCAGCTCCAGTCAGTTCATGCTTAACTCAATTAATAAATGGTTCGATCAGTTGTGCTTGCTCCAGCCAAGCTTCGGCCTAAAATATTTATAAAATCATATAATTGCTCGGCTTGGTTTGATACGAAGCTTATCTATGTCTCGTTTTAGTCAAGCTTGAACAATTTTTCCTAGGTTGTTTGAGCTTGAACCAAGCTGATGCTCTTCAATAAAAGGAACTATGTTACAACCTATTTCTCGTTAAGCTTGTTTGATACTAGATTTTTTCTGTTAATTCCAATATTTGAAGCTGAATAAATCTATTTAAGTTTGTATTAGACTTGGGTTCAAATTTCATATTGATCTATGGATCTTCCATGAAGAAAGTATAGAAGAAGAAGAACAAAAATGAGATGGGGCAAAAAGAAAAAAAAAAAAACGCTTGAAGAAGATGATCTAGTACGACAACAACCTATATACTTTCTAATCCTAGCCCATATATTTTTCAATCCTAGACCAATCTGACCCTCTCTCAGAACAGGATACTGTTCAACCTAATAAGAATAGTTTTAAGTTAAATTCAAGCAAGTCAAGTCAGCCATAAGTAGGAGTATCTACGATTTGATTTGAAGATATTCTTAAACTAAATTAGTAAATTATGATTTATCAATTTTATAAATCAAATCAGCTCATTTTATCACTCAAATTAGATCAGATTAGATTGGTGCATTATAGTTTGGTCTGATTTGATTAATGATTTGACATATTGCAATAGAAAGATGAAAAATTCAAGAAAAAATAATATTTAGACAAAAAAGACTGAAATTATCAGTATAACTTTCAGATCAATATATAGTTCTGATTTTTGAAACTATTAGAGTGAAGATATGCCAATATGGTTATCATTTTTCTGTAATTTAATTAAAATTTGAATTTTAAATTTTATAATCTGAATCCAAATCAATTTTTCAAATTTCTATTTATATTCTTATTTAATCATGGATTATAAATACAATACAATACAATAATGTAAGTGTGATCAATATTTTCATTCTAAAATTCTTTTTTTTATATTATGATTATAGTTGATCTATCTATATTTTATAAAATCAGATCATATATGATTTATATAAAAATATAAATTTAATTAGATATTTTAATTTTAAATCGGACTATATGATTAAATTATTTTTTCAGGTTCGTCTAAAGGTTTGAATTATTCGTGAATACCCTAAAAAGTCTCAAGTTATATATATTTATTTGTTGTTTATCTGGTTCAACCAGATAGGGTTGCGATTGAATGGATTGGGGATTTTTAGCCCAAACCATAACCCAAGAACGTATGATGTTCGTCCGACTCGAGCCAACAAGAGGCCACCCACATACACAGCGAGAAACCCTAACCTCCGTCACCTATAAGTAGGGCTTGGGGTCGCCGCCATCTCTCCCCCGTTAGGTTAGGGTTTCCACACGATCGGAGGTACGGTTCTTCTTTGCGTTTCGGATTTTGCTATCGTTTCAAGTGGAATTTGCGATTGATGGCTTTGAATTGATCTTATACGGCCTGTTAAGATTTGTCCGGAAGCATTTGATTTTATGGATTTTTTTTTTTTTGCTTTAGTATTTTTGGATTTCTCTTGTTAATTTGTAAGGGTTTTGCTGTAATTTTCTTTTTTTTCCCTGTCGGCTGGCATATAAGAGTCCAGATTCTTATTATCTTTGGTGCTTTTTCGTGGTGAAGAAATGGCGGTGCCGTTGCTCGCGAAGAAGATCGTTAAGAAGCGTGTCAAGAAGTTTAAGAGGGCTCAGAGTGACCGCAAGATTTCGGTGAAGGTAATCTCTTGGCTTTCCCCTTTTTTCTGTTAATTTTGTGATATTCGTCGAAGTTGATGTTATCGAAAGAATTAGATTTGGTGTTTATTTGATTTGCACTTCTATGATACCTGTATCTATTTGTTCCACTTTTTTGAGTTTAATCTTTTTCGAGAAGTAGATTTATGTGAATATAGGAGGTATTGGATACTAGTATCGGCCTTTCATTTCTCGTCATTAGATAATGTGGTTTATCTGATGTGAGATGTTATATCTGTGGGGGATTTCAAGGATACAGAGTCGCAGTTTATACTTGGTTAGCCAGTATGGGTTAGCTTGTTCTTGTAAAACAATAATTGATTAAATGAGTTTGTAACCTTGTACTTGAAGGATGAATACTTAGGCTAAATCACTAATGCCCCTCCTGGAATCTTTCCTCTACCATGACTGCAATGTTGATGCCAAGTTTACGATTAGAATGATGGAAAAGCTTCAAATTTTGAGTGCAATGCGCATCTTGTAGGAGAGCTTGCAAAGATTGCTAATGTACGAACATGATTTACAATCTTCTAAAGGCATCATGGCATCCCTGGTTACTCTAGAGAAAATCAAATATTTGTGAAAACCTTGGTGTTAAGTGACTATTTGCTTAACCATTAAAATTCAACTGTCCATGCAAAAAGATTTGATGGCTCTGCTTCTGAATTATCTTTTAAAGATAATGGATGAATCATGTTCTGTTAAACTCTACTCCACAAACTTGATGTTGCGGGTAATATGATTGGGTTTTCTAAGGTGAATGGCCGTTGACTAAACATAAAATCATAACATGAATATTGTCATCGTAAAAATGTATTGATATCATCCTCTTATTTAAGAAAGGGATGCATAATTCATCTGGGTTAGAGTGACATACATTTAATTTTTGAAGCATCAAATTTTTGGTTGATGGATTTGCACATTTTCTGGACTTAGTTTTTAGACATGGTTTGGAGTCAATCCACAAATTCCAAAAGCAATTTGAAGTTATTTTAAACTGATATTGAATTTTGGAGTCATGCTCACTTTGGATAAGCTGCCTTTGTGGAAGCTCGCCAATCATGTAATGTAGTAAAAATGCCTGCAGTGTCTTTTAAAAGCATAATATGATTGTTTTGGTTGACATGGCACACAGTTGGATGTTAGGGTCTAGGAGGCATGTTAAGGCTTTTATCATTTTGTTCTCTAATTTTGATGTGTGGTCTTGATCAGGAAGTCCTGTTCTCTATCAAGTAATTTTTAAGTCTTGCATTTGCGCAAACACATAGCTTTATGGTATAATTCATACATAAAACCTTATATTACTGAAAGGGAATATGTTGTTTAAGATGAGAATTTTATTCTTTATAAATGATTTTGTTTTGCTTTATTATCCTGATTAGGTTTTGTTTTAGCACTTAAAATCATTGTAACAATATTTGCTAGGTTGATATATGTATATAACTCAGACTGTTCTTGATCATGAGATTAGTTCTGCACTTCTAAATATTTGTTGTTGTAATTTCACTGGTAGACTCTCTGCAACTTCTTTTCACTTTGTATTTGATGATTCATGTAGCACATGAAGGTTATATCATCAAGATATGACAGGGTTGCTTATTCTGTTTTTAGTATAAAAATTTGTCTGAGGGGCCTGTTGATTTGTCATAGGAGGATACTTTTCTTCTAAGACTGGAAGTCTTTTGAAATTTTAGCCGATGTTGGGACTTGGAAAATTGGGATCAAGTTACTCCATTACTTCTAATCTGATGAGATCTTTAAGTGAGATGATTTTTTTAAAAAAAAATTAACTAGACAGTGTTTTTATAAAACAAATTCTTTTTTAAAATAATTCTTTGTTAAAAATTACACTGTTTTATATCCAATTTGAGGTCTACTTGATCGCGCTCTTTAGTTGCAAACTTTGAACTGGATTGTTGGTAAGAATTGAAAGTGGCTGTTATTTTGTTAGAGGGCATTACCTACAGGTTTGTCATGGTGAAATGGGTTATGATTTTATTGGGGTTCCATGTTTGTTAAGACCAAGTGGGTTGAACTTCTTCCATTGGCCTTGGAACTATGTGTTGTCTTTTATATCTGAATCCTATGAAGCAATGCTTGTTGCTTACCATTTTTCTTCATTAACATGGTTGGATTTTTTGTTTGATAGCCCAACTGGCGTAGGCCCAAGGGTATTGATTCTCGTGTGAGAAGAAAGTTCAAAGGATGTACTTTGATGCCCAACATTGGTTATGGATCTGACAAGAAGACCCGGCATTACCTGCCCAACCGTTTCAAGAAGTTTGTTGTTCACAATGTATCTGAGCTAGAGGTGCTTATGATGCACAACAGGTATGTATTTTTTGCCTTTTTCTTCTACTGGCATTTGCTATATGCTGCTGCATGCTATTTTTATTTTCAATCTATGAATGGTAAAGATTGGATGGACTGGATATTTAGTATCTGGTCTGAGCACATACAGTATTATATATATATGTTCTCTTCTGTTTTTCTACTTGGAATGTGCATGTATCTGAGTGCATGTAAATGCGTGTATACAGTGTGTGCTTGCTTATTGTGTAAATTAATGTTAGTAGGTTGCAATTTTGCAGGAGGCATGCTTCTTAGGTTATTGCATAATTTTTTCTGCAATTATGCATTTTTCATGGACTTGTACCCAAAAAGACTATATCTTTATTCCACCTTAGAAAGATATAAAAAGTGTGCATGTTAACTCTAATGAATAATTCTTTGTGGACCGCATGGGTGTAGCCAAAATGCACTGCCCCATCTTATTGAGCCATGTAGCCACCGCTCTCCAACCATATTTAATACCTACAGTTTTGCTTTTTCTTTTGAAATTTTGAATGATAAAAATATCTCTCCACTTTTGAAAAAATTATGACATCCTGTTGTCATATTATGACATCCTGCGATCAAATTATGACTTCCTGCATCACAGAAGTCATAATTTTTCTTTCAGAAGTCATAAAGAGAAAGGATATTTTCGTCATTAAAAATTTATGAAATTTTAAATGATGAAAATGTTCCTCTTTTTTTTGATATTCTATGGCCAAGTTGTGACTTTTTTGTTGTACAAAAGTCATAATTTGATAGGATGTCATAATTTTTTCAAAAGAGGAAAGGTATTTTCATCATTCATAATTTTAAATGAAAAAAAGAATTGCAGACATTAAATATGTGTTGGAAAGCGGTCGCTATGTATTTTTACTATACGCGTGTGTACAACAGTTTCTCTAACCTTGATATATTTATCAGAAGCTAAAGAGCAACCTTGCTGTAGCAAAAAAGTCCGACTGCTGAATTGGAGTTGGATTTTTGAGTAATTGCTTGATATTCTTCATTAGCAGCATGGATATATTGGAAAATGGGGCTAATTATTGAAGCGCTTCAGTTACAAACTGCACTAATTTTGCTTTTGTTTTAGTCTTTTTTCCATGCCTATTTTTCATTAAAAGAAATTTACTAATTAAATATGTTACCCTAGATTTATCTCTTTTGGGGGTTGAAAAATCTCATCTCACCATGGTTAAAACTTTGACGGTTCTTTCTAGGACGTACTGTGCTGAAATTGCACACGATGTTCTACAAGGAAGCGCAAGGAGATTGTAGAGCGAGCTGCACAACTAGACATTGTTGTCACCAACAAGCTTGCCAGGCTCCGCAGCCAGGAGGATGAGTGACCTGCTAGTTTTGGAACTTCGACTTTTATAGTTATCCATTATTTTGTTTTGGAGACTCGTCTAGGCAGCAGATTCTGTTTTGACGTTGTGACTATTATTTTCAGTGATGACTCAACATCATTACCACATGAAGTGATTGTTGCTCTCGCTTTTATTGTTTGTGCACTCTTCTATAGCTGTTGTTAATGTTGATGGTCAAGTTGGAAGGCTATTTGGAGTGGCCGGTCGTTATTGTGCAGGTTGTTTTTATCCTTCTGTTTGTTGGGGTTAGTGCACGGAAATTGTATTATGTTTGGTTAAGAAATTGTTTTCTAATATGATTTATTTAAATAATTCATCCTTGCCGGTTGGCACAAATTGGAATGCCTGAGGGTTATCGTGCAAGGAGTGAGTAACGTCCTTTCCGCGAGGCCATTGGGTAAACTAGTTTGCTCTGGTTCAACCCTGTTAATTGGATGCATCCTTAGCGTTTTAAACTACCATCGGATGTTGATTATGCCACACAGAGAGAGAGAGAGTCACAGGAGGCTTCACTTTTCCGATAGATGTATGGTACTACATCGGATGTTGATATGCCACAGAGAGAGAGAGAGAGTCACAGGGAGCTGCTTCACTTTCCTTCCGATAGATGCTATGGTAAATCGATACTTCACGTTGGCTCTTAGATAGAAGCTCTCTCTAAGAATTTTTGTGACTTAATTAATTGCAGACTTTTAGCCTTGTATTCATTAAGAGTATATATAAATTTTCATTAATTTTGTTATTTGAATATAAGCGCTTAGTGTAGAAATGGGAGAGATATTCTTCAAGAGTTATGCTTGAGCATGGTCTTGCAATCAGCCTTTTTTTCTATACCATATTGGGCTTATTTTTTAAGATGTTAGTCATGTAAGGCTGGGTATCGATTCTTGGTGACAGCAGTATTGGTTTAAAACCCCATCCCTATGGATCCAAGGCTTCGCTCCTATATAAATCTTAGATTGATTGATCTCTCAAATTTTTATATGAGTTTAGAAATTTTAAAAAAAAAATTATAATATTTTGTTTTATTATTTTACATATTATGATAAAACTGGATGTGACAGTTTATTTTTTTTTTATTTATACCTTTGTAATCAGTCTATTTAATCATGGCCTTATTTTTATAATGGTTGATATAGCTTGAATTAGTTTTGGTAGCAAAGGAAGTTTTAATATCATATTTTCAATTTGCCATCTCTATTCTGGTGGTGTTCTGAGACATAATTTTCTACCCATAGATCACCAAGTTATAGCTACATCTTGAGAAGAATCTGTCTCAATTACCTTAGGATGTTCAGTGTAGAGGAGAAAAATCAATGATTTCTTTGAGATATTGAAATACTCTTTCTAGAATGATCTAATAAGATTGATTTGAATTGTGAATATATCTACTCTTACAACACTAAGTAATATTAGATCTTATCTTGTTTTTCATATATAGGAAAGATCTGATGATTTGGGAAAACAAAGTTTGACAACAGAAGCATGGAGCGTACACTATGATTATAAGGAGCGGAAACTAGCATCTGATTAAAAAATCAAACTTTTGAATATTTTATTGGTAGAATAAGAGAAGGAAAGAGCTATCCGTTTAGAGGATTCAATTAGCTTCACTCCCAAGGTCAGTTTGGTTTCACCTGGCTATCAAAATTATAGAATCTAATGTGAAATATTTCGATATTACTAAGTTCAGTCTTCACATCTCAAGTGAGTTAACATGTTATGTGCACCACCGTGAATGCATTTCCTCCTTCATCAGTAATTCTATCATTACATGCAGGATGATGCCCACATTATTCAATTTTTCATACATAATTGAGTAGGAATTGATCATTCTCGTCAAGCAGCATTCCAAGCCAATTTTCCCATAAATAACCTACAAGTTGATAGCCGATTCCAATCCTTGCATTTGTGAGGAATTTCGATAATAACTTGGTACTAAAACTTCCTTTCTGTGTTCGAACAAGCAACATAACCATAGGCTGATTTAACACATCTAAGACTGGTTAAGCATCAGTGTTAATTGTTTCAACACATCACCACAATGGAATGTTATTAGATAGCAATGGCTCGATAACGTCAATGCCAAACAGAATGGCAATTACACTAGTGATCAAGGTTCAAACCTTAAATACTGCAACAAACACCAGTTACAAGTTCTATTTGACAACAAACTCAAACTCCGAGAATTAAACTAATACAACAGCACAATGCTGATTTAAGTATAACGGCAACCATAGGATGATGCATAAAAACTCTGAAACTTAACGATTTGCCTTGGCAACACGCTCGATCTCATCCTTCTTCTTAATTGCATAACTGTCAAACATGGCAGCAAACACAAAATTATGATAAGAATGATTAGCAAGAATTAACTATATTTTTCCGAAACGGGGATGGAAAGGAGAGATATTCAAGGCTAAACCACCTGTTCGAAGAACCCTTAGCCGCATTAATTAGCTCATCAGCAAGGCACTCCGCAATTGTCTTGATGTTTCTGAAAGCACTCTCACGTGCACCTGTTGTAAGGAGGTAGATAGCCTGGTTAACTCGCCTCAATGGGGAGATATCAACTGCCTGACGACGAACAACTCCAGCTGACCCAATTCGAGTCGCATCTTCTCTTGGCCCGCTGCAACACGCAAGTAGCAATATATAGATTAAAAAAAATAAATTTATTGTTAAGAACAAGGTGCACTCATTACACGATCAAAAAATAACAACTGAAACAGTGGGATGAGTTAAAAATTCTGAAAAAGAAAAGGAAAAAAAAAAACTGCACGTAACAGTTGTCATTAGAAAACCTACATAATATTTCTAAAGTTCACCACTCAAAACTTTTAGAATACTCTTACAGACAAGGTTACAAAACAAGTTAAACAACAAATCTAAATGCCTCAGACGAGCATCCAGAGGCTTCAACAACCAAGAGATTATATCAGTCTAACAGTGCTTACAATTACTTGAAAGGAGTGTCCACCCCAAAACTCAGAATGACAAGGTTTACCATGCACCCACATAATGCTGGACAGGAAAATAAAGCTGCTCCAGTGGTGCCTTAGATTGAGGTAGACCGGTAAAACATGTCAAATGGGTTTTAAGGATTGCAATTTGCACATCAATCAAAGAGGACTCAACGCCTTTGTTAGATTATTCATTCGGACATAACATCAGATTCTTTAAAAAGGTCTGAGAAGGCTTCCCAGGCCACCTCATTAACCAACCATGATAATGTATATCTGAACTACCCTATAAAACAGGAAGCCAAGGCAAGCAATTTGGCCGAGTCTTTCTGATGCAGGGTAAAAAGTCTAGGGATGATAGATCCAAAATTAAAACTTAGTGAAATGCAAATCCTAAATGCACAAATATAAAACTGAAATCTGAAGTCGATGTAAGTTAATTTTAACAACGAAATCTTATAAAAACACCAACAGCAGAAATCAGGGAAACAGAATTAAATGAGAAAAGAATTGGAAAGGCTGAAAATTATCAAGGCTCACAAGGATTGTTGTCAGTTCTGCTCAAATATGGGATTCCTTTAAGTTTCTGCAAGGTTCAAACCTTCGCATGTCAACGAGCCAATCGCTAAAAGTTTTGGGATCCAATTTCCATCAAAAATAGGTGCATCTATTTTAACCCTGTTCATGATGTCATCTCGAGGACCTAAATTTTCTTGGAAGGGTGGATTATTTCATGGAGGAGTTCACATAAGCTGTCTCCTAAAATTATTTCCAGTGCGACCTACAGTCCTATTGGCAATTCCTTGCGCTACATTATTTAAGGTCAATTTATTTTCACATTCTTGAGTTGCTTCTAGGATGGAGACCCTATCTTTGATGTCTTGAATGTCGATAGATATTTCATTCAATTTTAACAAACTTTTACTCAATGGATCTTCGGGATCTTCAGGAGTATCATCTCTAAACTTTGTTCCCGCTCTAATTGTCATAATTGAAACCGGGCTCTGATACCAAAGCTGATGGTAAAAAATCTAGGGATGATAGATCCAAAATTAAAACTTATTGCAATGCAAATCCTAAATGCACAAATACAAAACTAAAATCTGAACTCGACGTAAGTTAATTTTAACAACGAAATCTTATAAAACACCAACAAAAGAAATCAAGAAAATAAAATTAAATGAGAAAAAAATTGGAAAAGCTGAAAATTTATCGAGGCCCACAAGGATTGTTGTCAATTCTGCTCAAATATGGAGTTCGTTTAAGTTCCTATAAGGTTCAAACCTTCGCTTTTCCGTTAGATGTCAAATCCCAAGGTGGGAAGGTTCAATGTTTCCAAAATTGAAGATCAGAATCGAAAAAGTCGGCATGGCAAAAGTTGTTGAGCTATGATCGGGATGGCACAGCTGTAGATCAGCATCGGGTTGGCATCAGGATCAATGGTGGATCAACTTGATTGTGGGGAGAACGAAATGAACAGAACAGTCGAAATGAATTTGGGAATCACTCCCATACGGCCTCACACCATCCAACGCAAAATGCGAAGGCAAATATTTGAGAAAATATACTCTATTCTTTTTCTATTCTATTCATGAATACAATATATCCTTATTTATAAACCACTAGCTTAACAAATTTATGAAACTAACTAGATAACAACCAAATAAATTCAAAAATAACAACTTGAAACAAATCCCTAACATAATATCCAAAATAACAACTTGAAACAAATCCCAATAACTAAACAAATTCAAAAATAACAATTTGAAACAAATTCCTAACAAAATATCCAAAATAACAGCTTGAAACCAATTCCAACAACCAAACAAATTCAAAAACAACAACTTGAAATAAATCCCTAACAACTAATGGGTCTGGTCACATTCATTGAATGTGGACGGATTCAACCAGGGGCAATGGGTGCGAGTTCGTCATCAAGCCAGATGCTTGAATTTCGAAGGCGACAGTGCATGTAGGTTCGAAATGTGCTCGATTTTGCATCACTTTCTATATAACAGGGATCTTTCTTTGATCTTTGATAGGTGATTTTAGAATCACTAATTTCTAAAAAATATAGATCTTGCCTAAGTAATAAACAAATGGCTATGTGATGCAGGGCAAGCCTCATTCAGAACCTACATGCAGCACCGATCTCGACATAAGCCGAAAATGTGGCTCAATAAGCCCGCACCGAAGTTTTAAAGTGAATTCGAGTTTGGTTCGAGTTTAGTTTTGATATTTTTAGACTTTTCTATTTTTATTAATTATTGTGTGGATAAGGTCAAATTAAATAGTTGTTGAGACGTTGGCCATTTGTTCCTCTTTTTGTTAATTTGTTAGTCGGCAACTCTATTAATAAAACACGCATATCATGTAGTGGAGACAGTGATTAATGAAATTTCAAGTTTTATGAGATGTGTTCTCTTTCCTTCACCATTGGCGTCGCCTGGAGTGAGTCCGTAGGGAGCAAGTCCTTTATCTTGTTCTCCTTTTCATTACCTTCGATTCAAGTCCTCTTGTGCGGAATTCGATTTCGATCCCTTAAATAATTCGAAACCTACTGGAAACTTCTTCCGCGAGCGGCCTAGTGTGACCTCGAGCCTTCCTTTGTGTTCGATGGCCTCTCATCTCTCTCTGTCGCTGCTGTTTATCGCTACCTGGGTGTCGGCGCTGCCAACCTCAACTTTCCGACACTTCGACAAGATGTTTTCCTACTGCAGACAGCAAGTAGCACCATCTGTTGGTCTGCTGCTGGGTGCTGTTTGGGCTACTGTTCCAGGACAACTACGTCTTCGAGTCGACAACTTCCTTGATTAGCATCTGCTGCTAGATCTATGATTTGAATCATCTTTTCAATCAATTCATTGTTGGGATTCGTCGTCGACGTCTACTTTGCAACAACACTTTCCTTAACCCTTAACCTTTTACATCTTTTGTTTCTTTTCCTTGTTCTAAAATTTCTCCGTTCCTTTCTCAAGATGGCATTCCAACTGAGACGGTATTGGATTGATCAATAGGAATTGGGACGATTCGTGTCCTGCACCTGCATTTACTAATTCTGTTTGCAGATCCCTTGACGGTACAATTCTACATCTCAATTTTCTATCTTAGAATTGATTTTTGTTGGGTTCTATCGCATCGTTTATAATTTTGTTCTAAAGTTATTCTTCTCGCATCTCTGTGTCGAATCCCGTTGTGTTTGTTGCATGCAATCTGCACCTATATATTGATTTTGGCATTCAAATGGTCGTTTTGATTTTGCATAAACTGCGTTAGAGGATTTCTATACTCTCTCCTACATCAAATTTGGTATCAAAGCCTTAAGTTTGCATCATGACAACTAGATCAAGACTATAGTTTAGAAATCCCAATTCCGATAATCCGAATGATCTTTTAAAATAAATTTTTGAAAAGCTAATTGAACTATCCACTGACATTCAGGACATCCGAGATAGGATTACCATCCTAGAGACAAACTCCGAAAGACCGTCAGGACAAAACAATGCCACTGTAGAAGTAAATTCGCAAGGATCTGCCACATGCATCCCACAACCCCGTGATATTCAACAAATGCCGCCAAGATTAAATCCACTTTTTCAAGAAAATGTTGTTTTTCAAGATGACATCACAAAAAAGGTTAAAATTGATGCATCCAGTTTTGATGGTAAACTTGATCCAAAAGCATTCACGGACTAGCTCATCGACATGGACCAATATTTTGACTGGTACAAAATGTCTAATAATCGACGAGTCCGTTTTGCTAAAATGAAACTCACTGGCGCCGCCAAGCAATATTGGATCGGTGTCGAAAGGCATTTAAAGCGGCTTGCCCAAGAGCCTATTACTTTGTGGGCTGAAATGAAAGCCAAATTGAGAGAGAAGTACTTACCATCTACGTATAAACAACAGTTATACAATCAATTGAATGCTGTTCAGCAAGGTTCTCTTTTAGTTGCTGATTATATGGCCAAATTTGATGAAATAAACATCCGTTGCAATATTCAAGAAGAAGAGAGGACCATTTTGCGATTTTGTAATGGGTTACGTAAGGAATTGCAACACAAAATTGTGCTGCATAGGGCCGCAACAGTTGAGCATGCTTTCCAACTTGCCTTGGAATATAAAAAATATTTGAAGGCACCTGCTCAACGATTCGTTAGAAAATGGACCGACAAGAATACACAAAACACTGGCACGAATTTCACTACCAATAAAACAAACAATTTTCAAAATCGACAAAATCATGATTCTAAGGGCAAGGGTCTAGCCATTAACGAAACCAAACAGAAAAACACAGGTTAGGTGTTATAGTTGTCGCCAAATGGGTCATTACGCTTATGAATGTCCCAAGCGAAACATGCTTGTTCAGCTGGATGGCGATGATTTTGAAAACCTAGAGGAAGTCGCACACACTACTGATAAGGTTCCTAGCGATGAAGAGGTGTTAGAATCAAACGAGAAGTTCGACAAAAACACCGCCTTACAAGTGATGCGTTGTATCTTAACCCAACCTAGGAAAGAGGATGATTGGAGACGCACCGCTATTTGTCACACTTACACGAAGTGTGGGGACGAGTTGCATAGTCATCATAGACAGTGGCAATTGTATCAATGTGATCTCTGAAGCCGCAGTAGATCGCTTAAACCTGAAAACTGAACCCCATCCTAATCCTTATATTGTTGCATGGGTAGGCAAGACCACTATGCCCATAAAAAGGCATTGTTTGGTCCCCTCTCATTTTGCTACCTATTCCAATCAGATTTGGTGTGACGTCCTTCTGATGAATGTCGCTTATGTGCTTTTAGAAAGAACTTGGCTTTATGATTTATCTGTTACACATTACGGTCGACCTAACACCTATGATTTTGCCCACAATGGAAAAAAAATTATTTTGAGCCCAGCAAAACCCTCTCAACAAAAGTTTTCACCAAAAAACTCAACTTTTCAAAAGACCCAAATTCAAGTTCTATAAAAGATTTCAAAAATCCTCCATCAGAAATTGCAAAAACAAAATCCCTTCACATATTGAATAAAAGAAGATTTTGTAAAGAAATTCATTCGAAAATTGTGCATGCTTTGATTGTGAAATTTCTGAGTTGACTAAATCTTTTGAACCCCTCTAGTAATTAAGACCCTCCTTTCTGAATTTAGTGATTTGACACCTAACGAACTACCTCATGAACTTCCCCCACTAAGGGACATACAACATGCAATTGATTTGGTCCCAAGGTCGTCCCTACCCAACCTATCACATTATAGAATGAACCCTAAGAAGCATGCTGAACTGAAACATTAGGTAGATAACTTAACTAGAAAGGGTTTTGTAAGAGATAGCATGAGCCCATGCGCAGTATCGGCACTTCTTACACCTAAAAAGGATGAAAGTTGTCACATGTACACTGATAATCATGCCATTAATAAAATCATGATTAAGTACCAATTTTCAATTCCCCATTTGGATGACATGTGAGACATGATGGCAGGAGCATCTATTTTCACAAAGCTTGACCTTTGTAGCAGTTACCACTAGATTTGGCTTAGACCTGGAGATGAGTGAAAAACTGCATTTAAAATGAAAGAGGGATTGTATGAGTAGCTAGTCATGCCATTCGGCTTGACAAATGCCTCGAGTACTTTCATGAGTAATGAACCAAGTTTTCCCACTCTTTATTGGTAAATTTGTGATTTTGTATTTTGATGACATTTTAATCTACAGTCATGCCGAAGAAGAATACTTAAATCACATCTGACAAGTTTTTAAAGTTTTAAGAAAAGAAAAATTTTTCATACATATGAAGAAATGTTGTTTTATGCGACCCCATGTCATTTTCTTAGGATTTATTATGCCCAAAGATGGGTATTTGTTGACCCAGAAAAAGTAAAAGCCATTAGGGAATGGCCTGAACCAAAAAGTATTCAAGATGCTAGGAGTTTTCATGGCCTAGCAACTTTTTATCGACGATTCATTAAAGGCTTTAGTACCATAATGGCCCCAATTACAAACTGTTTGAAGAAAGGAGAATTTAAATGGACACAATCGGCCACAAAAGCTTTTCAAGAAATTAAAGATTTGATGACAAAAGCACCTGTTTAAATTGCCTAATTTTGAAAAGATTTTTGAAGTTTCTTGTGATGTTTCGGGGGTAGGAATATGTAGAGTATTGAATCAAGAAGGTCGTCCCATAGCCTATTTTAGTGAAAAATTAAATAAGGCTAAACAAAAATTTTCCACTTATGACAGAGAATTGTATGCTGTAGTTCAAGCCCTGAAATATTGACGACATTATTTATTATCAAAAGAGTTTATTTTATTCTCCAATCGCCAAGCTTTTAGGCACCTGAATTTACAAAAATATTTAAACCTTCAGCACGCAAAGTGGGTCAAATTCCTTCAAGAATACATTTTTGTTTTGAAACATCGAGCCGGGATAGATCGGGATAGATAATAAAGCCACTGATGCATTGAGTATAGTTGTTGTTACCCTAGATACTGTTGGCACGAATGTGATTGGGTTCGATAGTGTTAAGGAAGAATATCCATCATGTCCGAACTTTGGTGAGGTTTATTTATCAATTGTAGAGGGAATATCCACTAGCCCTGATTTTGTCATTCGAGATGGGTTTCTTTTTCAAGGTCGCCGTTTGTGCATCCCACCTGGCTCATTACGTGACCTTATTGTTTGGAAATTATACGCAGGAGGTTTAGCCGGACACTTTGGTCGAGACAAAACCATTTCTATGATTGAGGATCGATTCTTTTGGCCGAACCTCAAACGAGATGTTGCACACATTGTAGCATGATGTGGGACGTGTCAAAGAGCCAAAGGTGGTCGAAAGAACATCGGCTTGTACACACCATTGCCAGTGCCACTCTCCTTAGCAAGACTTAAGTATGGATTTTGTTTTAGGCCTACCAAAAATGATTAGAAAATACGATTCGATTCTTGTTGTGATTGATCGATTTTCTAAAATGGCTCATTTCATTTCTTGTCACAAAACCTCCGATGCTACTCATATAGCAAAACTTTTTGTGGCTGAAATTGTACGTCTTCATGATTCGCCAAAATCAATGGCGACTGATAGGGATGTTCAATTTATTAGCTATTTTTAGAAAACCTTGTGGAAAACTATAGGCACAAAATTGCTTTTCTCATCTTCACATCACCCACAAACTGACGGACAAACAGAGGTAGTCAATAGGAGTTTGGAAAACCTGCTTAGATGTCTTACCAATGAGAACATTAAAAATTGGGATCTCATTTTACCACAAGCGGAATTTGCTTATAATAGTTCTGTTAATCGAACAACTAGAATGAGTCCTTTTGAAGTTGTGACAAGATATAATCCAAAGAAACCATCGACTGGATACCCCTTCCCGTAGAAGATAACCCGAGTGAACATGCATGCTCATTTGTACAACACATGCAGGACTTGCATCATGAGATTTGAAGAAAAATAATTTTGAGTAACAAAAATTATAAAAGGGGCACCGATCAACACCGACAAGAAATTGAATTTAATAAAGGAGACATCGTGATAGTTCGAATTAGGCCGAAAAGCTTTCGCAAGGGGCTATTAGAAAATTGCATGCAAGGAACATGGGTCCATTTAAAATTCTTAAAAAGATAGGATCTAATCCCTATCCGTTGGAATTGCCGTCAAACATGGAAATTAGCCCCACCTTTAATGTTGAGGACCTTACATTATTCCTTTCCCCTGAAAGTCAAATTTCATCTTCTCCTTCGCCACCTTCACCTCTTGTTTCTAGAACCCATTTGTAGAGAAAAGATGACATTGAGGTGATCCTCGACGATCAAATAGTGTCGACAAAAGATGGTGGAGAATGCAATTTTTTGGTTAAGTGGTTGTATCGATCCGAGGAGGATGCAACATGGGAAACGCAAGCTGAGCTTCAACAACTCAACCCAGGAATGTACAAAGAATACATTTCCCACAATTCGATGGAGTTGATGCGGGGCAAGCCTCATTCAGAACCTACATGCGGTGCTGATTTCAACATAAGCTGAGCATCTAGCTCAATGAGCCCGCACCGAAGTTTTAAAGCAAATTTGAGTTTGGTTCGAGTTTAGTTTTGATATTTTTAGACTTTTCTATTTTAATTAGTTATTTTGTGGATAAGGTCAAATTAAATAGTTGTTGAGACGTTGGCCATTTGTTCTTATCTTTTTGTTAATTTGTTAGTCGGCAACTCTATTAATAAGACATGCATATCATATAGTGGGGATAGTGATTAATAAAATTTCAGATTTTGTGAGATGTGTTCTCTCTTTCCTTCACCATTGGCATCACCCAAAGTAAATCCGTAGGGAGCGAGTCCCTTTATCTGTCCTCCTTTTCATTACCTTCGATTCAAGTCCTCTTGTGCAGAATTCGGTTTCGATCCCTTAAATAATTCGAAACTTGCTGGAAACTTCTCCCGCGAGCGGCCTAGTGTGACCCAGGCCTTCCTTTGTGTTCGGTGGCCTCTCATCTCTCTGTCGCTGCTGTTTATCGCTGCCTGGGTGTCAGCATTGCCAACCTCAACTTTCCGATGTTCCGATATGACATTTTCCTGCTGCGAACAGCAAGCAGCACCATCTGTTGGTTTGCTGCTAGGTGCTGTTTAGGCTGCTATTTCAGGACAACTACGTCTTTGAGTCGACAACTTCTTCAGTCAACATCTACTGCTAGATCTGCGATTTGAAGCATCTTTTCGATCAATTTGTTGTTGGGATTCGCCGTCGACGTCTACTCTGCGACAACACCTTCCTTAACCCTTAACCTTTTACATCTTTTGTTTCTTTTTCCTTCTAAAATTTCTCCGTTCCTTTCTCAAGATGGCATTCCAGCTGAGACGGTATTGGATTGATCAATAAGAATTGGGACGATTCATGTTTTGTGCCTGCATTTGCTGATTCTATTTGTAAATCCCTCGACGGTACAATTCTCCATCTCAGTTTTCTATCTTAGATTTGATTTTTGTTGGGTTTTATCATGTCGTTTATAATTTTGTTCTAAAGTTATTCTTCTCACGTTTCAATCTCGAATCCTGCTGTGTTTGCCGCATGCAATATGCACCTATATATTGATTTTGGCATTCAAACAGTCATCTTGATTTTGCATAAACTGTCTTAGAGGATTTCTAAACTCTATCCCTGCATCACTATGAGTGAATTTGAAAAAAGCAAATCAAATTGAGACATTAGTTAATTCAATAACGAAGAGCAAATAGCCTCTTTTTATAGTGCTTTTATCTATTTTTCATAATCTCTCACTCATCTACGGTAGTGAAGATTTTAATGTTCCTTAGACTCAGAACAAAAGTGCAACAGTAGGATGCATGAAACTGAAAATCCAAGTCTTCAGAGACCATCCAAGTTGAACCTATTCCGTTCAACACAAGGTAAGATGCAAGTTACAAACTCCAAATCAAACCTACAAAACCAAGAACTTTAGAGGTTATCTGGCTTAATAGTCTTTTGATGATTTTGATGAGAAACAATGTCCAATATTAAGGATAGGATTTGGAAATTTTGCACTCTTTGTGCAATGGAAGTTAAGAACATAAGAGGATGATCAACTAAGAAATTAGCATCATGTGGATCACATCACCCAACAAGTGGGCATCTTTGTCTTTGATAAGGTTTGGGGTGTGAATGGACAGTGCAGGTGTTTAGTTTTAATGGTGGCAAGTGTTAAGAACATCAACTTGGTTGCTGGGGGCTTGTGACTGTTTTGGGATCTCACTCACCCTGGATGGTGGAAGTGTATGCGAAGCAGTATATAATTTTATTTCAACAGATTTCTCATGCTTGCTGACTAAAGAAACCTGACTAGCTTTAACCCAGTCAATTATGAAGTCCAACAGAAATTTAAATATCAAGTTGATTCACCTGTTAATGATAGCATCCACAATAACTTGGATCGGATTTGCATCAGTAAGCAGATGAATAATCTCCATAGCATGCTTGACAATGCGAACAGCCATAAGCTTCTTTCCATTGTTACGGCCATGCATCATTAAAGAATTGGTCAGTCTTTCTACAATTGGGCACTGAGCCTTACGGAATCTCTTGACAGCATATCGTCCTGCAGTGTGTGGAAGATAAGTAGCATGCTTGGCAGGAGATACGGCTATGTAGTCCGCGAGCGAAATATCACTGACCTGAATTATGGTACAGAATAGTATGCAATCAGCTTTAGTTATAGACAAAAGCTAGAAGCCTCTTTCAGTTCCTTAGATGTAGCAGCATGCAGACTTTTCATACAAAAAGAAGACAAAAACATAGTGTAAATGTAAGACTCCGCTACTTTCAGCAATTGATTAAAAAAAGGAAAACAGATTACATGCTTGTGACAAGGCTTATAAGAAATAAGAAACCAGAGATAATTGCACTTTTATAAATTTTTAGATGATGAATCCATACATATATATATATATGTAAACCTTTTCCATGTTGGTTTACAATATACACCTCCTTAATTAGCTGAAGAGAATGCCCTATGCACATGCTATGACCTCTTGCTTGGGTAAATATAAGGGCCCCACACATGAATAAACTTCTCGAAGATCATACTCTATAGCACCCAGCCCAATAAACTCTAACAAACCCTCATATTGTTTCTGAATGCTATTACTACCACCGAAGTACCCCACTAACTAATAACAAAAAGACCTGATTCATGTAATTCCATGTCTCTAAAGCCTCATCCAGACGTTGGATTACATTATTTGCAAAATCACAAAAATCAAACATATATCTTAATGTTTACAATTTCCATTAAAAATCACAAGCATCAACCTAACAACACTGGCTCAAATAAAGACTCCATTTTAGCCAGATATCTAATACTTTACTAGTACCCACCACCAACTGGCCTCTTAACATATAATCATTCTACTACGCATACCACACCACAGGAACAAGTTGGCAGTGTTCCAATAAACCAAAACTCTAAATTCTCAAGTTGGTATGTCTTCCAATAAACCAAAATTCTAAATTCTCTCACTGTATTAATGAATCCTTTAAATAGACAGTTGCATCTCAGTGACACTGAAACATGATCATCCAAATTCCTAAAGTTTAAAATGCCTACTTCAGGACCAACAACACGATGACCCATCAATACTCTCCCACTTCAAAGACATTTATATACGTATATAACCATAACCAGAAAGTCTAAACTCACATTTTGGGGTCAGCACTGGAGATATTTAGTTGCACTCATTCTTATAAACAGTTACATACGTCCACGTACTGCCATGGCAAGTTTCTTGGATTTATCCATATTACCCTAGCTGCACCTCATCTTTCTTGATTCTTTCACCAAAACCAATATCTTTATTTCACACGCCCATTGTCACAGTTGATTCTACGCTGCATTGTCTGGAATAACTTATGCTTTTGCTCATATCTCAGTCTTCACATTGAAGATGCGTAAAAGATTTCCAAGCTTAGTACTGCTATAGATGTTCCTAGCTCATATCTTCCCAAGATCAACACTCTCTCAGAGGCTCTAAAATATAGACCGCGACATTTTTTACAAACCAGAGCTAACAAAAATAGACACGACAAACAATTACTCGAATCCAAAACCCGGGAAGAGAAGAGACCAACACCATCAAGCTGTGACCTTGAAACAAATTGAGGCCATCGTCTTTAATCAGCTTATGCTTTTAATAAATCTCCCTCTTCCCATTAAAGATGCATAAAATACTGGCAATGTGTAAAAGCTTCACCAGCTTGCTATCAGTATAGCTGTTCCTAGCTCATATCTTCCCAAGATCAATTGTCTCAGAGGCCCACAAATTTTTTTACAAACCAAAGAAGACAAAAATAGACACAAAAAACAGCTACTCGAATCACGAACTGAGGGAGAAATGAGAGGACCAACATCATAAAGCTGCGACGTTTAAACAAATTGAGGCCATGCGACCAAATAGACAAATACAAAAAGCCTTCTTTTTAACTTTTAGCAATTTGATCAAAGGACAACGCCATCAAAACGCGATTCTTTCACAAACTGAGGTCGTGCTACAAACAAAGTAGAGAAAAAAACCTCCTTTTTTATCTATCAAACTAAATCGAACAAATTACACCCAGTGAAACAATATCGATCCAATCTAATAGTGAAACAAGCATTGGATGATCCACAGCAATGAAAACATGGAAAAAAAAACCAGATCAAAACGAAGGAATGGGGAGAGCGAATCTGAAGGAGGGAATGAGGAGAAGAAAAGAGAACAGACCTCCACTTCCTCGAAGGACCAGCGGTTGAAAAGTTTAACCTCTTGCTGGACCGCCATTGGAGCCGAGCTCGCAGGAGGGAGAGAGCGGGAGGAGGCGAAGCGGGCGGCGGCAAAACCCTAGAAGAGTGGTGGATGGGGCGTAAGAAAGCGAGCGCTTATGTAAGGAAGGAAGATCGGGAATGGACGGTCCGAGATACACTATGAGTTTTATAGGACGGGTTGCGATTTATTGGAAGCTGAGATGTACGGCTGAGATTGGTTCTCTCGGGGTTGATTGGAGATTTCCCTGATTGGGAGCGCAAGGCCGACGGGACCCACCGGTTCGAATTTGGG
>NC_025999.2:80691127-80736127 GCF_000442705.2 Elaeis guineensis
TGATTTTATTGGGGTTCCATGTTTTAAGACCAAGTGGGTTGAACTTCTTCCATTGGCCTTGGAACCATGTGTTGTCTTATATCTGAATCCTATGAAGCAATGCTTGTTTGCTTACCATTTTTCTTCATTAACATGGTTGGATTTTTTGTTTGATAGCCAACTGGCGTAGGCCAAGGGTATTGATTCTCGTGTGAGAAGAAAGTTCAAAGGATGTACTTTTGATGCCCAACATTGGTTATGGATTGACAAGAAGACCCGGCATTACCTGCCCAACCGTTTTCAAGAAGTTTGTTGTTCACAATGTATCTGAGCTAGAGGTGCTTATGATGCACAACAGGTATGTATTTTTGCCTTTTTCTTCTACTGGCATTTGCTATATGCTGCTGCATGCTATTTTTATTTTCAATCTATGAATGGTAAGATTGGATGGACTGGATATTTAGTATCTGGTCTGAGCACATACAGTATTATATATATATGTTCTCTTCTGTTTTTCTACTTGGAATGTGCATGTATCTGAGTGCATGTAAATGCGTGTATACAGTGTGTGCTTGCTTATTGTGTAAATTAATGTTAGTAGGTTGCAATTTTGCAGGAGGCATGCTTCTTGGGTTATTGCATAATTTTTTCTGCAATTATGCATTTTTCATGGACTTTACCCAAAAAGATTATTCTTTATTCCACCTTAGAAAGATATAAAAAGTGTGCATGTTAACTCTAATGAATAATTCTTTGTGGACCGCATGTGGTGTAGCCAAAATGCACTGCCCATCTTATTGAGCATGTAGCCACCGCTCTCCAACACATATTTAATACCTACAGTTTTTGCTTTTTCTTTTGAAATTTTGAATGATAAAAATATCTCTCACTTTTGAAAAAATTATGACATCCTGTTGTCATATTATGACATCCTGCGATCAAAATTATGACTTCCTGCATCACAGAAAGTCATAATTTTTCTTTCAGAAGTCATAAAGAGAGAAGGATATTTTTCGTCATTAAAAATTTATGAAAATTTTAAATGATGAAAATGTTCCTCCTTTTTTTTGACATTCTGTGGCCAATTGTGACTTTTTTTGTTGTACAAGAAGTCATAATTTGATAGGATGTCATAATTTTTTCAAAAGAGGAAAGGTATTTCATCATTCATAATTTTAAATGAAAAAACAGAATTGCAGATATTAAATGTGTGTTGGAAAGCGGTCGTTATGTATTTTTACTATACTGCGTGTGGTGCACAACAGCTTTCTCTAACCTTGATATATTTATCAGAAGCTTAAAGAGCAACCTTGCTGTAGCAAAAAAGTCCTGACTGCTGAATTGGAGTTTTTGGATTTTTGAGTAATTGCTTGATATTCTTCGTTAGCAGCATGGATATATTGGAAAATGGGGCTAATTATTGAAGCGCTTCCAGTTACAAACTGCACTAATTTCTGCTTCTGTTTTAGTCTTTTTTTCCATGCCTATTTTTCATTAAAAGAAATTTACTAATTAAATATGTTACCCTAGATTTATCTCTTTTGGGGTTGAGTTGAAAATCTCATCTCGCCATGGTTAAAACTTTGACGGTTCTTTCTAGGACGTACTGTGCTGAAATTGCACACGATGTCTCTACAAGGAAGCGCAAGGAGATTGTAGAGCGAGCTGCACAACTAGACATTGTTGTCACCAACAAGCTTGCCAGGCTCCGCAGCCAGGAGGATGAGTGACTGCTAGTTTTGGAAACTTCGACTTTTTATAGTTATCCATTATTTGTTTTGGAGACTCGTCTAGGCAGCAGATTCTGTTTTGACGTTGTGACTATTATTTTCAGTGATGACTCAACATCATTACCACATGAAGTGATTGTTGCTCTCGCTTTTATTGTTTGTGCACTCTTCTATAGCTGTTGTTAATGTTGATGGTCAAGTTGGAAGGCTATTTGGAGTGGCCGGTCGTTATTGTGCAGGTTGTTTTTTATCCTTCTGTTTGTTGGGGTTAGTGCCACGGAAATTGTTTATGTTTGGTTAAGAAATTGTTTTCTAATATGATTTATTTAAATAATTCATCCTTGCCGGTTGGCACAAATTGGAATGCCTGAGGGTTATCGTGCAAGGAGTGAGTAACGTCCTTTCCGCGAGGCCATTGGGTAAACTAGTTTGCTCTGGTTCAACCCTGTTAAATTGGATGCATCCTTGAGCGTTTTAAACTACCATCGGATGTTGATTATGCCACACAGAGAGAGAGAGAGAGTCACAGGGAGCTGCTTCACTTTCCTTCCGATAGATGCTATGGTACTACCATCGGATGTTGATTATGCCACACAGAGAGAGAGAGAGAGTCACAGGGAGCTGCTTCACTTTCCTTCCGATAGATGCTATGGTAAATCGATACTTCACGTTGGCTCTTAGTAGAAGCTCTCTCTAAGAATTTTTGTGACTTAATTAATTGCAGACTTTTAGCCTTGTATTCATTAAGAGTATATATAAATTTTCATTAATTTTGTATTTGAATATAAGCGCTTAGTGTAGAAATGGGAGGAGATATTCTTCAAGAGTTATGCTTGAGCATGGTCTTGCAATCAGCCTTTTTTCTATACCATATTGGGCTTATTTTTTTAAGATGTTAGTCATGTAAGGCTGGGTATCGATTCTTGGTGACAGCAGTATTGGTTTAAAACCCCATCCCTATGGATCCAAGGCTTCGCTCCTATATAAATCTTAGATTGATTGATCTCTCAAATTTTTATATGAGTTTAGAAATTTTAAAAAAAAATTATAATATTTTGTTTTATTATTTTACATATTATGATAAAACTGGATGTGACAGTTTATTTTTTTTTTATTTATACCTTTGTAATCAGTCTATTTAATCATGGCCTTATTTTTATAATGGTTGATATAGCTTGAATTAGTTTGGTAGCAAAGGAAGTTTTAATATCATATTTTCAATTTGCCATCTCTATTCTGGTGGTGTTCTGAGACATAATTTTCTACCCATAGATCACAAGTTATAGCTACATCTTGAGAAGAATCTGTCTCAATTACCTTAGGATGTTCAGTGTAGAGGAGAAAAATCAATAATGATTTCTTTGAGATATTGAAATACTCTTTCTAGAATGATCTAATAAGATTGATTTGAATTGTGAATATATCTACTCTTACAACACTAAGTAATATTAGATCTTATCTTGTTTTTCATATATAGGAAAGATCTGATGATTTGGGAAAACAAAGTTTGACAACAGAAGCATGGAGCGTACACTATGATTATAAGGAGCGGAAACTAGCATCTGATTAAAAAATCAAACTTTTGAATATTTATTGGTAGAATAAGAGAAGGAAAGAGCTATCCGTTTAGAGGATTCAATTAGCTTCACTCCCAAGGTCAGTTTGGTTTCACCTGGCTATCAAAATTATAGAATCTAATGTGAAATATTTCGATATTACTAAGTTCAGTCTTCACATCTCAAGTGAGTTAACATGTTATGTGCACCACCGTGAATGCATTTCCTCCTTCATCATAATTCTATCATTACATGCAGGATGATGCCCACATTATTCAATTTTTCATACATAATTGAGTAGGAATTGATCATTCTCGTCAAGCAGCATTCCAAGCCAATTTTCCCATAAATAACCTACAAGTTGATAGCCGATTCCAATCCTTGCATTTGTGAGGAATTTCGATAATAACTTGGTACTAAAACTTCCTTTCTGTGTTCGAACAAGCAACATAACCATAGGCTGATTTAACACATCTAAGACTGGTTAAGCATCAGTGTTAATTGTTTCAACACATCACCACAATGGAATGTTATTAGATAGCAATGGCTCGATAACGTCAATGCCAAACAGAATGGCAATTACACTAGTGATCAAGGTTCAAACCTTAAATACTGCAACAAACACCAGTTACAAGTTCTATTTGACAACAAACTCAAACTCCGAGAATTAAACTAATACAACAGCACAATGCTGATTTAAGTATAACGGCAACCATAGGATGATGCATAAAAACTCTGAAACTTAACGATTTGCCTTGGCAACACGCTCGATCTCATCCTTCTTCTTAATTGCATAACTGTCAAACATGGCAGCAACACAAAATTATGATAAGAATGATTAGCAAGAATTAACTATATTTTCCGAAACGGGGATGGAAAGGAGAGATATCAAGGCTAAACCCACCTGTTCGAAGAACCCTTAGCCGCATTAATTAGCTCATCAGCAAGGCACTCCGCAATGTCTTTGATGGTTTCTGAAAGCACTCTCACGTGCACCTGTTGTAGAGGGTAGATAGCCTGGTTAACTCGCCTCAATGGGGAGATATCAACTGCCTGACGACGAACAACTCCAGCTGACCCAATTCGAGTCGCACTTCTCTTGGCCCGCTGCAACACGCAAGTAGCAATATATAGATTAAAAAAATAAATTTATTGTAAGAACAAGGTGCACTCATTACACGATCAAAAAAAACAACTGAAACAGGAGGGATGAGTTAAAAATTCTGAAAAAGAAAAGGAAAAAAAAAAACTGCACGTAACAGTTGTCATAGAAAACCACATAATATTTCTAAAGTTCACCACTCAAAACTTTAGAATACCTTACAGACAAGTTACAAAAACAAGTTAAACAACAAATCTAAATGCCTCAGACGAGCATCCAGAGGCTTCAACAACCAAGAGATATATCAGTCTAACAGTGCTTACAATTACTTGAAAGGAGTGTCCACCCCAAAACTCAGAATGACAAGGTTTACCATGCACCCACATAATGCTGGACAGGAAAATAAAGCTGCTCCAGTGGTGCCTTAGATTGAGGTAGACCGGTAAACATGTCAAATGGGTTTCAAGGATTGCAATTTGCACATCAATCAAAGAGGACTCAACGCCTTTGTTAGATTATTCATTCGGACATAACATCAGATTCTTTAAAAAGGTCTGAGAAGGCTTCCCAGGCCACCTCATTAACCAACCATGATAATGTATATCTGAACTACCCTATAAAACAGAAGCCAAGGCAAGCAATTTGGCCGAGTCTTTCTGATGCAGGGTAAAAAGTCTAGGGATGATAGATCCAAAATTAAAACTTAGTGAAATGCAAATCCTAAATGCACAAATATAAAACTGAAATCTGAAGTCGATGTAAGTTAATTTTAACAACGAAATCTTATAAAAACACCAACAGCAGAAATCAGGGAAACAGAATTAAATGAGAAAAGAATTGGAAAGGCTGAAAAATTATCAAGGCTCACAAGGATTGTTGTCAGTTCTGCCAAATATGGGATTCCTTTAAGTTTCTGCAAGGTTCAAACCTTCGCATGTCAACGAGCCAATCGCTAAAAGTTTTGGGATCCAATTTCCATCAAAAATAGGTGCATCTATTTTAACCCTGTTCATGATGTCATCTCGAGGACCTAAATTTCTTGGAAGGGTGGATTATTTCATGGAGGAGTTCACATAAGCTGTCTCCTAAAATTATTCCAGTGCGACCTACAGTCCTATTGGCAATTCCTGCGCTACATTATTTAAGGTCAATTTATTTTCACATTCTTGAGTTGCTCTAGGATGGAACCCTATCTTTGATGTCTGAATGTCATAGATATTCATTCAATTTTAACAAACTTTTACTCAATGGATCTTCGGATCTTCAGGAGTATCATCTCTAAACTTTGTTCCCGCTCTAATTGTCATAATTGAAACCGGGCTCTGATACCAAAGCTGATGGTAAAAAATCTAGGGATGATAGATCCAAAATTAAAACTTATTGCAATGCAAATCCTAAATGCACAAATACAAAACTAAAATCTGAACTCGACGTAAGTTAATTTAACAACGAAATCTTATAAAACACCAACAAAAGAAATCAAGAAAATAAAATTAAATGAGAAAAAAATTGGAAAAGCTGAAAATTTATCGAGGCCCACAAGGATTGTTGTCAATTCTGCTCAAATATGGAGTTCGTTTAAGTTCCTATAAGGTTCAAACCTTCGCTTTTCCGTTAGATGTCAAATCCCAAGGTGGGAAGGTTCAATGTTTCCAAAATTGAAGATCAGAATCGAAAAAGTCGGCATGGCAAAAGTTGTTGAGCTATGATCGGGATGGCACAGCTGTAGATCAGCATCGGTTGGCATCAGGATCAATGGTGGATCAACTTGATTGTGGGGAGAACGAAATGAACAGAACAGTCGAAATGAATTTGGGAATCACTCCCATACGGCCTCACACCATCCAACGCAAAATGCGAAGGCAAATATTTGAGAAAAATATACTCTATTCTTTTTCTATCTATTCATGAATACAATATATCCTTATTTATAAAACCACTAGCTTAACAAATTTATGAAACTAACTAGATAACAACCAAATAAATTCAAAATAACAACTTGAAACAAATCCCTAACATAATATCCAAAATAACAACTTGAAACAAATCCCAATAACTAAACAAATTCAAAAATAACAATTTGAAACAAATTCCTAACAAAATATCCAAAATAACAGCTTGAAACCAATTCCAACAACCAAACAAATTCAAAAACAACAACTTGAAATAAATCCCTAACAACTAATGGGTCTGGTCACATCATTGAATGTGGACGGATTCAACCAGGGGCAATGGGTGCGAGTTCGTCATCAAGCCAGATGCTTGAATTTCGAAGGCGACAGTGCATGTAGGTTCGAAATGTGCTCGATTTTGCATCACTTCTATATAACAGGGATCTTTCTTTGATCTTTGATAGGTGATTTTAGAATCACTAATTTCTAAAAAATATAGATCTTGCCTAAGTAATAAACAAATGGCTATGTGATGCAGGGCAAGCCTCATTCAGAACCTACATGCAGCACCGATCTCGACATAAGCCGAAAATGTGCTCAATAAGCCCGCACCGAAGTTTTAAAGTGAATTCGAGTTTGGTTCGAGTTAGTTTTGATATTTTTAGACTTTTCTATTTTTATTAATTATTGTGTGGATAAGGTCAAATAAATAGTGTTGAGACGTTGGCCATTTGTTCCTCTTTTGTTAATTTGTTAGTCGGCAACTCTATTAATAAAACACGCATATCATGTAGTGGAGACAGTGATTAATGAAATTTCAAGTTTTATGAGATGTGTTCTCTTTCCTTCACCATTGGCGTCGCCTGGAGTGAGTCCGTAGGGAGCAAGTCCTTTATCTTGTTCTCCTTTTCATTACCTTCGATTCAAGTCCTCTTGTGCGGAATTCGATTCGATCCCTTAAATAATTCGAAACCTACTGGAAACTTCTTCCGCGAGCGGCCTAGTGTGACCTCGAGCCTTCCTTTGTGTTCGATGGCCTCTCATCTCTCTCTGTCGCTGCTGTTTATCGCTACCTGGGTGTCGGCGCTGCCAACCTCAACTTTCCGACACTTCGACAAGATGTTTTCCTACTGCAGACAGCAAGTAGCACCATCTGTTGGTCTGCTGCTGGTGCTGTTTGGGCTACTGTTCCAGGACAACTACGTCTTCGAGTCGACAACTTCCTTGATTAGCATCTGCTGCTAGATCTATGATTGAATCATCTTTTCAATCAATTCATTGTTGGGATTCGTCGTCGACGTCTACTTTGCAACAACACTTTCCTTAACCCTTAACTTTTACATCTTTTGTTCTTTTCCTTGTTCTAAAATTTCTCCGTTCCTTTCTCAAGATGGCATTCCAACTGAGACGGTATTGGATTGATCAATAGGAATTGGGACGATTCGTGTCCTGCACCTGCATTTACTAATTCTGTTTGCAGATCCCTTGACGGTACAATTCTACATCTCAATTTTCTATCTTAGAATTGATTTTTGTTGGGTTCTATCGCATCGTTTATAATTTTGTTCTAAAGTTATTCTTCTCGCATCTCTGTGTCGAATCCCGTTGTGTTTGTTGCATGCAATCTGCACCTATATATTGATTTTGGCATTCAAATGGTCGTTTTGATTTTGCATAAACTGCGTTAGAGGATTTCTATACTCTCTCCTACATCAAATTTGGTATCAAAGCCTTAAGTTTGCATCATGACAACTAGATCAAGACTATAGTTTAGAAATCCCAATTCCGATAATCCGAATGATCTTTTAAAATAAATTTTTGAAAAGCTAATTGAACTATCCACTGACATTCAGGACATCCGAGATAGGATTACCATCCTAGAGACAAACTCCGAAAGACCGTCAGGACAAAACAATGCCACTGTAGAAGTAAATTCGCAAGGATCTGCCACATGCATCCCACAACCCCGTGATATTCAACAAATGCCGCCAAGATTAAATCCACTTTTTCAAGAAAATGTTGTTTTTCAAGATGACATCACAAAAAAGGTTAAAATTGATGCATCCAGTTTTGATGGTAAACTTGATCCAAAAGCATTCACGGACTAGCTCATCGACATGGACCAATATTTTGACTGGTACAAAATGTCTAATAATCGACGAGTCCGTTTTGCTAAAATGAAACTCACTGGCGCCGCCAAGCAATATTGGATCGGTGTCGAAAGGCATTTAAAGCGGCTTGCCCAAGAGCCTATTACTTTGTGGGCTGAAATGAAAGCCAAATTGAGAGAGAAGTACTTACCATCTACGTATAAACAACAGTTATACAATCAATTGAATGCTGTTCAGCAAGGTTCTCTTTTAGTTGCTGATTATATGGCCAAATTTGATGAAATAAACATCCGTTGCAATATTCAAGAAGAAGAGAGGACCATTTTGCGATTTTGTAATGGGTTACGTAAGGAATTGCAACACAAAATTGTGCTGCATAGGGCCGCAACAGTTGAGCATGCTTTCCAACTTGCCTTGGAATATAAAAAATATTTGAAGGCACCTGCTCAACGATTCGTTAGAAAATGGACCGACAAGAATACACAAAACACTGGCACGAATTTCACTACCAATAAAACAAACAATTTTCAAAATCGACAAAATCATGATTCTAAGGGCAAGGGTCTAGCCATTAACGAAACCAAACAGAAAAACACAGGTTAGGTGTTATAGTTGTCGCCAAATGGGTCATTACGCTTATGAATGTCCCAAGCGAAACATGCTTGTTCAGCTGGATGGCGATGATTTTGAAAACCTAGAGGAAGTCGCACACACTACTGATAAGGTTCCTAGCGATGAAGAGGTGTTAGAATCAAACGAGAAGTTCGACAAAAACACCGCCTTACAAGTGATGCGTTGTATCTTAACCCAACCTAGGAAAGAGGATGATTGGAGACGCACCGCTATTTGTCACACTTACACGAAGTGTGGGGACGAGTTGCATAGTCATCATAGACAGTGGCAATTGTATCAATGTGATCTCTGAAGCCGCAGTAGATCGCTTAAACCTGAAAACTGAACCCCATCCTAATCCTTATATTGTTGCATGGGTAGGCAAGACCACTATGCCCATAAAAAGGCATTGTTTGGTCCCCTCTCATTTTGCTACCTATTCCAATCAGATTTGGTGTGACGTCCTTCTGATGAATGTCGCTTATGTGCTTTTAGAAAGAACTTGGCTTTATGATTTATCTGTTACACATTACGGTCGACCTAACACCTATGATTTTGCCCACAATGGAAAAAAAATTATTTTGAGCCCAGCAAAACCCTCTCAACAAAAGTTTTCACCAAAAAACTCAACTTTTCAAAAGACCCAAATTCAAGTTCTATAAAAGATTTCAAAAATCCTCCATCAGAAATTGCAAAAACAAAATCCCTTCACATATTGAATAAAAGAAGATTTTGTAAAGAAATTCATTCGAAAATTGTGCATGCTTTGATTGTGAAATTTCTGAGTTGACTAAATCTTTTGAACCCCTCTAGTAATTAAGACCCTCCTTTCTGAATTTAGTGATTTGACACCTAACGAACTACCTCATGAACTTCCCCCACTAAGGGACATACAACATGCAATTGATTTGGTCCCAAGGTCGTCCCTACCCAACCTATCACATTATAGAATGAACCCTAAGAAGCATGCTGAACTGAAACATTAGGTAGATAACTTAACTAGAAAGGGTTTTGTAAGAGATAGCATGAGCCCATGCGCAGTATCGGCACTTCTTACACCTAAAAAGGATGAAAGTTGTCACATGTACACTGATAATCATGCCATTAATAAAATCATGATTAAGTACCAATTTTCAATTCCCCATTTGGATGACATGTGAGACATGATGGCAGGAGCATCTATTTTCACAAAGCTTGACCTTTGTAGCAGTTACCACTAGATTTGGCTTAGACCTGGAGATGAGTGAAAAACTGCATTTAAAATGAAAGAGGGATTGTATGAGTAGCTAGTCATGCCATTCGGCTTGACAAATGCCTCGAGTACTTTCATGAGAGTAATGAACCAAGTTTTCCCACTCTTTATTGGTAAATTTGTGATTTTGTATTTTGATGACATTTTAATCTACAGTCATGCCGAAGAAGAATACTTAAATCACATCTGACAAGTTTTTAAAGTTTTAAGAAAAGAAAAATTTTTCATACATATGAAGAAATGTTGTTTTATGCGACCCCATGTCATTTTCTTAGGATTTATTATGCCCAAAGATGGGTATTTGTTGACCCAGAAAAAGTAAAAGCCATTAGGGAATGGCCTGAACCAAAAAGTATTCAAGATGCTAGGAGTTTTCATGGCCTAGCAACTTTTTATCGACGATTCATTAAAGGCTTTAGTACCATAATGGCCCCAATTACAAACTGTTTGAAGAAAGGAGAATTTAAATGGACACAATCGGCCACAAAAGCTTTTCAAGAAATTAAAGATTTGATGACAAAAGCACCTGTTTAAATTGCCTAATTTTGAAAAGATTTTTGAAGTTTCTTGTGATGTTTCGGGGGTAGGAATATGTAGAGTATTGAATCAAGAAGGTCGTCCCATAGCCTATTTTAGTGAAAAATTAAATAAGGCTAAACAAAAATTTTCCACTTATGACAGAGAATTGTATGCTGTAGTTCAAGCCCTGAAATATTGACGACATTATTTATTATCAAAAGAGTTTATTTTATTCTCCAATCGCCAAGCTTTTAGGCACCTGAATTTACAAAAATATTTAAACCTTCAGCACGCAAAGTGGGTCAAATTCCTTCAATAATACATTTTTGTTTTGAAACATCGAGCCGGGATAGATCGGGATAGATAATAAAGCCACTGATGCATTGAGTATAGTTGTTGTTACCCTAGATACTGTTGGCACGAATGTGATTGGGTTCGATAGTGTTAAGGAAGAATATCCATCATGTCCGAACTTTGGTGAGGTTTATTTATCAATTGTAGAGGGAATATCCACTAGCCCTGATTTTGTCATTCGAGATGGGTTTCTTTTTCAAGGTCGCCGTTTGTGCATCCCACCTGGCTCATTACGTGACCTTATTGTTTGGAAATTATACGCAGGAGGTTTAGCCGGACACTTTGGTCGAGACAAAACCATTTCTATGATTGAGGATCGATTCTTTTGGCCGAACCTCAAACGAGATGTTGCACACATTGTAGCATGATGTGGGACGTGTCAAAGAGCCAAAGGTGGTCGAAAGAACATCGGCTTGTACACACCATTGCCAGTGCCACTCTCCTTAGCAAGACTTAAGTATGGATTTTGTTTTAGGCCTACCAAAAATGATTAGAAAATACGATTCGATTCTTGTTGTGATTGATCGATTTTCTAAAATGGCTCATTTCATTTCTTGTCACAAAACCTCCGATGCTACTCATATAGCAAAACTTTTTGTGGCTGAAATTGTACGTCTTCATGATTCGCCAAAATCAATGGCGACTGATAGGGATGTTCAATTTATTAGCTATTTTTAGAAAACCTTGTGGAAAACTATAGGCACAAAATTGCTTTTCTCATCTTCACATCACCCACAAACTGACGGACAAACGGAGGTAGTCAATAGGAGTTTGGAAAACCTGCTTAGATGTCTTACCAATGAGAACATTAAAAATTGGGATCTCATTTTACCACAAGCGGAATTTGCTTATAATAGTTCTGTTAATCGAACAACTAGAATGAGTCCTTTTGAAGTTGTGACAAGATATAATCCAAAGAAACCATCGACTGGATACCCCTTCCCGTAGAAGATAACCCGAGTGAACATGCATGCTCATTTGTACAACACATGCAGGACTTGCATCATGAGATTTGAAGAAAAATAATTTTGAGTAACAAAAATTATAAAAGGGGCACCGATCAACACCGACAAGAAATTGAATTTAATAAAGGAGACATCGTGATAGTTCGAATTAGGCCGAAAAGCTTTCGCAAGGGGCTATTAGAAAATTGCATGCAAGGAACATGGGTCCATTTAAAATTCTTAAAAAGATAGGATCTAATCCCTATCCGTTGGAATTGCCGTCAAACATGGAAATTAGCCCCACCTTTAATGTTGAGGACCTTACATTATTCCTTTCCCCTGAAAGTCAAATTTCATCTTCTCCTTCGCCACCTTCACCTCTTGTTTCTAGAACCCATTTGTAGAGAAAAGATGACATTGAGGTGATCCTCGACGATCAAATAGTGTCGACAAAAGATGGTGGAGAATGCAATTTTTTGGTTAAGTGGTTGTATCGATCCGAGGAGGATGCAACATGGGAAACGCAAGCTGAGCTTCAACAACTCAACCCAGGAATGTACAAAGAATACATTTCCCACAATTCGATGGAGTTGATGCGGGGCAAGCCTCATTCAGAACCTACATGCGGTGCTGATTTCAACATAAGCTAAGCATCTAGCTCAATGAGCCCGCACCGAAGTTTTAAAGCAAATTTGAGTTTGGTTCGAGTTTAGTTTTGATATTTTTAGACTTTTCTATTTTAATTAGTTATTTTGTGGATAAGGTCAAATTAAATAGTTGTTGAGACGTTGGCCATTTGTTCTTATCTTTTTGTTAATTTGTTAGTCGGCAACTCTATTAATAAGACATGCATATCATATAGTGGGGATAGTGATTAATAAAATTTCAGATTTTGTGAGATGTGTTCTCTCTTTCCTTCACCATTGGCATCACCCAAAGTAAATCCGTAGGGAGCGAGTCCCTTTATCTGTCCTCCTTTTCATTACCTTCGATTCAAGTCCTCTTGTGCAGAATTCGGTTTCGATCCCTTAAATAATTCGAAACTTGCTGGAAACTTCTCCCGCGAGCGGCCTAGTGTGACCCAGGCCTTCCTTTGTGTTCGGTGGCCTCTCATCTCTCTGTCGCTGCTGTTTATCGCTGCCTGGGTGTCAGCATTGCCAACCTCAACTTTCCGATGTTCCGATATGACATTTTCCTGCTGCGAACAGCAAGCAGCACCATCTGTTGGTTTGCTGCTAGGTGCTGTTTAGGCTGCTATTTCAGGACAACTACGTCTTTGAGTCGACAACTTCTTCAGTCAACATCTACTGCTAGATCTGCGATTTGAAGCATCTTTTCGATCAATTTGTTGTTGGGATTCGCCGTCGACGTCTACTCTGCGACAACACCTTCCTTAACCCTTAACCTTTTACATCTTTTGTTTCTTTTTCCTTCTAAAATTTCTCCGTTCCTTTCTCAAGATGGCATTCCAGCTGAGACGGTATTGGATTGATCAATAGGAATTGGGACGATTCATGTTTTGTGCCTGCATTTGCTGATTCTATTTGTAAATCCCTCGACGGTACAATTCTCCATCTCAGTTTTCTATCTTAGATTTGATTTTTGTTGGGTTTTATCATGTCGTTTATAATTTTGTTCTAAAGTTATTCTTCTCACGTTTCAATCTCGAATCCTGCTGTGTTTGCCGCATGCAATATGCACCTATATATTGATTTTGGCATTCAAACAGTCATCTTGATTTTGCATAAACTGTCTTAGAGGATTTCTAAACTCTATCCCTGCATCACTATGAGTGAATTTGAAAAAAGCAAATCAAATTGAGACATTAGTTAATTCAATAACGAAGAGCAAATAGCCTCTTTTTATAGTGCTTTTATCTATTTTTCATAATCTCTCACTCATCTACGGTAGTGAAGATTTTAATGTTCCTTAGACTCAGAACAAAAGTGCAACAGTAGGATGCATGAAACTGAAAATCCAAGTCTTCAGAGACCATCCAAGTTGAACCTATTCCGTTCAACACAAGGTAAGATGCAAGTTACAAACTCCAAATCAAACCTACAAAACCAAGAACTTTAGAGGTTATCTGGCTTAATAGTCTTTTGATGATTTTGATGAGAAACAATGTCCAATATTAAGGATAGGATTTGGAAATTTTGCACTCTTTGTGCAATGGAAGTTAAGAACATAAGAGGATGATCAACTAAGAAATTAGCATCATGTGGATCACATCACCCAACAAGTGGGCATCTTTGTCTTTGATAAGGTTTGGGGTGTGAATGGACAGTGCAGGTGTTTAGTTTTAATGGTGGCAAGTGTTAAGAACATCAACTTGGTTGCTGGGGGCTTGTGACTGTTTTGGGATCTCACTCACCCTGGATGGTGGAAGTGTATGCGAAGCAGTATATAATTTTATTTCAACAGATTTCTCATGCTTGCTGACTAAAGAAACCTGACTAGCTTTAACCCAGTCAATTATGAAGTCCAACAGAAATTTAAATATCAAGTTGATTCACCTGTTAATGATAGCATCCACAATAACTTGGATCGGATTTGCATCAGTAAGCAGATGAATAATCTCCATAGCATGCTTGACAATGCGAACAGCCATAAGCTTCTTTCCATTGTTACGGCCATGCATCATTAAAGAATTGGTCAGTCTTTCTACAATTGGGCACTGAGCCTTACGGAATCTCTTGACAGCATATCGTCCTGCAGTGTGTGGAAGATAAGTAGCATGCTTGGCAGGAGATACGGCTATGTAGTCCGCGAGCGAAATATCACTGACCTGAATTATGGTACAGAATAGTATGCAATCAGCTTTAGTTATAGACAAAAGCTAGAAGCCTCTTTCAGTTCCTTAGATGTAGCAGCATGCAGACTTTTCATACAAAAAGAAGACAAAAACATAGTGTAAATGTAAGACTCCGCTACTTTCAGCAATTGATTAAAAAAAGGAAAACAGATTACATGCTTGTGACAAGGCTTATAAGAAATAAGAAACCAGAGATAATTGCACTTTTATAAATTTTTAGATGATGAATCCATACATATATATATATATGTAAACCTTTTCCATGTTGGTTTACAATATACACCTCCTTAATTAGCTGAAGAGAATGCCCTATGCACATGCTATGACCTCTTGCTTGGGTAAATATAAGGGCCCCACACATGAATAAACTTCTCGAAGATCATACTCTATAGCACCCAGCCCAATAAACTCTAACAAACCCTCATATTGTTTCTGAATGCTATTACTACCACCGAAGTACCCCACTAACTAATAACAAAAAGACCTGATTCATGTAATTCCATGTCTCTAAAGCCTCATCCAGACGTTGGATTACATTATTTGCAAAATCACAAAAATCAAACATATATCTTAATGTTTACAATTTCCATTAAAAATCACAAGCATCAACCTAACAACACTGGCTCAAATAAAGACTCCATTTTAGCCAGATATCTAATACTTTACTAGTACCCACCACCAACTGGCCTCTTAACATATAATCATTCTACTACGCATACCACACCACAGGAACAAGTTGGCAGTGTTCCAATAAACCAAAACTCTAAATTCTCAAGTTGGTATGTCTTCCAATAAACCAAAATTCTAAATTCTCTCACTGTATTAATGAATCCTTTAAATAGACAGTTGCATCTCAGTGACACTGAAACATGATCATCCAAATTCCTAAAGTTTAAAATGCCTACTTCAGGACCAACAACACGATGACCCATCAATACTCTCCCACTTCAAAGACATTTATATACGTATATAACCATAACCAGAAAGTCTATACTCACATTTTGGGGTCAGCACTGGAGATATTTAGTTGCACTCATTCTTATAAACAGTTACATACGTCCACGTACTGCCATGGCAAGTTTCTTGGATTTATCCATATTACCCTAGCTGCACCTCATCTTTCTTGATTCTTTCACCAAAACCAATATCTTTATTTCACACGCCCATTGTCACAGTTGATTCTACGCTGCATTGTCTGTAATAACTTATGCTTTTGCTCATATCTCAGTCTTCACATTGAAGATGCGTAAAAGATTTCCAAGCTTAGTACTGCTATAGATGTTCCTAGCTCATATCTTCCCAAGATCAACACTCTCTCAGAGGCTCTAAAATATAGACCGCGACATTTTTTACAAACCAGAGCTAACAAAAATAGACACGACAAACAATTACTCGAATCCAAAACCCGGGAAGAGAAGAGACCAACACCATCAAGCTGTGACCTTGAAACAAATTGAGGCCATCGTCTTTAATCAGCTTATGCTTTTAATAATCTCCCTCTTCCCATTAAAGATGCATAAAATACTGGCAATGTGTAAAAGCTTCACCAGCTTGCTATCAGTATAGCTGTTCCTAGCTCATATCTTCCCAAGATCAATTGTCTCAGAGGCCCACAAATTTTTTTACAAACCAAAGAAGACAAAAATAGACACAAAAAACAGCTACTCGAATCACGAACTGAGGGAGAAATGAGAGGACCAACATCATAAAGCTGCGACGTTTAAACAAATTGAGGCCATGCGACCAAATAGACAAATACAAAAAGCCTTCTTTTTAACTTTTAGCAATTTGATCAAAGGACAACGCCATCAAAACGCGATTCTTTCACAAACTGAGGTCGTGCTACAAACAAAGTAGAGAAAAAAACCTCCTTTTTTATCTATCAAACTAAATCGAACAAATTACCCCCAGTGAAACAATATCGATCCAATCTAATAGTGAAACAAGCATTGGATGATCCACAGCAATGAAAACATGGAAAAAAAAAACCAGATCAAAACGAAGGAATGGGGAGAGCGAATCTGAAGGAGGGAATGAGGAGAAGAAAAGAGAACAGACCTCCACTTCCTCGAAGGACCAGCGGTTGAAAAGTTTAACCTCTTGCTGGACCGCCATTGGAGCCGAGCTCGCAGGAGGGAGAGAGCGGGAGGAGGCGAAGCGGGCGGCGGCAAAACCCTAGAAGAGTGGTGGATGGGGCGTAAGAAAGCAAGCGCTTATGTAAGGAAGGAAGATCGGGAATGGACGGTCCGAGATAAACTATGAGTTTTATAGGACGGGTTCCGATTTATTGGAAGCTGAGATGTACGGCTGAGATTGGTTCTCTCGGGGTTGATTGGAGATTTCCCTGATTGGGAGCGCAAGGCGGACGGGACCCACCGGTTCGAATTTGGGCAAAACGCAAATAAGTTTTTCCTTTTAATGGTATTTTTAAATCTTTTATCGAACACAAAACTAAATCTTAAACCATGATTTCGCTTCTCCTTACAAAACCAGAATGGGCAATAATTACCCCAGGATTTCTACCAAAAAAAAAAGAAAAACCCTAGGATCCGCTTCGAGGTGCTATTTTTAAAAGTCCATTTTGAGAATTGTATCCATTGCATCTCTAATAAAATATGCATTGATCTCTCCCATCATTTTGCTAAAGAAGAAATTATAAAAACTAGATTTTTATTGAAAATTATTGAATTAAAATTAAATAAATATGATAAGGTATAAGACTTGTACTTGATCCCCACCCATGCACCAATATTTTTCCCTCCATAACATGTTACATTTCTCTCTACAACCCAAGTTATATAAATTTGCTTGTCTAGATTGTTAAGTCTTGTTATAGATTTATTAACTTGGGAGGAAAATTGAGGGTTTCTTCCTAGTGCTATGGAAGATTAACATTCCAGGGAAGAGCGGAATTTCAACAGCAGATACTTTGAAAAAAAAAGAGCCTAGCCTTATCCAATTTCATGTGTATTATGTTGTGAAGAAGAGGAGATTGCTTCTCATATATGCCTGTCATGTAGATAAACCAAGCAGTAATGAGGCTTATTTAGAAATAAGGGGGAAAGAAATAGCTCTTTTGATCCAAAAAGATCCTCGAACTCGATACGAACTGTTTTGACTATTATGATAAGAAACTGAATAGAGTTTAGGAATAAAATTTATTATATCAAGAAACTGAATCACTTGTCAAACTTCTTACTGATATAATTTGATCAGATGTTGTCCAATCAAGATAATTTTTTTTTTTTTGAAATTGAATATCTTCTCAAGATTTATAATTTTGAGTTAGCACCTAAAATGGATAAATTGGGTCAAAATTCCACAATTTGGGCCTCAAAAAAGACTAATTAAACAAATTTTTCCTTTTTGAGAAAGACTTTAACTGAAGGTTATCTTCTAATTCATGAAAAATTAAAAAGAATGATAGAAGATGAAATTAATATAAAAGTCAAAATTTATCTCTGATAAAATTTTAATATTTTTAATATTTTATATTTATTATATTTTTTTAAAGATTTAGTCCTATTTAAACTAAGAAGAGGAGTCTAACCCAACTTATTTCATGGTGGATGTCCTTTTAGAAAATAAGAAAATGAATTTGATCTAAATTATATAAATACGGACCTTACTATTATAAATGGAGGCTATGTACCTCAGTTTTTGTATGTGGAGAATAGATCAATGAAAGAAATGGGGCTTAAATTTGAATTTCCCAATTCTTCCATCTTCTTTCTAGTTTTTTTTTACAAGATTCAAGTTGAATGGATTGAAAAAAATCTTTCTGATCTTGGATCAAATTATTCCTCCCTTACTTTAGTTTGGGATATTTGGAGGTCCAAGAGAATCAAGGAAAACATTAGAGTTCTCTTATCCTTGGGTAAAAAGGATTAGAGTGGGATAGGATATCTTAGTAACAGCAATTTGGTGAAAGATCTCAAAGGAAAGAAATTCTCAGTAATTCAATTTTGTGATGAAGTCTTTAGCTTTTGACTAAAGAAATTCTCGCAGCATGGCACCGTCATTAATGGCGCCGACAATAGGAGAGTTGTCAAATCATCGAGGACTGTCAAATCACCGTGGGACTGTCAAATCACTAGGGTTGACCCATGCCTTAGGTGGGATAACGCCCCAGGGCGGCTAAGCCGCACGCCGCTGTCAGGACGAACAGCCTCTAGTAGTCGTACGATATTTGAAGGAGTCGACCGACTGTATGTCGGGGCCTGGTCGAGGAATGCCGAGTGATAGCCCAGAGACCCTCCGACGGATAGTCGGGGGTGCTGCGAGAGTCGGATATCAGGCTCCCCAGTCCGGCTAGTCGGGGGGGAGAGAGTCGGCCCGGCCGATATATATTCAGTCGGACGGCGTCGGCAGTCGTCGGTCGGTAGAGTCGGACGCTAGTCAGACAGGCCCGACGGTGAGTCGGCGTGAGAGGACCGGTCGGCATATCCCAACAATGTGTATTATGTTGTGAAGAAGAAGAGATTGCTTCTCATATATGCCTGTCATGTAGATAAACCAAGCAGTTATGAGGCTTATTTAGAAATAAGGGGGAAAGAAATAGCTCTTTTGATCTAAAACGATCCTCGAACTCGATATGAACTGTTTTGACTATTATGATAAGATACTGGATAGAGTTTAGGAATAAGATTTATTATATCAAGAAACTGAATCACTTATCAAACTTCTTACTGATATAATTTGATCAGATGTTGTCCAATCAAGATGATTTTTTTTTTTTTGAAATTGAGTATCTTCTCAAGATTTATAATTTTGAGCTAGCACCTAAAATAGATAAATTGGGTCAAAATTCCACAATTTGAGCCTCAAAAAAAAGACTAATTAAACAAATTTTTTCTTTTTGAGAAAGACTTTAACTGAAGGTTATCTTCTAATTTATGAAGAATTAAAAAGAGTGATAGAAGACAAAATTAATGTAAAAATCAAAATTTATCTCTGATAAAATTTTAATATTTTTAATTATATTTTTTTAAAAATTAGTCTTATTTAAACTAAGAAGAGGAGCCTAATCCAACTTATTTCATGGTGGATGTCCTTTTAGAAAATAAAAAAATAAATTTGATCTAAATTGTATAAATACGGACCTTACTATTATAAATAGAGGCTATGTACCTCAGTTTTTGTATGTGAAGAATAGATCAATGAAAGAAATGAGACTTAAATTCGAATTTCACAATTCTTCCATCTTCTTTCTAATTTTTTTTTTATAAAATTCAAGTTGAATGAATTGAAAAAAACCTTTCTGATCTCCGATCAGATTATCCCTCTCTTACTTTAGTTTGGGATATTTGGAGGTCCAAGAGAATCAAGAAAAACATTAGAGTTCTCTTATCCTTGGGTAAAAAGGATTAGAGTGGGATAGGATATCTTAGTAACAGCAATTTGGTGAAAGATCTCAAAGGAAAGAAATTCTCAGCAATTCAATTTTGTGATGAAGTCTTTAGCTTTTGACTAAAGAGATTTTTGCTCTTTCGAACGATTGGTCTTGGGTTCTTGATCATAGACATCACATTTTAAAGCTTTCTTGGTCTAATTATTGATATTGATTGTACCTAAATTTCAAGAGCTCAATGAAATTCTGATGGGCTGGAGACCGTCACCCATCTTTTTCTCAAAAATAAATAAATATGCTTGCTCGTAGAAATGATCTATGGTAAATGCATCGAGCTAGGAATCATGCAGGTTAAGAAGTATATGTCAATGGTGTGAATTCTATAAGAGGATATGAGATAAGGTAACTTAGTCCAGTTTTGTTCGGTCAACCATGCTCATTTGCTTTTCTTAATCCTTTTTTTATGAACTTTCTTTGTTTCTAGCTAGTGTTTTAGCAGGATGTCAATATATATAGGTATTTTAAGATTTAAAGATTATATTCAATAATTTAAATTTTTAATTTGCAATTGGCATAATTGAATTTTATACTGGATATGCATCTATCTCCTTACACTCCGTGTGTACTGGTGTAAGACCTATGCTACACAGTAGATTTTCATGAAATATGAAAAAAAAAGCTAAATCATTGCAAAAATTATTTTTTATATAGTGATTTCTTGTAGTATAACTTTTGGCAAAATTTTAACTAAATCCACGCTTGCAAATTATGCAAAAAATTCTAAACTATTTAGAAGTTTTCAATTTCATCTTAAACTTCAATTTAGTGTAATCAAGTCATCCAACTTTTAAATTCATTCAAAATAAATTAATTACTATATTTATTAATATTAATACAAATTTATAATGTAGGTAAAAGCTAGTATAGATATCAACTGTGCAATCACTATTTTCTCTTGAAAAGAAAAAATAAAAAATTACATAAAAGTAATTGTCATATCAAGTTGCGAAAAGTACATATGGTAAAAAAGTAAAAAGAAAAACCTCCATAGAATATTTTTTAAATTGTAAACTAGGAAAAAGTATAGAAACTTATTTTAAAAATATAATTCTTATAATATTGGTGGAACAATCTATAAAGAAAAGAAAATTAATTATGTTGGCAAAATAGTTTTCGCATAAAAAATTTATGCGAACACCTGCAAGGAAAGTGAGAGCTTTCCTTTTATGTAGTTGGTCTCATTATGTATCCATGCATCCTAATAAATCAAGACCATCACTAGCTGATATATGTCATGATTTAGATCATTCAACCAACGATAGATCTTTTAAATCCTAAAATGATTGCATCTTCGCTCACTCTCTGGTATGCTCCGTCTTTCTCCCTTCTCCTTCACCCTCTCTCCATTGCTACCTCACTGCTATGTCGCCACTCGATAGTGAATGATGTCTACTTTGCTATGGACCATCACGTCGTCGGGATTGTCCGACATGACTTCTATATAGAGTGCACCCTAAATTGCCTTCACCTCCCTCCTCCCATCTTAGACCTTGTCCTCCGTCATTCATGCTACTGTTGCCCTCTTTGCCCTCTGCTTCTTCTCCTAGGCTTACTCTTGCTCCTCCACCATCGAGTTTGGCATCCTCCTCCTCCCCCTCACTTGCACTGGCCTATGGCCGCATCTCAGGTCTGTTGTTGCTAACATGTAAGCCCTCTCCCTCCCTCTTTCCCCTGACTCATTCGCTGTTGTCATCGATGCCTATGATCGCACCACCCTTGCCTACCTAGCCATCAAGATCTTCAACTGCCTCCCCTACTTCTCCTATCTCCAAACCACCCCTATCTACGATGCCCTCCTCTTTGCCCTCTACTATGCCAGTAACTTCCACAGTGCCTACATCCTCCGTCAGTATTTTTCTGGTATTTTACTTATAGGGGAGCTTAGTTCAACTTTTATCGTATTTTTTTTGGTACTTTGCTTATGGGGGAGTTCTAAGCTCCTCTCTAAAAAATTGACACCGTCCTCTCTCATATATTGACACGTGTTGTCATGCGATTCTAAACTTTCCTTTCATATATTATACAAATAGGTTTCATTGATGTACATGGGGCAAATATGTTGAGATTCTTTGCCAAGTCCTACTCCAATTAGCATTCCGTTTCTAGTTGATCATTAGTTTTAATAATTTTATAACTCTATTTAATTATTTCTTGTGCATCTTATTTCAAATAGAACTCTATTTTTAAAGTTACTTTATTTAGTTTAGAGTTTGTGTTTTAGTGAATTTTTGATTTTGAGTTCATATACGAGTCAAACATCCTATCCATGTGATGCTTTATTTAAAAGGATCTTTAGTGTCTCCTGTGGATGTGAAAAAGTGTAGAATAGGATGTGAGAAGAAAAAAAAAAGAGAGATTATTTTTGCATATGTAGACTCTTTCATGAGGTATCTTTATGAAGCTTTGATCTTTATTTTTTTTGAATAAATTTATTTTTTCTCTTAAATCTTTTCTTTTATAATTATTCTTTCTTACGATTCTCTCTCTCTCTCTCTCTCTCTCTCTCTCTCTCTCTATATATATATATATATATATATATATATATATATATATATATATATATATATATATATATATATATATATTGTGTTTGATGTTTGATTTGGGTTTTGGGTTAGTATGGTTGATCTACTCCATGCAGCATGCCATTTTACATAGTATCAGAGCTAAGATTTTGAGATTGATGGCCTACGTATTTGTAATTCTACATAGTATCAGAGCTAAAATCTTGATATTGATAGTTCATACATTTGCGGCTCTATATGGAATCATCAGAGCCATAGGCTTGAAGAGTAATCAAGCGATTTACAGCTTAAATCATATTTATTCAAAGCACAATATTTGGAGCAGTGACTTTATTGTTAGTGATTTCTATATTCGTTCGGTCGACGTGGTTAAAGAGCTTCTTTGAAATTTTATTTTGGTGATTCTAGAAGTGAATCATTATAACTGATGCTACTACCTTCTATCTTAATGGATTTGAGATGTCCGACCTTACCAACATCAATGATGCTACATTGCTTAATCCTGTTTCTCTTTGTAAGTTGAACCTTACCTATAATCCAATATGGAAGGCTATTGTCAAATCTTATTTAAAAAATAACAAGATTTATGGGATATCTTGGATGAGTGAAATAGATGAGATTGTGAGAAGAAAGTGAAGATTGAAATCTAAGAAGATATGTGGATCATTCAAATTTATGTTGCAAAAAAATTTATTTTCATATGGAATATTTTTGTGGCCATCCACTCAAGTTTTAACAAGATGGGACATCCCAAATAAAAATTATGTGAAGAGTAGATTTTGGTTCTAGACTTCCCCAAAGATGTAGGAGAAGAACAAAATTAGTTTAAAGATAAAAATTTAAATTAGGGAGAGCTTAATCAATTAGAAATTGGATCAATTTCAAAAGACTCAAAGCATAATAAGGTTGATCAGATTGAGGATCAATTAGATCTAGAAAAAAATTTGGAGCAAGAAGAGCTTGATCATATGGATACCATATCAACTTCAAAAGAGATCATGATAGAAGAATCCATTGATTTTTAAATTACTGAAGAAGAGTTAAAAAGATGCCATAATTGATTTGATTATGATGATTCATACTGAGAAGCCAAATCATATGGAAGAATCTTTTGTTGAAGCTATCCAAGATATGAATATTTCTTGTAAAAATTTAGTTAGTTGTGAGGATAAAAAACTGGCTAATTTTGAAGTAGTTTCACAGATCAAATAACAACAAGACATACTTAGCGGAGATGATTCTTATTGTGCCTTGGTGGTTAATAAGATTTTTTAGTACATCAATTAATTTTGAAGTCACTTTAAAATTCTATTTGTTAGAAGACTTTATGCATGAAGATTTGATTCCATATGTAGAATCCAATTATGTACAAATACTTGAAACTCCTCAAATAGAGGCATATAAATATGGCTAGAGTTTTATTTTTGATTATCTATTGGTAATGATCGATGTTTATAGTTATTGTAACTAATAACTTGATGTTCATTAGGATAAACTAAATGCTCAAAGAAATCTTGGTATCATAACTATGGAGTCGATATTGATAGAAAATGTTAAAGGACGTCATCATCTTTGACATATGTATCAAAGAGAATGAGCCAGTGAAGAAATTATTATTCGATCTAATAAAGAGCCCGCTATTCAATTATTAGTTTGACAAGTCATTATATATATTGTTGTTACTGTGGTAATAATAGCAATGGCTATTATGGCATTTCATGACATCGATAAATTAAGCAGTATCGATATAGACTTTGCAATGAGAGGGAGTATTGAGATGTATTGCCAAGTCCTACTCCAATTAGGATTTTATTTTTAGTTGATCCTTAGTTTTAATGACTTTAGGATTTAATTATTCCTTGTGCATCCTATTTCAAATAGGATTCTATTTTTAAAGTTACTCTATTTAGTGTAGAATTTATGTTTTAGTAAGTTTTTGGTTTTTGAGTTCAAGTACATATTAAACAATATCCCATTCATATGATCCTCTATTTAGAGAGATCTTTGGTGTCTCCTTTGGATGTGGAATAGGATGTGGGAAGAAAGAGAGAGGAGAGATTAATTTTGTGTGTGGACATTCTTTTATAAGGCATCTTTGTAAAGTTTTGATTTTTTATTTTCTTTTGAATAAATTTTTTTTTCTCTTTCAATTTTTTCTTTCATAATTATTTTTTCTCATGATTCTCTTATTTGTTTGTGTTTGGTGTTTTTTGGATTTTGGATCAGTATGATTGATCTACTCCATATCACATGCCATTCTACAAAAATAGCATCCTTTAGCACTCCATTTAGAAAAACAAACACATCCAAGGAAGATGCTGATGGTCCATGAACAGAGCTACATGCATTTGAAAGATTTGCTAGATTAAAGCATTAACGGCACCAACCCCCTTGACCCGTGATTCCTTTAACTTATCTATCAAAGATTGTGGGGACACATCCAAGTCATTTTCTTGTATAAATGTTCTAGAAATAAGTAATGAAAAAATAATGTAATGCTTCGTCATGCATAGCAATGGAGGTAGATAATGATTGAATCATCGGCTATGTATTGAGTAACACTCATTGTTTGAAAAGGATCGAAGTTGTCATTTGCTCATCAAAGCTTGACATTAGGAGCTCTATTAAGAATGATGGTATAATCAAATTTCTTCCTTAGTGAGGATTTTGGCAATGTTCTTTTTAGTCTCACAAGAGGATTTTGGCAAATTTTCACCCCAAAAGAGTTCCTTTTTTCCCAATTTAAGCAATAAGGTGAATGACTTCACAAAACCGGCAACTCCCTTTTAGTGATTCACCATAACTAAGTTTTGCAAAGCCGATGCATTCCACCCTATACTAGTGTATTGTATTGTACCAATAGCAAAATAATAATAAATACATCGGACATACCATGTGTTGGCATACCAAATCGAACCCCATGCAGGACACCATATATGGTATTGGTATGGAGTCCAATGCCAAGATCGCAAACCTTGACCTAGATCATAAGACATCTTAAAGGAAAATATGCTGATTAAGGTACGTTGGCTCATCACTCCAACTCTTATCCATAATTGAGTTTCTTCACAGCTCCACTACTCCAGTAAGACAGTATAAATATAGCAAAGTATATCCTCAAAAAAAATGGCAAAAAATAAAATTGCAATGGTGAGTTTAGGTAGGATGTTAAAATGTTCTATAGACTTGCAGATGCTTGCTTCTTATGCTTTTTATTATTAAAACTTCAATAAGCTAAGTAGGCCATAAGGACAATTTTGATTTTTTAAAAATCATATTTATTATTATATTTCTACACCCATGTGTAAATGGAAATGTCTTCTTGATTAGGTCAACCAAAATTTCTCAGGAATGAGTTTACATAACTAATTGCCAAAGCTGAACAAATTTGTGGCTTGTTCATTTTGGTTGTAATATAGATCAACTAAAAATTGTTTAAACAAATTGAAGAATTGAAAAATTCAAATTATTTGGCAGATAGGGAAATTATCCTAATATAATCTGTTGGAATTTGACGTCTCGAGATTCAACCCACAAAAAGCCCATAGCGAGGTTCAGAATGACGAACGGAGTCCAACGAGTCCAAGAATAGTCCAAATAGAGTCCAAATGGAGGAGATACGCATGAGAGAAACTCAATAATAGGTGGCACGGCTCACAGGGCAGTGGAGGCCGGCGGCGGTGCAACCAGGCCTGACAGCGTGGCCCAATGCATGGATGCACGAGCCGGCCTAGTGGATGCGTGGGCGCATAACCTGCAGTGCTCGACAACACGTGGTGTACCACGGTCCATGAAGAGGCGCGTGGACCGTGTGCCCATTTTTCTGGTGTTTCGTATGGTCCACGGTGGACCGACGGCATTTTAGAGGGCATTTATCATGGTCTTTAGGGATTTTCGTGGATCGAATGACCAGACGCACAATCGGACAGTGGCTAGGGGCTTGCAGGTGTGATCCGATGGGTCAGAAGGTTCTGGAGTGCTACCAGGAGTCCTGTTACGCCTTGGACTCGGGATTGAATATGGATTTTAGCCTTTAAGAGGCCTGTGACAAAACAGAGAGCACCCATGGCCTGTGGTGAGTTCGGTAGAGGACCTAGCACGATAGCAGTGAGTTCGGTAGCAGCAGCAGCAACAGACCTTGAAGCTAGATGTCGATAGAGAGCAGAAGCAGGGGCTTTATGCAGACTGTCAGGCAGCGGACAATGATCATTTCAGAGATTCAGGAGGTCTTTCTAGAAAAAGCTTTTGTGAGGAAGAGCTTTTTATTGAGAGAGAGATTGGGTATACGAGGGTTGAGGGTATGATCTCCTCTTGTAATTTTTTCTTTTTCATAATGAAGCTTGCATGCCCCATGGAGGCGAATCTTTTGGTTGATCCATATATTTGATTGTGTTTCTATTTTATTTTATTTTTTTCTACTGCTACGAGTGGTATCAAAAAGATTTTATGGTGGTGATGTCCTAGCCAGACAACCCCAACATAATCTAAGGAGGGATCCTAGCAACTATCATAATAACATATAACAAAACTAACTGCTACTTTGTACAAATAATGCCCTAAATTCTTATCAGTGATATCAAGATTTCTAGATGTTAAAAGAAAAATAAGCTTAATCTACAAATAAACTCACTGATGGTTCTTTTTAACTAAGTTCCAAGGTTAAAATCTATGAAGAGTTTTGATGTGCACATATACCTTGAATCACGAATGTGAAGGATGTTATATCATGATAAACAACCTTTGTTAATCATTACAAATCATTTGAATAAGGCATTACATTCCATTTGTTGCAGATTTTTCAAAAGATCATCCATTTGATTTCATTGTGTTTTCACTATATATCTTCCTGTACACGGTTAATAGGTAGTGAAATTCTTCTTAAAACATAATTCTAAAATCTGCTTTGAATAGATCAGCAATTACATGAAAACTGGACTTGAAAGCAAAACCTGGTAAATAAGCTTAGGATGGAAAATAAGGAGAATGAGAGTAGTCTTGTTGCGGCTAATCCCCTGGAGTACCTGATATCGATGAAGAGCACCTACAAAAAAAATTCACACTGATCGGAGTTGTATCCGATGGAGACCTTCCGATGCTTAAGTCAGTAGAGAATAGTCGAATAGAAAGTAGAATATCAAAATTGACAGAGTATCAGCCCAAAAATGTCTTATGTCTTGCCTGTTCCCTTAGCTCCTTTTTATAGGTGACTTGGGTGCAACCGTCGAGCATGCGATCTCATTTTTTATGGTACTAAAGGGTAGTTACCCTAATTATCGAGTCATAATCATGGAGTTAATGGGTAATTTATGCCCATTAACGATCGTGGCATGTAGTTATTATCTACAATTGTAGTATTGTGATTATATATTTGCCAGTCGACTGTGTGACAGTCGACTGTCAGTTATTTGACAATCGACTGTTATGATGCTGGTTTGATCATGAAAATGGTCAGTTGGTCCTGACATGAAGATGGTCAGTTGGACATGAAGATGGTCAGTTGGTCATGAAGATAGTTAGTCGGCTATGACATGAAGATGGTCAGTCGATCATGATATGAAGATGTCAGTCGGCCATGAATCGACCATACCATAAAAATGGTAAATCGATTATGAAGATGGACAATTGGCTATGATATGAAGATGGTCAGTCAGCTATACTATGAAGATGTTGCTTCAGCCATGATAACTCAAGTTCAGCTATAATGACCCTGGTTCGGTCATAATGACTCTACTTTATCAGATGACTCTCATGAGAGCTGAATTCTGAAAGTTTCTTTCTGTCCATAATTTCTCCTCTTAGGATCTTTTGGCTCTTCTTATATAGGTATGAAACAAAGAGCCGATCTTGAATATGGGAGCCGACGTAGAATCGAGGGGGGGAGAGAGGGGGTAAATTCGATTGTCCCAACAGTTGCCCCCCACTCTCAAGTTTAAGGTGGCTTGATGCGTTGGACGATGGGAGTCATCGTATCTTTTATCATGACTTTGAGTCCTGATTCTGTGGTCATTTCAGTTGATAATGAAAGAAAATTTTCTTTTATTACCGAATCTTAGTCCGATTTTGTAGCTTTCAGTTCATAGTAAAAAAAAATTTCTTTGTATTATCTCTTTGAATGTGATCATCATTCGTCATAGATAACTGTAGAATATTTTTTGACTGACCAGAGTCGAGTTGGCATATTTTTTCGATCGATCGTAGTCAAATTGACATATTATTCCATCCGACCGTAGTCGAGTCGGTATATTATTTCGTCCGATCATAGTAGAGTTGGCATATTGTTCTAACCGATCACAGTCGAGTCGGCATATTGTTCCATCCAATCATGGTCGAGTCGACATTTATTCCGTCCGACCATGACTGGGACGACATATTGTTCCATCCGATCATAGCCGATTTGGCATGTTGTTCTGTCCAACCGTAGCTGAGTCGGTATATTGTTCCGTCCGATTGGAATCGAGTCGACATATTATTTCATCTGATTGTAGTCGAGTCGGCATGTTGTTCCATCTGACCATAGTCGAGTATGTTGTTCCATCCGATCGAAGTTGAGTCGGCATGTTGGTCTTTTTGAGATTCATTCGATCCAAAGATCGGTATTTTTCTACTTTGGCCCTTCAGGGCTTGAGCCAGAACTTGTATTTGTCGTCGAATCATCTTTGAGCTGGAGCTCATATTTGTCATCGAATCATCTTGAGCCAAAGCTCATTGTATCATATTTCAGTTGAAAGTATGTTAAAAATCGAATATGTCGTTCAAATATATAATATCGTAAGGACAATTTTACTGAAGATACAGTCGTAGATTGTTGACATTCCATGTCTGAAGGGCAATCATTCCACCATAGAGGAACATTATTGTAGATTGTTCCATTGATCCGGAACATGATCGTAAGTTGTTCCATTGTAGAGGAGCATAGTCATTATTTGGAAGAACTTTCTGAATCATCGATCAGGATCGATTCATCATTTGGAGAAGCTTTCCTTATCGTTGATCACGATCGATTTACCATTTAGAGAAGTTTTCTGAATTATCGATCATGATTGATTCATCGTTTAGAGAAACTTTCAGAATCATCGATCACGATTGATTCATTGTTTGGAGAAACTTTCAGAATTATCGATCATGCTTGATTTATCATTAGGAGAATCTTTTTAAATGTATATCATCATTTTTCCTTATCAATTTTGTGAGGGAGAATAGGTAGCGATCAGTGTGTTGAGAGTGATGGGTTGAGGAGTGGTGTGGCCAATCCCACCGATGAGGCTATCTTCGAGATTACGCCACCATCGATTGTTGGCTATGTCGAAATGAGGCAGCTAATAATTGGTGGCGTCAATTTGAAGGAGCGATCGAGGATGGTGGGGCTCCCTTGATTGTTGCTGTGAAGCATAGGGCTCTACATTCTGGCTTAGATAGTCTCTTTCTGTGGAAAGATCGCCAGCCATTATTGATGGATGTCTTATGGGCTTTTTCTCTTGCCATTGTTCTTTTAGAATTTGTTTGCTCCTCTACCTGGTGCGTCAATCTGTTGCGAGCAATCTCTTGGAGTATTTGATGTCAATGAAAAGCACCTATAAAAGAAATCCACACTGATCGAAGTTGTATCTGATGGAGACCCTCCGATGCTTAAATCAGTGAAGAGTAATCGAACAGAAAGTATAATATCAAAATTGACAAAGTATCAGCCCAGAAGTGTCTTATCCCTTGCCTGTTCTCTTACTTTTTCTTTATAGATGAGTCAGGTATAACCATCGAGTATGTGGTCTCACTTTTTATGGTACTAAGGGATAGTTACCTCGATTATCGGACCATAATCATAGAGTTAGTGGGCAATTTATGTCCACTAACGATCGTGGCATGTAGTTATTACTCATGATTATAGTATCGCAATTATATATTTGATAGTCGGCAGTTTGATAGTCGGCAATCAGTTGTTTGACAGTCGGTTATTTGACAGTCGACAGTCAGTTGTTTGATAGTCAGCCGTTATGATGCTGGTTTGGTCATGAAGATGGTCAGTCGGTCATGACATGAAGATGGTCAATCGGATAGTCAATCGATTATGACATGAAGATGGTCAGTCGGCTATGCCATGAAGATGTTGTTTCAGCTATGATGACTCAAGTTCAGTCATGATGACTCTACTTCAGCCATAATGACTCTGCTTCGGTCAGATGACTCTCATGAGAACTGAATTTTAGAAGTTTCTTTCCTTTCAGAATCTCTTCTTTTGGGATCTCTTGGCTCTTTCTATATAGGTATGAAATAAAGGATCGATTTCGAATATGGAAGTCGATGTAGAATCGAAGGAGCAAATCCGATTGTCCTAACAAGTCTTATTGTATATCTTGTTGATGGATGAGTGTAGCACTTGCAAATAGACAGAGTTAATGGTATGCAAAGACAAAAGCAAACGATTTCTTTCCTTGCCTCCTTTTTATATTATAGTTAAGTTGTGAGTACCTTTTCTTGTAAATTAAAGTGTAATAGTCATCGTTTCTGCTAGAGCCTATAGAATCTGCAACAATATATCTGGGACCGAAGATTCTGATCCAAAGAAGAAATTGCAATCATGTAATCTGAAGTCACTTAATAGTATCTCATTCGAAACTTTTCACAGCTAGGACATAACTATGAGCACTTGATTTTACTCAAAACAAACCAAATTTAGACAATTTATCCTCTGAAACAAAGCACTGTTTACACCCTATCTACACATTAATCATCATTTTTGTTACTAGACTTCGGTCATGCTTCTTCAAATTCCCAAGCAAGGAAGAAGTTTGGAGTATGTAATTAGGAGCTTCATGGTTCATAAGTTAAACACATTTTAGGTTTAATATAAATCTCACATGTACCAAGTCATAATGATTTAAGATGTTTGAGAATCTATATGATTATTGTTATGATATAAAAGAAAGGACATCATTAGTCCCACATTGATTACAGCCAAAGGGAGATCTAGTTTATATAGGAAAAGACTATCCTTCTCACGTGAGGCGTATTTTAAGGGGCAAAATCGTAAGACCCAAAAATGGCCCATATAGCCCTTAGGCTATGGGCCGTAGGCCAAAACGGATAATACCTCACGTGTTGATCCATGAACCCTTGTCTACAATATTGACGTTTTGGCCTACGGCCTCATGGTTTTGCCCCTTAAAAGACACCTCATATAAGAAGGATGGTCCTTTCCTATATAAGCTAGATCCTCTTTTGACTCCAACCAATATGGGACCATAGCTCCTCCAGTTTTGCCCCTTAAAAGACACCTCATATGGGAAGGATGGTTCCTTACTATATAAGCTAGATCCTCTCTTGACTCCAACCAATGTAGGACTAATGATATTTTTTCTTTTATACCATAACATAGCCCCTCCAGTCAAGCGGGAATCTATGTACTCCACAGATCGTGTCTGTGTACTCTCACAGAGTGATGTTTAGACGAAAAGAGGCCCACAATCCATTGAGGATGATGTCCTCCTTCTAGTACTAATATTGCAGTCAAGGGCTCATAGCTCGGTACGTTTGATGTTGTCTGCTTTGGCCCATAGCCCAGAAGCTATATAGGTCATTTTTGCGCTTCACGATTTTGCCCCTTAAAAAGTACTTCATATGGAAAGGATGGTTCCTTCCTATATAAGCTAGATTTCTCCTTAACTCCAACCAATGTGGGACTAATGATGTCCTTTCTTCTATACCACAACAATTATAAAATTCTTAATTCGCTCGATTCATGTAATCTAAAGCCCATCAGGTGTTCCATTGGTAGCGAAATTCTTTGTGCACTGCGGGCAGTGTAGAAAATCTGACGTGTAGTGCACCGTTTTATCCGATTGATTCACGTAGCCACCATTTTTTAATGCATATTTAATGCTTGAGGTCAGCTTTTTCGTTTGAAAATTTTGTATGATAAAAATGCTCCTATCTTTTAAAAAAATTATGACATTTTATGTCATATTATGACATCCTGTGTTCATAATATGCACGGGATGTCATAATTCTTTTCTAAAGAATAAGAGTATTTTTCTTCATTCAAAATTTTCAAACAAAAAAATCAACCTGCAGGCATTAAATGCGTGTTGAAAAATGGTTGGACAAAAATGTCTATCTCATATTATGATATCCCAGGCCATATTATAACATCCTAAGCTATATTACGCCACAGAATGTCATAATTTTTTCAAAAAACAAAGATATTTTTGTCATACAAAATTTTTAAACGAAAAAAATCGATCTGCAGGCATTAAATATGTATTGAAAAACGATGACTACGTCGACCAATCGGATGAGACGATGCACTCCACGTCGGATTTTCTACATCGCCCGTGGTGCACAAAGAATTTCTCTCCGTTGGTAACCTAACATAATCAATGGAATTATTTAGAGGCTAAGTTATGAACAGCATTTAGCACATTAACAAGTAGATCCCTACTCGAAACAATCCCCTGTGGAGCATCTTAATCGGGTTTCAACATACAAAAGTTAACTATTTTAATTTTTCTAATAATAAAAAACACCAAGGTCTAGAATTTCTTACCATGTAATTTCCAAGTCATATAATCAAAGACTAAACGAACCAAAGACTTCATAAGCATTCTCAGCTATAATTGCTCCGGATACATAATTTTAGAAAAATACCTCTTGGATACTTAAAAGTCACAAAATCAAGGGTCTACATTCCAACAATCAGATTTTTACTGCTGAATTAGGAAGTTTTAATGCAAGAAAAAACACGAGCTCACTGATGCCTCCGGTCTTGATTCTTCTTTTCTTTTCTTTTCCCTATTTCCTTATACAAGACCCAGTTTCATAGATCATCCAAATCATCTTCCCTACTTGATTTCTTCGTATGTAAATGACACAGCGAAAGAGAAGAATGGAGAAAACCAGAAAAGTTCTCAGTTAAGCAAAACTAATAGCAATCTCTAATGTCATGACCTAAGTTTATCTTACATGTGAGACATCGTCTATCCATATGATCCTCCTACAAGTTGCTAACATAATTTAAATTTAAACAGCATACTAACAACCCTCTTAGCTTGTTGAATCAGCAAAACATCATCAAACATCATCATATGCACCTAACAACTCAACCAGCAATATGTTCAAACAGCTTCAGTGCATTAAAATTTCAGTTGGCTCCCTACCTTGCTCATTTAAAAAAGTCACCATTTTGTGAATAGAATCTCAAGTGAAAGTCTGGAAAAGAGATAGATAAAAATAAAATCAATGACTGGGGATATGCAAATAGGCTTGATTTTTTACCAGGATCATGCATACTTAAATCTTTCTCTATTCAGCTCTTTAACATGTACAGAACATAAAAAGAATATAGCTAAGCAAGGCTGTTTTTTTCCTTTGAGAGAAGGTATGTACCAGGAAGGAAAAAAAAAAAAAAAAAAGTATGTACCAGGAAGAAGAAAAAAAAGGGCCGGGGGGGTGCGCATTTAGACCGATTCCAAAAAGATTTTTGGAAAAACATAGCTGGCTCCAAGTTTGACCTGACTCGATTTGGCCTATTAGATTAGATTAATTTTCTCACATGCCGTAATCTAATAGCAACCAAGAGGAGGATTGCTCGCATCATGATTATGTGGTGGTGATGTCATCACCATAGGAGTGATATCACACAATGCCCTTTTTGGAAAGCCCTCTAATCTTGAATCCTCCTCCTACCTTAAGAATGAAAATCATATGAATATCCATATATATCTCATAATTAAAAATTTTATATTTATATCCATCCCATGCCAATTTAGAGTTAGATCTAGTTGGGTAAAATAGATCTTATGGAATAGATCGGATCAAATAAAAAAAATAGATGAGATTGGACCGGATATTAAATTTATCATATAAATATTTAAAAATAATTGTAAATCTAGAAAAAAAAATCTAGCTTAAGATTATATTAGGTTAGATTTGAAATAAAGCATGTTATTATTTATGTTTGATTTAAATTTATTTTTAATATTTTATTTAAAATTTATATTTATTATTATTTTAATGGATTAAATAAAATTTATTTTATTTGAACCGAATCAAATCAGATGTTCAATAGACCGGCTAGAATTGAAATCCCTGTTCTACCTTCCATCCTCGGGAAGCAATATTCTTATATTTGAGGTCAAAACTCCCGCTACCGTTTCCCATTCGTATTCAATTCTGACATCCCAAACAAGTCTCTCTATTTATGGTCACGTCCTCGAAGGCAAATCTGCGAAGAGGGAGAGGAAAATACATCAAGTGTGAAAGCCGTCATCCATCCACTATTCCAACATCATCCCTCTAATCACGATGATGTTAACAATGATGGCCAGGCCCATGATGAGGGGTTGGTACGCATCTATATATCCCAGCCTCTTGTTCAATTCCTTCACAGCCAGACAAACCTTCATCCCTTCTTCTTTCTCCAATCGTCCCAAACCAGTTTTTTCCTTCGCAACCAGAAGAAAAGCCTCATCATGTCTCAAAGTGCTTCTGCTGCGGTTGTTGGTGGTGGAGACCATGAGATCCCACGCTTTGAGAGGCCCAGATTTGTGGTGAAAAGGGTCGTTGCTGAGTCCCAGGAAGAGGGTCAAGGAGCAACCGTTAGAAGAAGCATTGGAAGGTTTTAAAAAAATTAGAAAAGATCTATCCAACCTCATATTTTTATGTTGCATGCACAATCTTTTTTTTTTTTTTTTTCCATTTTTGGTATTGATTTCATGTGGATTCTTCAGGCCTGAATTAAGGAATCTGGATCCTTTCCTTATGCTAGATGAATTCTCAGGTAAACTAAGATACATATCGTTTTCTAAGAAAATAATTATATTCTCCATTTTTTCTTTCTAATTTGTATTTGGGTGATTGATTGCTTGAATTTCTTGGAATAATCTTTATGTTTTGTCTGCTACAGTTTCACCTCCTGCTGGATTTCCTGATCATCCCCATAGAGGTTTGTTCATTGTGTCACATCCTGTCTACCTTCAAATAACCCCTTTTATGTTATGTGATCGTTAATTGAAAGAAATTACCTATGTTCTATGATCTGTTTGCAGGATTTGAGACTGTGACATACATGCTAGAGGTATTTATTTGACTTGATTTTGGTGAATTAATGGGGGAATTGGTCTCCAGAATCTGGGAACGAGTGGATTATGAGGTGTTTGATATTATTACTTGTGATGAAATCCAGGGAGCCTTTACTCATCAAGATTTTGCTGGGCACAAGGGCACCATCTCAACTGGCGATGTGCAGGTCTGTTGTATAAGGATCGTATCTCACCTAATTTAGACAAGAATTCATGGAATTCACTGCAAAATATTTGAATTTTATGTCATAATTAATAATTGCATCAATGTTCTTTATTTCTGACTATAATTATCATTTCCTGCTTCAGTGGATGACGGCCGGCAGGGGTATTATTCACTCAGAAATGCCTGCAGGGGAGGGAGTCCAGAAGGGATTGCAGCTTTGGATCAATCTCTCTTCAAAGGATAAAATGTAACAAATTCAACCTTCAATGTATTCTTCTTTTGCTTTATTTCAAAAACAAAAGAATTATAATTTCCTCAGTTTCAATTATATTGCTTTTTGATCTCAGGGTCGAGCCACGATACCAGGAGCTACTGAGCAAGAACATAAGCAGGGCTGAGAAGGATGGTGTCGAAGTTCGGATCATAGCAGGGGAAGCATTTGGTGTCCAATCTCCAGTTTATACCCGAACTCCAACCATGTTTTTGGATTTCACAATGAAGCCAGGTGCCCAACTGCACCAGCCCATCCCAGATTCTTGGAATTCCTTTGTGTATATCGTTGAAGGGGAGGGTATATTCGGAGGGGAGGATTCGACTCCAGCAACAAGCCACCATTGCCTTGTGTTGAGCCCTGGGGATGGGTTGAGAGTATGGAATAAGTCGGCGAAGCAGCTGAGATTTGTTCTGATTGCTGGGCAGCCTCTCGACGAGGCTGTCGTCCAGTATGGTCCATTTGTTATGAACACACATGCTGAGATTCGGCAGGCCATGGAGGACTATCACCTTGGGAGGAATGGGTTTGAGAGGGCCAAGCATTGGAAGTCTGAGCCACTGTTACATTGATAATTGCGTGAATGCACCAAAAGAAGGGGATGCCTTGAGAACCAACAGAGTAGATTTTGAGGGGCAATCTGTGCTTCATTAGTGGTGTTATATGTTGTTTGGCGATCAACTTAGAATTGCAAGGGTCAGTGGCAGTTATATGAGCCATATGGATTTGGGATTCTGAACTTTTCTTTTTTTTCCTTTAGAAGAATCTTTTTTTTTTTTCCTATGGTTTCATAAATGTATGAAAGGATATGTCTGAGGTTAGCAGTAAATTCTTTGAGTGGTTTATTTCTTAGTGGTGGAGCTGCTATTGGTTGCTCCTTTTCTGAGGTGTATCAGGATGTAGAAATGATTTATCTATAATAATTCAAGTTTTTATAATTTAATTTCATGTTCATGAAATGATTGACACGGATCCCATCTTTCTTTTCAGAAGAATTCAAGCCAAGCCACTTCTTTGTCAAAAGAAATGAAGACTTTATCAATTAGGAAAGTGTGATGAGATTGATAAGAGTCAATTCATATCGGAAACTAGGTTCGAATGTTCAACAGACCTCTTTTTTTTTAACTGCATCCGTGCTACAATGTCCTTGTCTGCAAGGTGATCAAACACATGCCCCTCAACCAACTAATGGACTCTTTTTGGTACATGCTGAGAATAATATTCTTGTAGTTGCCTTCGGCTTGCCTATAAGATGAATCTCGGCCTACCTACTCAATGAATCTTTAGAAAATTAATCTTCTAATACTGCTGGTTCATGCAGCTGCCTTTGAGCATACGCATCTAATGCTGGAAAAAAGTTCTACTTTTGCTAACCATACTTCCTATGTTTCACTAGTTCTCGCGAGAAATCCAATACCTTGCAGTATCCTTTGGTTCTATGTAGTTAAAGGATTTTAAGCTCTAATAGATCTAGCAGATCGTTTTTTTTTATCTTTGTAATTCCAACAGTCTTGTCTCTACTATGAAACCTCTGTTTCTTCATAACCTGGTGCTATCCAGGACCATCTAATTTTCTCATACTTGGTCCCGGAGGAACAAAAGAACACTTCCAGGTCCTTAACAGCTATTCCCCACTTTCTCCTCATCGGTCAGTCCACCACCAAAAAAGCTCTCCTTTCCAAGGCTTTAGCGTCTAAAAGAAAAAAACCCATTGAAAACTTAGCTTTTGTTTGACAACAAACAGGAGCTGGATTGTAAGATAGGTAAGTTGGCAGTGTCAACAGAAGGCACTGTTAGCTTATTTCTACTCCGTAAAGATAGACATCTCTGCTTCAGGTGACAACAACATATTTGGTGTATATAACTACAAAACTCATATATCTAGGTTTCTCAACAAGAAATTCATCTAGATATTCTCATAGTTTCCTAGTTCCACCCTATAAAGATGAAATGTGAAAGCTTTGAAAGAGATTAGCAAAATATTTAGGAAACAAAAATATAGATTTTTCTTTTTTAGATGAAGGGAGGCTTAGCCATCCAAAATTTATTCAATCGAGATAAATTATAGAGTAAGTTTGAAGAGAGAGTAGAAAACAAGGAGAACTAAGATGTATTTGGTTCCTACAGATCAATCATAAGAAGAGTAACATAAAGATATTCAATGATGTAATGAAATCTGTGAATAAGTAATGCCGATCTTTGTTTTCTATGCATGTAGCAAAGTTTCTTCTTTATTGAAATTCTAATATTTTGCCATCGCAAAATGAAGATTTTTCACTTTTAACCATAAATCTCCCAATATCGACAAGACTTTGTGACTACTGATTACATAGGGACGACCAATCATTAAATAAGTGAAGACCACTTGAATAAATAGCTACCACATAAGATTGTTTATTAAGAAAAATTTTTGAATTTCATTCCTTCCAACATTCTCAAGCTATAGTCGCAATCAACACAAATGTAATCAGTTGAGCAGACTTTGAAAATTTTCTTCTCCCCCAATTGAGACCAAAAAAAAAAAAAAATGCTCAAAAGAGTGTAGAGGGTGAAGCACACCTAACAAGAAGCAAATTATCTTCTAGATTAACGAAAAGGAGTATTGAGAGAACAAATGATCAATTATTTCCGGTCCATGATTACACAGAATGCACCCTCCAAGGTTTTTTTCCAAGTTTCTTCCTTAGCAAATATTTGGTATTGAGTTTTTTCTTCCAACAAAACCAAAGAAGGCTTTTGATTTTAAGAGGAACAAAAATATTCTAGATATCTGCAAAACTATACTTATGTCCCTTCATATATATATATATATATCTATTGGGTTACAGTGTCCTTTCATATTTAAGAATTGATACATAGAGGCTGTAGAGAGAATTTTGTTGGGATTTAGTTTCCAAAATGGCTGGTCTTCATTTTTATTTAATAAAACTAAGGATAAAAAGGATGATAATTGAGAGAATTGGGCATGAGAATCAACAAGATAACCTGCAAGCTGTTTAGTTTCTTGGACTAAAGAAATCAGCCATAGTTCCATGTTTTTCGGGTTGAGTCTATACAACAGAGGGAAGATAGACTGGAGAGGGGCATCACATATCTAGTTATTTTTCTAAATTAAGGTATTCTGACTATTCCCAATTTTGAAATGTGATCTATTCTAAAATGTTAGAAGGGCATTCAAAATATCATGCCTCAAATTGGAAGATCTTCTTATAAGCTTCCAAAACATAAAAGATTTTTTTTTTTTTAATGATAAACATATTGGATTTGTGTCTTTTGAGAGAATTCTCCAACACCATTCAGAAAGGAAGGAAAAATCCATGAAGATCTTTGACACTTGGTCCACCATTTTTTTTTTTTTTTGGGTAAGCACAGTATCTTCTAATTCACCTTATATGATATTAAAGTGATTTCATCCTCTTAACACTAGGAGCCATAGGCCTCAAATTAAACAACAAGCTATTTAAGAAAATTAAAATTTTATTTCCCATTTTTATTAATATAACTCTTTCAAATAAAAGGCAACCTAGTTGAGGGAATCACAATTTTCCATCATATATTTTTTATAATTTTTTACTAAAAATAAAAAAGTGGCTTAATAAATGCAGCACTTTTATCGAAAATGAAGATTTGAAACAAAAAAAAGAAAACTTTGCCTCTCATCAAATGATAGACAAATGCAATAATATGTCAATTGCTGGTGGCAATAGAACTTGTAAATTCACTACATTGTTGTCCTCAATTATTCACCTACTTTTGGGTTAAAAATGAACTCATATTTTTATCAATTGAGGAAGAAAATCAAGAATGAAACTTCAGATATATGCAATTATAGCTCCATAATGCTACTCTGCTCTTGTTAATGTATAGATGAACCAAACCTCCTACAAGTATAATGCATAATTATTTGCTATTACATGATTTCATTAATAATATACTATGCAATTATCTACTATAATGAGATTTGGTTGCCCTTGATAAAATAGAGATGCAGTCAAGAGAATCAATTTTAGTAGTAAAGTTGGTAAGCTAATGAAATTTCATAATCTTTTATATTGCTTAAAATTGCTTTTGATTTTGGATGATAATTTTGGAGTTAAGTTGGTTTAATCCAATTATATTCTTTGCTTTGATAAGATTGAATATATTTCTAAGATGTAAAAGTTTACATAAAAATAAACTTTAGGTTTTAGCAAAATATTAATACAACAATTATATATTTCATTGAATATAGAATAAGCAGACAAGTTGGTTAGTTTCTAATAACAGTGTAAGGAGTCAATACATTTGTCAAATTAAAAGATAGAACAATGTTAAACAAAGATTATTACAATCATTGAATTATCAGTACTGCCAATGTATCAGCTTGAAATGTTAAATTCTTGAAATTATTTTGTTAGTACTGTTGTTATGACAGATAGAAATTATAGTAAATCGGGTGTCAAAAGGTAGGTTATTAGCTATATTGGCAGCTAAATTATTGAACTTTTTATGGATGCTTGGATATATTTGGACATCCATGAGTCTATAACTTCTTTCAATTATATACAATAAACAATACATTACTTGGTTGTTATATCTTCTCTTAGTATCTTTTTTAGCTGTTTTAGAGCTCTATTTTTACCTTTTTATTTTTGTAATTTATCAAAATGAAAATTTGATTCCTCCAATATCTCAATTATACTTGCTATATAGTTTAGAAAATGTATGCAATAAATAATATGCATCCCATAATTTGTCAAGAAAAATTTTCCTTAATAGATATAGAAATTAGCAATGAAAAAAATGAGTTAAAACTTTATAAGCTTAATTGTAAGATAATAGTAGTAGGCATGGATATTTCATTTATTTTAAGCTTACATTCATTAATGTAAGCATGTTGCATGCCATAGAAGGATAGAAAGTCATGCGATATCGAAGCAGTGATCATGTTAAGATAATGACACAAAGTTGTGAATTCTACAAATTTGCATCATTAAAATAAATTAAGTAGACATACAAAATTGACATTGAATAGTCACTGAGTTCTCTGTGTAAATATTCTAAAACTTTTTCCGACCTATGGACTGTATTGGGGACGCGTACATGCCAATGGACCTAGGTGCCGCTGGCAGTACCATGAAAACAGTGACATGATATTAACATCCACTAAAATACTAGCTTGCACTTGACACCGAAGGTGATGCAGCACCTCCGCCCAGGGGATGTATCTCCCACCTTTTGAAGGGAAAGATAGAAAAAGTATGGATGCTGTTGTAGCAAGGCTCTCGGAGGAGAATGATGAGGCTAGTGTTGGACCGATCTGAAGAATAGATAAAAATCAAATCGATATAGATCATAAGTAAAAGTCTTAAAATTATAGGATACTTTTCGATTTCAGGATCTCTAATACTTAAGTCAGCTGGGATCTTAAGAATAAATATATGAAAATAGAGAATTGGAAGATAAGAAAAAAAATTTTGATTGAAAAGAGTGAGAGCTTTTGGTTCTCTTCAGTGAGAGAAAGAGTTCAGTAGAGTCTGAGTTTTCTGAAATGTGACTTATCTTTCGGAAAGTATTTTGTCCTTTTTTATATAGAAGGGGTTTGATCGGACTGTTAGGTCATTGGGAAAGTTTGTTTGGAGGTCATGGGTTGTTCACCCAAGTGGTGATTAATTGTAGTATAGTTAGAAACTAGTTGTTATAGATCCAGATGACAGCTGTAATGGAGCTGTAGAGTAACCATCTTTCTTCCGGATCAAATCGGCAATGCATCGATGTTCCTTGTGATAGATCGGATAAACGCTAAGCTAGTTATAATGTTCTGTTGGGATCTAATCCAGATCAATTCGGATCAGTACAAAATCGATCTAAAATTTAAATCAGATCAGAATTTTATCGATTTGATTCAAAAATTCATATGATTTTTAGATAATTCTTTCTGATATTATTATATGGCCACTGATCGATTAACTGTACCAATAAATGCCAACATGGGTCATCAGGAAAGACACCCTCCTCTATTAATGCGAGCCTATGGCTACGTCTTCCTTCTCAAATAGACGCGAAAAGTGGGGTGAAAGAAAAATAAAAATGTGAGATACCTTTATTTCAACGCAATCCTCGGTCATTTTGACCATTGGTCGAACTAGTATAGCTTGGCTTTGGTTCTAGGCTGGATGCGTTGCACCAATAGGTGGGGTTGCAGCGGCTGCTGCGCCGCAAGTTGCGGCCTCTAAAATTGGTGGCCGAGGCCTTTAGTTGCTAGTGGACCTAAAAGCAGTCCCAGTCCACTTGCTGGATTCCAAATAGGCCTTTAGCAACTTACCCCTTCCACTCATCCCCCCCCCCCCAACCCCCACCCCCAAAAAAAAGAAGGCCTATAGCATACTTGACTTATGCTGGTGCACTGGTGTTTGTGGGGGAGCTGGATGTCTGTAATCATGTGAGAGGGGATAGCGACAACCAGAGTTGCAACCTAGTTCGGTCAGATCAGGGTATGATTAACCATGACCTGATCATATATTTGGTTATATGAAAAGTTAATTTCATATATAATAATATATGTTTCATCCTAGCTGATTACTCCTTCTGTTAATTTCATGTGATACTAAGCTTCTATTATCTTCACAAATGTTGCATTTGTCATCCTTGCTGATTACTCTTAAGTTAGTGTTACATAACACTGAGCTTCTATTCAATTCACAAATATTTTTTTGAAAGGTTCGTTGATCTGGTTGGGACTAGAGCTTAGCAACGCTAGGACCAGAGCTCTCCTCCGGTGTTGCTTGTATTGCACCCGGACAACGTCATCAGTGGATGTCGCTTGCGGTGTAATCCTCTCCTTGCACAACCTCACCACCGCTTTCCTCTCTCTCCTCTAGCATCACCTTTGTCACACCCGGACAATGGTGTAGGAGGCTTCGTATGAGACAAATGGGAATAGGATTCCTACGAGTGGGAATTGGCTTCGTATGGAAATAGGAGTTTGGATTGTCTAGTTTACTCCCAGTAATTTTTTTCTACTAAACTATGGCTAACCATTATTAGCATTTAAAGGAAACCAACTGGAGCTATTGACATTTGGAGTTTTTATTGGCTTTTCCTATAAGTGACATGGTAGAATAATTTGACGTGAAGCTGGCCCAATTGGGCCCGTTTTGGTTTGAAGTCAATAAAGCTTGCCGATTTCAACTTAAAATTTCAAAAAAAATTTTGCATCGGAACAGAGGAAGCGTGATCTCTTACCCAATCCCATGATCAAAACAAGGGATAAGATGGAATCAATGATCAAAATGAATGTTGCAGGCTGGTGCGGAACAGCCATCGACCGTTTGTGGATGGTTGCACCCAACGAACGGTCGGTCTTATCTACTGTTGAGATAAGTTTATCCCTTCCAAACTATTTCCTATTAAATCCCTATCTCTTTAGTTGATCCACCGTTGAAAACACTTCGCCACTTCCCACTCCCTCCTTTCTCATCTCTGTTAGCTATTATAGCCGAATGTCACTAGCCCCAAAGATCTCATTTTTCCACTCAAAATTCTTGGTCATTCTACCTCCACTGTTTTGGGAGTTTTCTTCTCCATCCCTTATTTCTTCCCTTAGCCAAAGAGGCTGCCACCAAGGCTGCTAGGGGTGACTCCCCTTTCCTTTTCTTTCCCTTGGCTTCTCTGTGTACGGCCGAACCACCGCCTTAGGCCGTGGCCACCACCACTTGGCCACCCTGACTATGCACCCGTCGGACCTTGCTTTCCTTTTCCTTCTCTCGACCACCTCAAGCCATAGGAAAAACTTTTTTTTGGCATGGGAAGGAAGGAGAGAGAGAGAGAAAAAAAAAGAGAGAAACCTAATCAAAATCTCAATTCGATTAGGTCTAGACCATTTTCCCGATGATCAAATTGGACCATCTAAACCCAGCTGTAATCAGCCTCTGATCGAGGCCAGATCAAGAGTCTCTCTTTTTTCACCCTAATTTTTCTCAAATTAAAGGCTAATAAGACTGTAAATTACTTGTGCCAGAGCTTTTAATGATAGAGGAGCACTGGATCAAGAGATGAGGCCATGAGTCAAAGATTGTAACTTTCAGATCTAATTGATTATAAGTTATTTTTTATCTTTGAATTTTTTTGGTACATATCATATGTTTAAAAATTAGGATTTATAACAAAATCATTAAAATATTTAGAAATCTAAAAGTTTGGAAAAAGTATATATCTTATGTTTACTATGTAATTCAAAAACTTATAGATCAAGCATAGTGTTACTTTGGCATGATTGCAAAAACTGTTAAATAAGATAATTCCTCTGCTTTAATGTTGCATGGTGTTATACTTCTATAAACTTTTGAATAAAAAATATTTTTTTGTTTACAAAATATGAAAAATTTATGATATTGATATGGAAATAATATGTTTATATGAATAGAAATTAATTTTAAAAAATTATGAGAAAAACTCTTTAGTTGACTATGATTCGGATTTAGCCAATAAGATTAATCATTGACCACATGTTAAAAACTAGTTTATTCTGAACCTAGCCAGTTGGGGCTGATCACTAGCATAGTTAGTTCTTTCAGGCCTAACCAGTCGTAGCTAATTGTTGGCATATGTTGATGCATTATGTATTTGTTTCATGACTAGTCTTTTTATCCTTTTATGGGATTAATCATAGTCATATGATTTAAAGCTGATTTTCATTTGGATCTAACTAGTT
>NC_025999.2:80741127-80772470 GCF_000442705.2 Elaeis guineensis
AATCCACGTAGGGAGAAGAGGAGTTGATAGAAGTGAAATACAGGAAAATGGAGGACTACGTGAACATAGATTAATATATATATATATATATATATATATATATATAACATCAACTTTAATATCGTATTTTGCACAAGCCAGCGGATATCTCATCATGAAATGATCTGTTAAACATGACTGCATCCATTACACAAACAACCCCCCCCCCCCCCCCCCCAACAACAACACCAAAAAAGGAAAAAAAAAGAAAAGAAAAAGGGAGACTGCATCCATTACGATCCGTGAAATGGAATATTAAAAAAAAAACTTTAGTCATAAATAAATAAATAATACATACATACACACACACATATATATATATATATATATATATATATATATACACACGTACGTACGCGTATGTGTGTGTATATATATACATACATATATACACACACATATATACATATATATACATATATTTATACATATACATATATACACACACATATACATATATACGTACGTACATATATACACACACACACATACACATATTAAAAGATCTAACATCAGGCCTTACAGATTTAGCCAATATGTTCCGACAGCAGGGTCTACGTACGCGATCGAACACAACGGTGCCCATCGAGGTGGTAGTAAATGTCGGCCCTCTTATCTTGGGCACTATAAATTAATAAACTGGGACATATCAGTAAATACATTATATTTATATCAACCGGTGTTTCGCAATCACTTGTTTTTCTTAAATTGATATTTGAATAACTAAATATTGATTTTGTATTCTTAATCTCGGAATTTCAATGTTTGCTGGGATTCCAAAATTGATCAATATCTCAAAAAAAATCTTGGTTCGCTCTTTTTTTTTTTTTTTTTTAATTTTTTATTTTCCCATTTACCATAACGGCTCGGATAAACCAAGGTCTCCAAGTATCTTGATCTGAGCCACTTATCAGGATAACTGATATATCAAGATTTTAAAACCTTAAAGCCACAAACTGGTTATATCATCTAGAGGTTTCAAAAGTGAAAACCTACAAGACTATGAAACCTGTTTTGTTTTCAGAGAACAATTAAAATCAACCTGTGACAGAAGAATTTGAAATGATGCCCAAAGCAACCCTAGGAATTAAATAGAGAGGAGGGCAGGAGAGAGTGGGGAGGCGTGTTTAGCACCTCCAAACATTTCAAAAAATCATGGAAGATTTAGGAAACACTTGCTGATTCTTGAATTTGCAAACTTCCCAAGTTAAGAAAGGAACACCACCTTTTTTCCAACATACAAACCTTCCCAGTTGATGAAGAATTTAACCACTAGACTATTGTCCGAGTCTGATGCAGATAAGATTTTATCCTGCAGTGATGCTTGAAACACAGAATAATGGTGAAAGGAACATGCAACATACAACATACTCCAATAATGCAGTTTCATGACATGAACTACTTTATTAAGCCATTACAGTTGCATGTTTTTCTATATGGCACAAAGAATTATCTCCAATAACAACATTTTCTTATTTTATGATTTTGGAGACATATGAATACACTTCCAGAAATGTAACAAACAAAAACTAATTTGGCATATGTAATCTTATAGCCGAACATCATAAAGCCTTAGGCTCCCAAAAGTTGAATAAAACCAACAAGTGTGACTAACAGCAAGAGAATTTCCTAGTTGTCTGCTTTGATTCATCAGTTCCACTGCCAGTAATGCTTACCCGGTTGAGTGATAATTCCGCTTTGTACGAATCTGAGTTTAAGACCTTTCTGCTGACATTATTGTAGATCTCCTTGATAACAATCTCAAAGGCTGTCTTCACATTTGTGGAGTCTAGAGCTGAAGTCTCAATAAAAAACAGCCCTTCTGCTTCCGCAAGGCTTTTACCTTCCTCAACAGACACCTCCCTAATATTTGCCAAATCACATTTATTACCAACCAGCATCCTTGCAACAGTTGTATCTGAATGAGCTGCATTACAGTTCCATACTTAGATTTTAGATGCTTAATCACTAAAAGCACAAGAAATCAAAGCACATAAATATGTTGATATATACTTAAGAAATTGACTCTTGTATACATAAATATGTTGATATATACTTAAGAAATTGACTCTTGTATCTTATGAAGCATAGATGAACGTGAGCAGTTACATGTTAACAGGCTACCAGAAGGAAAATGGACCACCACAGCATAAAAAGTCCTAACTCATATAATCCACATGCTACTCATATAAGCCACATGCTTGTTTCATGTTAACTGGGTTTCAAAAAATAGATTTAATCTTGATTATATGACCAATGTTTTTGGGATTTTAGCATGTCTAGCTTGTAAGTTCCATCACAGCAAATTTCTATGAGGACTTCGTTAATCAGCATCAGCTATGAGGACTTCATCTATCAATTGCTCGTTTACATAGCTACCAATGTGAGATGGATGGAACCATCACAGTAACCATAGTTATTTTGATTGGGTCTGGGAATTTTCTTGGCCCATAGCATTTCCAAAGAGGATTGTTGCGAAATTACAGAAAAAGTGCTGGAATGCCTTTCCTTCTATACTTTAAGGATCAATACACTCATATCCTGATAATAGGCATGACTTCATAGATGATAGGTGGGAGCAAAAAACAGAGAAGTCACTGTTCCAAACTGTGTACATCTGTGTTTGCAACAACACTTCACATTATCAAACTGTATGTCATTATCATTCTGTTTATAAGTTCTTACCAGAATGTCAAATCAAACACTATGTTCAGCAGATTTTTTTTTTTTTTGTTCAGTAGATGTTTTGTTATTCATATGCAGCTAGTCTAACATAGACATGCATGCATATGGAGGTCTCACCATGTTTGAAGCCTGTGTAACCTTCACATGAGAGAGAGAGAGAGAGAGTTGCCTGCATGCTGATTAGCGCATATGGCATATACTTATTGAATCCTTTAAGTATTTATCTGGTCATGCCAAGCATGGTAGAAAACTTCTATGCCAACTGGGGAAAGGGAGACTCCTCATAATGCAAACATATCAAGCAATATTTGAATGATATTAAATGAGAATAGTAGGTGATGTTTGAAAGGGATGAAGAAAATTAGCAGGAAATGTATAAAGGAACACAAAAATATATGAAATATGAACTTGTGAGAGTTATAATTAAGAGGATCTCACTAACTGAAGAAGGAAGTCTACTGAGGCTTCATAATGGTCATTGACATTACTTAAGACTCTTGAGAAGATATAATAGCAAGGTTCTCAAATTGCATAGGGACTTAGGGAGTATTAGGCATTGACCCCTATCACCAAAATGATCACCAAAATCAAATGCATCCCTATCACCAAAATGATCTAAACAGAGAATAGAAAAAGGTACCCCTTAAAATCAATAGCAGTGGTCCTGGAAGCCAATCTCCAAATTGCGTCCCAACTATGCATTTGAAATAAAAGAAAAAAAGTAATATGTCAAACCTTGGAAAAAGAAATTGTGATCTAGCATCTTACCAAGAAATCCTGTTTTAGATGCTTAGGCCCAAATCCAAAATCATACACCATATAGAAAAGGCAGATCCTTGACATAAATCCATCCGTTCTTATAACAACTGTTAGCTAATTTGCATTTGTCTCCATTTGGTAATATCTGAATTCCTCAAACTAAAATTAAAATAGCCATTAAGAATATTAAGCTAGGCAGATGAAGGACAACCAAACATAAGTTCATCAATCATGAAGGAAGAAAAAATCTAGCAAGTGAACACATTGATACCCACCATTCTCATCACCCAATTTCAGAGTTCATTTCCTTGTTTCAAATTTTCTCCATTCCACTGATTACAATTACAATATTTTTCCTTTTTAGAAAAAGAAAAGCAATGATCTAATTTGAAAAATAATTAATGCAACAAAATAACAGATCCACAAGCATATTTCATCCAAACATACCCAGCACCCAAATTCGAGATTTGCATTTATTCCTCCATTTATCTCATAATTCCTCCACTTCTCCAACGACATCCATCTATAACCACAATTAGAGATCAGTAAGCCCAGTCCAAGAAAAAAAAAGAAAACAAATCCAAAATCCCCCATCAAACATAAACAACAATGAATAGATGCACCACAATCAGCAAATCCAACAGCAACATTCCTATCAACCAAGCTGTCACCTTGTTCTCCTTCCTCAGTCTGTTTTCTTTTCTCTCCATTCCTCCAATCAAAAGATCTAATACTATAATGGAACATCACTACCTCATATAGAATTAGATCATTACCAACATAACCATGAAGCAAGTTGTCACCTTTCTCATGTTCCTCCACTAGGTACACCGTTCTTCATCTTCCTAACTAATCTTGGAAACACGCCCGTGACCATCAATCTAACAAAATCGCAGAACAATGCAAAAAGAAGCAAAGAAAGAAAGAAAGGAAAAACACAGATCTACCATAATTACGCATCGATTCCTAATTTAACAATAAATTCCTCTAAGAAAAAGTCGTAGACTTAGTAGTAGTAGGAGGAGGAACTGAAACTAGGTAGAGATAAGAAGAGAGGGGAAGCATAGCCAAAAGAGCAGCATACTGTTGAGCTCGTGGAGCCAGCGGGAGATGGAGTCGAAGGTGGAGCGGCGGGAGATGTCGTAAACGACGAGGGCACCGAATGCGCCGCGGTAGTAGGCGGAGGTGACGGCGCGGAATCTCTCCTGGCCGGCGGTGTCCCAGATCTGGGCCTTGACCTCCTTGCCGTCGATGTCCAGGGTCTGGGTCTGGAACTCCACCCCGATGGTGGCCTTGGAGTGCAGGTCGAACTCGTCCAGCGTGTACCGCGACAGCAGGTTCGACTTCCCCACCGCCGAGTCCCCAATTATCACCACCTTGAACAAATACTCCTCCTCCGCATCCGATGACATTCTCTATGCTCTCAATTCCCACACCCTCTTTCTCTCTACCTCCCTTCCTCTCTCTCTCTCTCTCTCTCTCTCTCTCTCTGTGTACTAATATTCTAGTAGCAGGCTATTTGGGTTGGTGCTGTTCTTTCTTCACTTTCTTTGATGGATTGATGGATATGGACTTCCCTGAGAAGACTTTGGGGGCAGCGAGACACGGGTCAAGATAGTGGAAGTCAGGCCTTTCTTACATCTTTGTTGGTCTATTTTTTATTTTTGGGCGGGGGACAGGCTTTAAGGAAAGTGGGTGTGGACACACTATGACCAAACAAAAGGCTACCCACCAACCCACCACGGCTGCACAGTTTGTACAGAAGTGGTGACTGGCACGCTCGTTCATCCGTCGCTTTTGATATCAGCCGAGCAGAATGTAGTTGGCAAACAGGAGAGGAACCCAACTATTTGATTGGATGCACTTGGACTCCAGCTGACGTTCGCTTACTCCTTGTATATTTTATCAAAATAATAATAATAATATAATAGTAATAACAATAAACACTATTTGCTTTACTTAAGAATATGAACATGTTATTACTTTGCCTATATGGCACTTACCCATTTGTCATAGAAACAAGAATTGAGAAATGTGAATGGCCATCCATGGAGAGAGCACCACATGCAACATTAGAACTAGTACCGTATGACGGTTAATAAGTGGTATATATTGAAATCCCATAATCTTCTCCATGTTGGGTTATGACGAGCAGGCCATTTAATTATTTTGGAGCTTGAAAATGAGATACCCCACATCGCATGCATGATGAGGGTTAGGAATATTGCACATGGCAAGGAGAATTTTGAGACTTGTGGGGCAGAGTGAATGAACATGCCCATATGATCATGCCACATGCTTGGAAAGGTTGGCCGGGAGTCAAGAGATCACCTGCTCGCCAGCCAAAGGGATCCGTCCACATGTTTGGCCAGAGTTGGGAATTTAGATGATGCTGCATTCTTTCAAGACCTTAAGATAATAGAAATAGCCTTGATGTTTCTAGATGTAACTAGCCTAGTTGTTTGTCCTCACACATGGTGATCCATCCAAGTTGATGATCAAGATTGTTCGTTAAAATGTGCATATCTCCGAATGCACAAGAACCAAAATTCAAGTAGATCCGATGGTTATTACCGTAGATTCAGATGAACATGTTATTCTGTCGGTGAAAGATCCATACACAGTCATAAGCCTCTGAAGTGTTTCACACTTCTTTCTAAACGCTTTGAACAATATTAGATCACAATGAATAACGTGTCATCTATATGGGAGACTTCTAAGAACTAACTTATATGTATTTAGAAACAAATACTTTATATCCAAGCTTCTGCATTTTGTATAGAAGAAATTACATGTAACAATGTGGAAAGTGTGATCTCCATCACAAGCGACCAATACAATACCAGCAATTTTTTGGAGAATAATACAAACAATTTTTATGAAATACATGATTCATGAATATACTGTGCTTTCTCTCATCATCAGGTAAGCAAGAAGTTTATGCATTTGCAGAGCCATGGGTTCTGGGGAATGCTATTGTGTCTCTAATGTCATCAAGGCCAGTGGCAAACATAACCATTTTCTCAAACACGAGGCTGAAACCTGAGTGCTTGACAGTACCATGTCTTCGAAGATCCAGATACCAATCATACTGTTCTTGAGGTAGGCCAAGCTCCTGGATCCTGTAACAATATTTGAGGGTGGGCCCCTTGTAAGTTGGAGTATCAACTAAAAGCTCATTGACCAGAAAGCATTAGCAAAAGAAGAAAGACAGACAGCATAAAGATTGCTTGTTAACTGGGATCATGGAATGAGGATCGGTTTGCCCAATTACTTATATTTTCAACATAACAGAGTCCAAAGTTAATTGTCTGAGATATAACTATTCTTAGCTCAAATCAGAGACAAAATCAAGCATAATAAGATACAAATATGACTGAATACCTCTTAGTGATCATATCAATGCGCTCCTCCATTTGGCTTCCCCTAAGCAGAACTCCAGCCTGTGGATGAAAATCCAGTTCAGTGACTCAAAACATTAGCAGTGCAGCTATCAAAAGCTTAATGCAGAACTAAAATTTACCTTCGGCACAATGATATCAAAAGAAGAAACTGTTTTCCCATCATCTCTGACATGCATATAAAATGGCTTAACTTCTTTTGGATGCTTATATATAATTACTGGCCTTTTGTAGATCTTATCAGCCAAATAACTGCCAGCATTGCAAACAAATAACAGAGGAATGTTGACATCATGGAAAAGGCACAATAATGTAATAAGGATTAATTGCATCTGCAACCATGCAAGCGCAAACTTATAAACTGAATTGAATTTCCTTGTTCTTTAACTGAAAACATACCTCTCATGCTCCTCTGATAGACCCTGTTCTACTTTAGTTTCAAAGGTCTGATCCTTTACCTGTTCATCAATTTCTATTGTTATGGATTCTCAATTAAACAGTTGCATGGATTCTGACAAAAAGTATTCTTTAAGACACCTGCTTTAGAATCTCCAATGCTTCTGCATAAGTAATTCTAGCAAAAGAACTTGATCCCACTGATTTAAGGCGATCAATGCAGTCCTTGTCCATATGTTTTGACAAAAATTTTATGTCCTTGGAACAATTTTCCAATATTGATTGACAAAGAAACTTCAAGTAGTCCTCCACACAGTTAATTGCATCCTGGAAGCATTGTTACATAAACTTTCATATAAAAAAAATTTAAAATTTCTAGACATATATTAAAGGATAGTCAGAAGTGGAGGATAAAATTCAAATTCTAGCAAAACATATTTTTTCCTCTTAATAGATTTGTGATATTTATCATCTAAACTGGTAATCAAAGGTAATTTGGTACCAATAATGAGCAACATATTGTGAAATATTGGTACTATGAGAATGGAAAGGCTTGATATACATTGTGTTGACCCCTTCCCCAACAGCTTAAGCTTTTGGAATGTAGTGGTTTGTTAATACTTAAAAGGTACTAAACCAATGAAAAACATGATTCAAGTTTAAGGAAGAAATGATGTGAGAAACATTGGTCGAGGGGACAATGGAACCCATTAATGACTGGTGAACTCCTAAGAATATAAGAAAGATTTTGCACCGAAAATCCTGGCACAAACCAAGTGTAAGGACAAAAAGATAATGCTTACATTTGTGATGCATTCACTACCTTACAGAATCATCCCAATAGACAAGCATTTAGAACTCAACAATTATGCCGGTTAACTGCCTCAGAGTTTCATAATAACAATAGTTAAATAAAATCACCAAGCCAACAAATGCATTGCATCATGTGAGCAGAACTAAAAGCACATAATTCTGAGAATACAATTGTTGTTTTTGGACCACTAGATCTACAGGCAACCAAAAACATCACGAAAGAAAAGGGAAAAATTAGAATAATCACTATAGTTGATAAATTTTTTAAGCGAAAATGGCACAGATTCCACAGTTCCTTTAATCATCAATAATACTTTCAAAAACCATGAGCTTTTTGCTTGCATGTTGTTCTGGAAAAATTGCTGATAAAAGAATGATGGCAGGCATATGAATTCTACCTTCGATCTAAGTAGTGACAGATATCTAACTATGCTGCAGGACTAGCATGAGTAAATGTGAATAAGGTGAGATAGGCTCAGTAGACAATAGCTTCATCTCTAGATGCATCATGGGAGGAGCAGATAACATATTGAAGGGGAAGGTCAAAGAAAGTAGAGTTGATTTTGAAATGAAACTGATATAAGTTCAAATGTTGTACCAAGGAAATGTGGATTGAGGTAGAGGGGCTTCTTTCAAAGCAAGGTACTCAAAGGCGAAAGGCGGCCTTAAGGCGCGTGGGGGATCTGGCGCCTTGAGGTGAGAAGCGCTAGAAAAGCACTCGCCCGAGTGAAGTAAGGCACTAAAATTGGAGAAAAAAATAAAAAATATGATATCTAAATAAATAACAACTAGAGATAACTATTGTAAAATGAATTACCATATAATTAATAATTCAAGTATAAAACATATATAAAACAGTAAAATGCTCAACTAATTCAAGATAAAGTATATGATAACAAACTATAAGCAGCTCTAAATTCATAAATAAAATAGAAAATATAGCAAGCCCTAAAGTTCATCAATGGAGTCTCATAAATAAAAAAAAAACATAAACAGCCCTAAAGTGGAATCATATAAATGAAATAAAAAAGATAAACAGTCCTAAAGCCTAAAGTTCCTCAATGAAATTATCAAATTCAGTTCCACTTCCATAGTTGTCATCACTTTCATCTTCTCCTCGTCCATTGGATTTATATCCTTCAACATCTTCTTCTGTTACCTCCTATTAGTAATAGAGCTAAAAAGTTAAGTGAGTGGCCTTTTAGATTTTTTTTTACACTTTTCAGCCATTAAAAAAAAAGTAATCATAGAATTCACTGAGGCGCCAAAGGCATGCGCCTAAGTGAAGGAGCATCTCCTGAAGCATTAAGAAGTGATGACCCCTTCTGACGCCTCGCCTGAGCGCCTGAGGTGCGCCTTTTGGCGCCTTTGACATCATTGTTTCAAAGTAAATATTTGCAAGATAAATTTTATAAGTGTTTCAATAATTTATTTAACATTTCATTGTGTTTGAAGAGGTACAAACCAAAACAAAGAGTTGGAAGCTACCTAGACCATTTTGTTGATGTGATATGGTGAATGACCTCCCTTCAACACATTTTGTAATAGCATAAACAAAGCACATGAACTGAATCAACTATCAGGTTGGAAAAATGGTTTAAGCAGATCAGGTCAATGCATTATATTGGTAACTACATTCCTTTCAATAAAACAGAACATCAGCCTAATGTGCTCAGGTTAATACCACACTGGCATGTTACTCTCTTCACTGAAGCAGCAAAAACAAATGCACTTGGTTATGGTGTAATTGTTTACCTGGCTAAATCTGGTCAGATAGCTTCTTGTTTGAATTTTTTTGCGAAGCCTAAACCCTGACCATGGTAAAACATCTGGTTAAGTTTTAAGCTAGTGGCTGTAAGTGCTGACAGTCCGGTTAACATTGAGGATTTAGGTTCAAGCAGATCAGATCAGATTTTCAGTGAGATGTCTGTGCTAAGAAAATCATGCAATTATTTTACCAATTAATTTATATTTCCAGCACCTGTAATATTTTTTTTTCTATTTTTTAATTTTCTTCTCATGAAGTTGACACACTGAAGGAAACTTATTCCAGAGCAAGAACTGTGATCTTTACTCTGAGTTGCTATAAATAGATGAACTGTCCAGTTGTGAACCTAAGCTATTGATCCTTCAGCCTTTCTTTCTTTCTTTCTTACTTTTGTTCTTCCCCCCCCTTTTTTTTCATTTATCCAATGTCTGCATGTATGTTGTAAAGAACTTTTATCCTGATATCCAAGTCAACTCAAAAAGTATTTGGAAATAACAAAGGGATGACTAAGATGCAAAGTAGTATGCATAACACAACATGCACCTACCTCTAGTTCCGCAAAAGCCAGTTCAACCTCAACCATCCACATTTCTGCCAAGTGCCTTGGAGACTGAGAATCATCTGCTTGAAATACTGGTCCGAATGTGTAAACACTACTGAGTGCGCATGCATAACTTTCAAGGTGAAGTCTTGTTGACAATGAGAGAAATGCTGGACGAGAAAAGAAATCATTCGTGAAATTAACTCCTTCAACTCTTAATGAGGTTGATTTTTGTCTCTTTTCCAGCTGTAGAGCTAGCTTATTAGCCTTCTGAAGATCTCGCTGTGCATCAAGTAGAGCTTCTCTATTGCTGTCACTTCTTTTCAGCTCTTCAATTCTACTGCTTTTCTCCCTTATTGCAGCCTTGACTACTTCAAGGTTGATGCCTTCATGATCATCTGTTGTCATTAACTTTTCCCTATCATCTGATTTGCTGAAAAGAGTTGTAACATGAAACATCTTGCCACAGACTCTTGAATCTGTAGTTGTGATAATGGGCATGTGAACATATAAGAATCCATTGTTCTGGAAGAACCTATGAGTACCGTAAGATAGGATATTACGGATGCGAGTGACAGATGCTACCTGCATTATTAAAACCACCAATCAGAGAGCCAAAGGTTATATGCATATGCAGTTCCTTGGCCGCCCCCCCCCCCTCCTACTTTAAATGCACAGATTGCTAGTCTAGCTGTGACAAAGAAAGAACATTGATTTGTTATGTTCAATAATGAAATCAATTACCTTCAGCATGAATGATATAACAGCTTAAACTATCAGAAAAAAACCCATTTTCATATCTTTCCTCAAAAAAAATTATTCGAACATGTCCTGGTTTAAATGCATAAATAGATGTGATGATACAATATAAAAGCAGAAAGTTTTGGAGGCCTTATTATTTTTTGGAAATCCTCAAAGAAATCTCCTCTATATCACATTTTATATTCAGACTTGAACAGTATTCTATATTCCAGGATATTTTGTGTTTGTTTCCTAATTGTGTTAATTTATGGAGCAGGTTCTATCTATTTGGTAAATGTAAACTAGATCTCTGAAGTTAGCATGATTAAGCTGTCAAAATATAAAGAGTGCTCATACTAGACATTACACTTAGAGTGGCCCCTCGAAGAAACATATGAATTATGTTTTGTATCAATGCTGATAGCACCCATCATGGGTAGATATATGTACCCCTTGGCTTTGTCTATGGACCTAATTTCAGAGAGGCAATTCATTCAAGAACATTAGATTGCTTCCTTTGGAAACATAGTTGATGCACTAGAAGCACATATACAGATACACTTCAACCATGGTGGCCTGTGGATCATGTGCATTCAAGTTAGACTGACTAACTACTTAAAATGGAAAAACTAAAATTAAAATCTTTCTTGCTTTTTTTTTTTTAAAATTAAAAAAAAAGGAGCAAAGAGAATGGATGGATGGATGGATGTTATCAAACAAGGCCATCTCAAAGAGACTAAGAATAAGAGATCATCTCACAAAGTGATGGCATGTTGGTATAGCTAGTGCGGTAATTTCAGAAAAACCAAGTATTAATTGACAAGTGAAAAGGGTGCTTTCATTCAGCATATGAATTTCCACCTTGATTATAAAACTTTAGGAGCAAGTACTCCAATGAGTGCAAGAATTAATTACCTCATTAGGGATAACATAAGTACTTTCATGAAACTCAATCCATCACATACAAAGATTGAAAAGCATACATATGCAGACAACATTGTCTTTAAGTGCTATAATTGGAAGCTACTCTTACTAACACCCCTCTTTTTATAATGGGAATATAGCAACCACTAGTCAAAATTAAAGATGATCAAACTTTGCCATGAGAAAGGCAAACTAGCTATATAATATGGAAGATGATAGCAACTGCAGCATGAGTAAATTTGGGTTGGTCTACTAAGTAAGAGCTGTTAAAATGCACAAGATCACACATCAAGTGCACTAAAACACCAGAATGCGCCAAAGCAAACAATGAGATGGCAGGTTTGGTGATAATAATAACACTGAGGATTCCAATATTCCATTCACAGGCAAGCTGACATGTCACCAAAATAAATTACTAGGTGAAACATTTAAAATCTAATGCAGGGAGATGCAACTTAACTATCATGATAGACAGACCATATGAATTAAGAAACTGAACCAAGATGTGCATGTACAGAAGCCAGATGCAAACCCCTTATACAATTTTCAAGTGAAGGCCCATTCAAAGAAAAAGAAAGAGAATGCAGCAAGACATCCACATGCCATCTGATCTTGTAAAGTAGAATGAAACTTAAAAACTTACTTCTTGGCTTCCTGATCTGACTAGTTATATAATTTGGTAAAGATATTTTTGACAAAATGATAGCGTTAGAGCCCCAATGTCACTCATGGTTATAGAACCCAAAAGTGAAAAAACTATCAAATGCATGTTTTGAAGCTTGAAATTCAACTTACAATACTTGTACGAGGACGAAGGTGGGGATAAGCTCTGAGAAACTCTAAAGAAGACTTTCTATCTGCTAGTGGATATTTCTTTAGATCAACAATCCCAACATGTAGAATCTTCTCTACTTTAAGTTGTACAACGTGCTTGCGTGGCAATGGTATCTTCTCTAACACACCTTCGACCAAGACAGAAGTTCCAATAGACATCACTTGGCCAGGAAGAGACATGGAGGAGTCCACTGCTATCTGAAAAATGTTGCAGCCCAGGTCAATGAAAAGCCCCAATAGAGTGAGTTTTGTGTGAAAACGTTTTTTCTTTTTCTTTTTTTTTTTGGTGAAACCAGTATCAACAATTGAAAGCAATCAAGCAAATGCTCAGCATCTATATACTAATATCATGAACCTCGATGGCTTTCCATCATTTAAATCAAAAAAAAATCTATACTAATATTCAGCTAGTATGGTCTATCAGAAATGCAAAGAATTTGAAGACTTTCTTTGCCCATCTTTGAGATGCTACAAGCAATATAGTCTATACAGATATTTCACTAAGGATTTTTATATCATTACTTACCCATTTAAACATACCCAGTCAATCTGTAATAAAAAATTGGATATTACGAATCATGACAAGGTTGATGTCAGGAAAAAAAAATCTTTTTTTTTTTTAAAATTCTGTTGTATAGACATGATATTTTATAAACTGACTAATCGTTTTACCAAAATCCAAACCTGAAGGTCAGCAAGGCAAGACCCATCATTAATCCGCAAGTAAGCAACAACCGGCTCGCTTTTGGCTGGCTCTGCAGCAGGCCTCTGATCAGCAGCTCCATCTTTTACCATCAAAATCCTCTTAATTAATCTGAGGATTGGCACTCGAGTCACCAGGGATTCGCAGCATGTCCCGTCCTGCGCCGCTGTTGGCGCCTCAAGTATTGGCACTCGAGACACCGAAACACCCTTCCCCGCCTTCTCTTTTCGCGATCTAACCCATCCCCCCACCACAACTCTCTCTCCAACCAATCCCAGCCCCTTGTCTTCCCGACACACGATCGACCTCAAGACCACCCTCTTTGAGTACTTGAACCATTCGACCGATTGCTGCTGTTGCCGCGCAGCGACACCTGCGCCCTCTTCGGAAGCCATTTTGTTTCTTTGCGGCGAAAAAGAATGAAATGTGAGAGGAAGTGGAGACACAGAGTATATAAGTAGGAGAAAAGGAAGAGATTGGGCGGGTGGGTTTCGTGCGAGGATATTCGGAGGTGAAGTAGAGAAGGTGTGGAGACATGGTGGGAGGAGGAGGAGGAGAAGAAGAAGAAGAAGAAGAATGCTTCGCTTTGGGAAGCTTTGGCGGGGAAGAGAAGGGATTCTATTTTGCTGCGATCGTGGGAAAGGATAGAAGAAGCGTGGAGGGAAAGGAAGCAGAGGGTTCGAGCTTTGGGTTCGGGTTCGGAATTTCTTCTCTGCTCGGGGTTTCGTGCCGTGGGGATGAAAATTTTAATTTAATCCCTAACTTGCATACTTCTTTACCGGAATATCTCTGCTATTGCAGTACATTTAGGATCGATCTGATCGGAGTAGGGATGGCAAAATTAATCTGACCCCCGATGGGTATACATCCTTTCCGAATCCGATCAAATCCAAAAAATAAAATTTGACTGGGTTTGGGTTCGGATTTGGGTAAAATCCGAAAACTATAGTACGGATATGGGTAGGATATGGATAGTGCTATTTTCTACCCGAACTCGATCCGAATCTATGGATATGAGTAATACCTGAATCCATATCTGAATATATATATATATATATATATATATATATATATATATATATATATATATGTATATGTACATACATATACATACATATACATATACATACATATACATATACATACATATATATATATATATATATATATATATATATATATATATATACATACATATACATATATACACACACATATACACACACACATATATATGGTCTCTCTCTCTTTCTCTCTCTCTCTCTCTATATATATATATATATAATTATATATATATATATATGTATGTATATGTATGCATGCATATATGTATGCATGTATGTGTGTGTGTGTTAGAAGTGTGTATGTGTGTATGTATGTATGTATATATATATATATATAATTGGTAATTCTATTTTTGATTGATAATATGCATAAAATTATTTTATTTTTTTTTTGAGTATAGAATGGACGGGTATGGGTTGGGTATAGGGCAGATATGGATTGGGTATGGGGAAATGGGTTACCCACGAGTATCCCCGAACCCGTTGGGTATGGGGATGGGTATCTCTTTTCTTACCCGATTGAGTATCGGGTAGGGTTTGAGTATAGGGTATTACGTTCGGGTTTGGGGATGGGTAGTATACTACCCGACCCAAACCCTACCCATTGCCATCCCTAGGTTGGAGGTAACCTGATATGAAAAAAATAATTCCACGTCAGATTGATATGAAAAATAAAAAAAATAGATGATAAAAAATATTTGATGGATCAATATTTATTTTTTTTAAAAATAAAATAAATATCATAAAAAAATTAATATTTGATAAATTTTTGAATGATGATAATATATATTTGATAAAAATTATTTTTAATAAAATTGTATATGTAATCATTGAATTTGTTCTGATATCTTTCTAAATTTATTCAATAAAAATTTTTTATTAAAAATTTAAATTAAAGAAGACATTATGCAAAGAGTTATATGATTATAGTCATTATCTAAAAATTAATAGAAAATTATAATATTATTTTAGTATTTAAAAAATTATTTTATGTTGAAAAATATATTTGTAAGTTTGATCATATTTTGATATAGATTTACTTTCAATCAAATGTAGTAATTTTTTTTTAAAATTATTTTTTGTAGTAATTTTTTTCACCAATCAAATATAGTAAAAATTATTTTTTTTTGAAATTATTTTTCTAGATAAATAATCTCTAAAAATTATTAGATTATTCTATAATCTGACATACCTCAACCAAATAAATCCTTAATGAAAAATATTCTTTTCCATAATGCCCCTTATCATGTGAAGTCGGCAAATGTGCACAAAATCATTTTTCCTAGAATGAACCAATAGCTACAACACTAGTTTTTCTTTGACAAAAGACCCTCATTGTCATTTTGTTCTTCCCAAAATGACTTTCTTTTGGGTCAGTATTTCTTTCCATAAGGTTTTCATTTATTTGGGATTGCGCGGGCGTGGGGCTACTACCGGAGGATTTAGAGTTATAAAACCAGTGTTTTGGTTTACAAGACTGCAGTTGCAGCAAGTAACTTTCCAGTATTTATTTTCTCACAATTAGAATCTGAAAATGCTGTTACCTTTTTGATTAGTTATGTAAGTAGGGGTATCCCGTTATCCCTGAAAAGGAGACTTATCACATTCCATAAACATTACCCAAAGTATTATAACCATTATAAATCAAACACAACATCTTGCATTCCAGTGTCTATAACACAGTAACAATCTAATCCAACAAAATTATATAATATAAACTACGATGCTCAAATATATCTATTATTCAAATCCAGCATATCTACCATTCAAATCGGTTATCAGCTATTGAGCATAAAACTATTTCATATTTAAACATAATAATGCCATTTCAATACAATATTTTACTTGTGATAAGATAACAGTTCAATCTAAGCGTGGCTTAATTATAACCATAATGATACAGTTTTTATACAACCATACAAATCTGTATCATACTACATCCAGAGTCACACCACCTCTTCTAGTTCTCCTTAATATGATCTTCTAATCCTTGGCATCCAAACAATAGGACTTGCACATTATAAAAGGCAAACAGCCAGCCATTTGAAGGTGATTATCACTAAACACGATGAAACAAATTAACCATATATAGAAAATAATGTGGTCAAGAGGTCCAGTTTCTAAGGCTTTAGGTTATATCTCGAAGCCATTATAACCAAACGCCAAAGCCCCTTAGGAAGCTGAGCTCTGTGTGTCCAAAAAGATCAAACAAGATACACATATATGTACACAATCTAAAAGCAATATCTACAAATGGATATTACTTTCTACCCTGAAATAAAAGATGGAAAACAGTTCATCTAATGCTTTCAACACTATTATCAAGAAGGAAGCTTGTAGTTGTAGCTGAAAACCAATGAACTGTATGCTATCAAAACCAATACTTCGATAGCAAAAAGGAAGAGGAAACCAGTAATAGATAGAAGTATAATTATAAAAGGGTACGTGACAATCATAAACCTTAAGCATAAGCAGAACCGGACCATAATCATAGAGCTGAAAATCATAAAATCAATAGGAATATATCTTTGAAATCAAGAAATGATTAAGTGGCTGCTGGAAGCGAGTGAAATGGCAATACAATAAATAGCACAGCAACACATATATCTCAAAACTAAAATGATTCACAAATAGCTCAAGATATACTTGCGTCAACTGACCAATTATATAGAGCTTAATAACAAGAATAATAGCAAATAGCCCCAGATTAACCAACCAATCACATAACACCTGTGGCAACCAACCAATCAAATAGATCTCAACAACAAGAATAAGTCAAAATAGCTCAGGATCAGCCATTTGAAGATAAGTATATAATAAATGCCATTTCTGATCCTAAATAAGGAGGATCTGTATCTCAAGAATGATTCCTTCTCAGTTGCAAATACTTTGGAGGATCCCTAGTTTATATAAATATGCCAGAGAGTCAAAGTAATGGAGAATCAACATGATCTATTGAAAATCGAGGAACATATATTTGTGACTTTTATTCATGATAATCACTATACATTGACATGTGCTGGGTCTACATTTAGGTGTGCTTCAAATTGTCCAAGGTCGACCTCCACTTCCATACTGATTCAATCGAATTTTTCTTTCCCCTGAACTGATGATAAAATCCATGATACTAAGCTACTTCTCAACAACTGCTTAAAAAGAAAATAAATACCTTTTTCTTTCCACAATGAAGCTCCTCTTAGCTTTGATCTGTTGATAGATTTGTGTGAATATCTGGTTCCTAAAATGCTGTAGGAGTCTTAGAGGTGGTCGCTAGCTTACAAACCTACATTGAAGTATCTAGTTGATAATAACAAAATTTGCTTTGGCACTCATGATGCCTTAACAGTCATAATCCTCTATTGAGGTTCCATCGTACTTCAGAACCTCTGTTTAGCACCCACACTAGCTTCATAGTGCTTTATAAACCTGTTCTGCCTGAATAGATGATCATCATGACAGATACATATCTAGAAAAATGGACCAAGATAAAGCGTCACCATCGGGTTATGAACTCAAGTGTTTGATGAATTGTACGGTATGAACTAAGTTCCAGAAAAATACATGACCAGGACTCTTGCTAGCAAACATTTCAGATAGAGCTTCTCCAACATAACATAGCAGTTGGAAAAGTCATGTCCCACCAACAGCTCCAATGGTAGTAAACTGTGTCTAAGTAAATAACTCGTGCTTGTATCTGTTACATCATGCTTCTAATCTATCTAATATCCTATGATTAGAGTAGGCCTGCTCATGTGTTGGGCTAGGCCGGCTTTGCCCAAAGGTTAACACAATTTTCTTGGGCCCCGGATTGGCTTATCCTTCAAGCCTACCTTGTAGGCCCAAGCATGGCTCTTACTTGAACTTCAGGCTACATCTCAGACTCCATAATAATTTTTATTTTTTTAAAATATAAAAATACTACAAAAAGCTTCAAAACATATTTATGAAATCTAAATATGAATAATTAAATATCAAAAATAACCTACAACATGTCTATTATCTCATTAAATTCACATATCAACAATAATTGTCCGTTATGTCTACAAATGCATCAAATACAGACAAATAACACAAGAAATTAAAAAAGAAATAAGGCCAGTCTTTATTGCCCAAGCTTGACCTCGGCCCGTTTATTAAGTGGGCCTATTTTCTAGGCCTAGCACAGCTTGGCTAGTGCGCTTAAACCTTGGGCTCAAACTTGCATAAATGTTTTGGGGTCGAGCAGGCGGGCCGTCTTGACACAGGTCTGGATGAGAGTAAAAAAATCATTATGATATCATTCAATGAAATTCTAAATAGTTTAAAAATGTGGAATGGGGAATCTTCTTCCCATCATCATAACAACAAAAGAGGCCTATACAAAGTTTTAAGTTGGTATTCTAACAAGAGCAGTGCAGGGTAAGAACTCTTGCATTAGGATTTATTTGGCCTTTGAGAAGAGAGGCTGAATACAAAGCCTTCAGGCCTACCATTTGCCCTTGTCTTTGTAACTCAAACAACATTAACTTCAAGATTTTGTATCGAGATCCCCTCCAAATGGATTACTCCAACAACATTTGGGTGGAAGACCATTCTGTCCTGCAAAAACTGTAGGAAAGAATTTACATACGTCTTGTACCAAATGGATCACTCCAACAACTAGTTGGGTGAAGACTATTCTGTCCTGTAAAAACTGTAGGAAAGAATTTACATGTCTTGTACCAACTTAGAGAGCTAAGAGCGGTAAAACGAATAACTTCCGAGCTTGCTCTGGATTAATCTGGCATATTTGGGGACAAGCCATAGCCTATCCTCTGGTTGCTGTTGTTTATTCACAGCACAAGCATTTCTCATCCACTCCAATAACAGAAATACCTCCACCGATCATCAGACCAAATTTCTTTCCATCCGCTTGGCGCATGATAATATTCCATCAAGCTTATACAAAGCAAACCTTCGCCAAGGTTTTTCGCTCTATTGAAGAGGGACCTACCTGAAATTTTACATGGGAAAGAAAATAGAGAAACTTAATATATACAAATTCAAGAATTTAGTGTGGAACTTGCCACAGCAGCCGCATCATGATGAATAAAACACAGCCCTGAAAACGGGAGTAAAAGTTATGATAGTACACCCATTAAGCACGGCGTTTACTCAAACGCCATGAGTTCGGCTCATGATATCTGTCATATAGTGGTTCAATACGCTCTTGCCTCTTCCTTTTGCTCAACTTTGTAGGATCTGCAGACTTATAAAATCTTGGTGCCAATTCTACTAACCATTTGGGATCGATGACTGTTACCTCCCTCATGTATTCTTTTGTTGTCATAACCAACTCATGATATATGACCCAATCTGGTTGCCTCTGAAATAAAGCACTGCTTGGATGGATGTACACCGGCTGGTTCTCAACTAGGGTCCTGTATCCCTCCTGGGGGTCCTTCCTAGCAGCATGGAAGAAGAATCCTGCAGTAATTGCCTTCCGTATCTTTGTAAAGTTTTTACCAGCACTGACGACATCCAGTTTATACCTGAATAAGCAGTGGATGGCAAAGGTTAGAAAATATGTTCTGAAATCATTTGGATCACTTTTAATAGAAGGACAAAAGTGATAGAAGCAATGCATTATTATCCATAATTCACCTAAAATTCTATGATGGGCCCAACAAACATGTCTCGTGAAATATGTCAATATGACAATTTTAAAGAGGACTGTTTTGAGTGCTTTTGTTTCTGTAACAAAGTATCAGATCCTCATAGCTTTCGCTTTTCTAATAAAGTATCAGATCCACAGCAGTTGTTCTCAAGCAACAGGAATAATTTGCCTAAGTATGAAAATTTGAAAGGTCAAATATATATGTGGAATGCAAATTTTCTTTTTCCTTATGGAAGATATAAAAAGGACTTTAAAGAGAAATTTGAGTAGAATTTCTCCTTCTCTATGAAATATGTATAATCAAGACTTTCATATCATTTGTACTACTGTAATTAACAGCGTGCCACCACTAGCATATTGGAGATGTGTAAAGAACTCCTCTCATTACCAATAGAGTTTAACAAAACATATCATTTTGCCCATATGACCAATCTGCTAAAATTCTTCAGAACCAAAATGCGAGAGCGAGAGCGAGAGAGAGAGAGAGGATGCGGAGGGGGGAGGGGGGGGCACAGAGAGAGAGAGAGATGTGGGCTCTTTGTTAAAGTCCCTTGCATGAACCCTAGAAGCTCTTAAAAGATATAATTCAAAAAATTATGAATATTTATGTCCCAAAAAAAATTTACGAATATTTAGGATTTTTTATCCACCTATACTTTTTCTCCTATTTTCCATTATATTTAGTGTAAACAGTAAGAGAGTCTACACTATGAGACATTTAAAGAAAAATACAACCATGCTTTTGTTTTTTCCAAGTCAGCCATAACCCACTCAAACTACAGTTAGAATAAACCATAAGAACTTAGAATCCACGTCATAAACATTTTAAAGAGACATGGACCCATTTTTCAAGTCAGCCATTAGCCCAGTCAAGTAGAGATGAAAATTATCAAGATACACAACAACTAATCAACCCTCACTGAAGCATTATGGTTATTCAGATATTACGTTAACAAGAAACCTTATCAAACTTTCAGCCACCACTTCAATAGCAAGTTTGGAGGTTCACAATCATTAGAACAGCAATGAATTGATTCTTGGAGATAAGAGCTACTGGGGTGGCATCAATTCCTTTGCAGGGAAGTTTGTCATGAAATCCCTAAGGTTTACCATCACATCTTTTCTTAAGAATGTAGCACAATTTCCCGGAAACAGCATAACAAATTTTCATACTAAGACCTTTCTCCCCATCTGAGCATCATCTCTCCTATTTTCTACTGAGTGGACTCAATTTAATCTCTTGCATCTCTACTGGCCTCCTAAACCTCTTTACATACTAGCTGGCAAGATGCAGTACCCCAATAATGTAAATCACGAACTTCCTAAACACATCTAGATATCTTCTCCATCATCACAACTTACTCGATGAAAGTGGTTCTATTGTCATTAATCATCTAGAAATCTACATAAAGCTTAAATACAGTTACCATCAAGGTCATGGTTAGATACCTGAATTAGTGGACTGGTGCAAAGCAGATCATCAAAGCACTCAAAAAAACATATGTGGGTTCAAGAAAGACTCCAGAAAGATGAAGCCTCTGTAGAAGATTCTGGCTGCTAAAGATTTGACAGGGATAAGTAATCAAATTCTTTTAAGAGTTCAAGTGATAATGGCATGACCGCAGTATAAATTAGTCTCAAGTTCCCACACTGGATACACTTTAGGATAATATATGAAATTAACAGATATCAAAATGTAAAACCAATGACCATTGTTAATTGTTATAGCTTTTCAAGAACTGGGGACACACATTAGCGGTAATCAATACATAGGGCGACTTGGAATCAAGTGAAGACCATTGAAACATAACTGAAACATATAAGAAACAAGGAATAACTTAAATGCACTCTATCATTTCTTGATGACACTCTAAAACACACACTAAAAATGCAACGAAGTAATTGATACCATGCACAATATGAAACACAAGGATAGAGGCAGAAAATATACCTAGAATAACTTAACATACAGCACGAGTGAATATGAAACATAAAACATTTGCAGCAGATGCCATACACCACTTAGATCATACTGTAGCTCAAAGATGCATGTGCACCTGCAAATATGCAGATAATCTATATAGTGCATGCAACAAGGAATGATAACCAACATCACAACTATCCAGACCATAAATAATTGACCTGTACAAGTCAAAAAGTAAACTAATAGATGAATCAAAAGGTAAAAGTGCAGAAACCATACCTGTCCATGATAGTAAGAAGCTGCTTTCTGACATCTTGTGCCCTCCGAAGGGAACGCGACTGCACAAAGTTTTCAAAGCACCATGGCCCAGAAAAATTTTTAGCCTTCCAAGCTTCATATACAGCAAGCAATGTTAAGTGGTCACCTTCTGGCTGAAAGAACTTGGCTCTTTTCTGATCCGCTTGAGCTTGCTTCTCCCTTGGCCTGTAGAAGATATTCCCAGTCTGAATCATTGCTATAATGGTCAAAATCTCATCACTGCACCCTAGGTCAACGCTGGCCAGAAGCATCTTTGATAATGGTGGTTCCAGTGGAAATTCAGCCATTTTTCTACCCAATTTGGTTAGAAGCCCCTCCTCATCCAATGCTCCAAGACTGTATAGTTGCTCCATGGCAGATATGAGTGCTTGAGGTGATGGTGGGTCCATAAAATCAAATGACAAGAGGTCATTAATCCCCATGGCCTTCATAGTTAGCGTTGTTAACCCGAGGTTGATTCTTTGGATTTCAGGAATTGTGGTGGGTGACATTTCATTACGGTAGGCACTCTCTGTGTAAAGGCGGTAACACTTCCCTGGGCCAGTACGCCCAGCACGCCCAGCTCGCTGCTTGGCTGATGCTTGCGAGATGGGAGTGATGACGAGCGAATCAATCCCTTGTTTCGGGTTATACACATTTTGCTTTGCAAACCCAGGATCAACAACATAATATATCCCATCAATTGTCAAAGAAGCCTCGGCAATATTGGTAGCCACAACCACTTTCCTCTTTCCAGGAGGTGCAGGTTCAAAAATCCTGGATTGCATTTCGCTTGGAAGAGCACTGTATACTGGCAAGATAATCAACTCTGGAACATTCTTTCCTAAACCTTTCATTCTCTCATAAAGACACTGACAAGCATGATCAATTTCTTCTTGGCCAGTCAAAAAGACAAGAATATCACCCTCGGGTTCCGTCAGGTGGATCTGCAAAACAGTAATTAGTGCTGCATCTAAGTAATCAGTCTCTGGTTGCTTTGTGTAGAGTATCTCCACTGGAAATGTTCTTCCCGGAATGGTGAAGATATTGCAGTTAAAAAAATAACCAGAGAACTTTTCTGCATCAAGTGTGGCAGAAGTGACTATCAACCGAAGGTCAGGCCTGCGTTTCACTAGCTGTTTTAGTAAACCAAAAAGAACATCGGTGTGGATTGTTCTCTCATGAGCTTCATCAAGCATGATAACAGAGTACTGTGAAAGGTTTTCATCGACCAAAATCTCCCTAAGAAGCATACCATCTGTCATATACTTGATCACTGTCTCTGGACTAGTGCAGTCCTCAAACCTAATAGCATAACCAACCTCTTCTCCCAAACGACAACCGAATTCTTCTGCCACCCTCTTCGCAACCGACATTGCTGCCACCCTACGAGGCTGCGTGCACCCAATTTTACCTCTTGTTGTGTAACCTGCCTCTGCCAGGTATTGAGTCACTTGTGTTGTCTTCCCTGAACCGGTCTCACCAATGACGACCAGCACCTGGTTATCATGCACAGCTTGAATCAGTTCTTTCTTTAGTTTATAGATCGGAAGACTCTGCCTTTGCTCCTGTATTGAAAGCTTTGACCTCTGCCCAAAAGTTAAAGCCTTTCCATATGCATCTTTCTTCCATTCAGGCATGTCATAGGCAGACAAACCAACACCCCTCAGCTCCTGAGCAAGGTGCCTCTCACCTGTCTCTGGCATAGGGTCCTCCCATGGACGGTTAAGATCCTTCGGGATGGAATCAAGCATTGTCCTCTGCTGCTGCTCTCGGACCTCCCTCCTCTCCTTAATGAGAGCTGACTGGAGAGCTGCCGCCCTACTCAAAGAACCTTCTGGATTCTTGAAAATCTTGACAGGGGACATGTCAATTGAGAACCGGCTCTGCCCTTGCAAGAATGCAGGCTCATCCTCATTAAGCTCAATTTCAAGCTCTTCCTCAGCCCCCTCTTCCTGATACAGCAGCCCATCGCCATCGTCATCGAACATAGGATACTCCCTCACATCCAAAACCCCAGAAGCAATCAACTGCTTCGCCTCCCATTTCTCTGGTGAGCTCATCCTCTTCAGCGGCCGCCGAGATGGTCCATTTCTTCCTCCTCCACGATTGTGATGCCCGAAAGGCCAGTCCTTGTCACTGGCCCATTGTTCCCACTTGAAGGGTTCGCCCTCAATGCCTCATCCTCCGAGTTCTTCCTCATTGGAAGCAGATCCTTTCCGGTCTTCTGGTCCACATCCCTCATGGAAAGGCTAAGTTTCTGCCCTGACACTGAGATCACCTTCACGAACACTTCTTGATCGCGCTTCACTGCATCCTTTGCATTGGCGACCCTTCTATTTGCAATCTGGGAAACATGGACCAGACCCTCCTTCCCCTTGAAATCATTCAGCTGGATGAAGCACCCCGTATCCATCACTCGCGAAACCCTACCTTTATACACCCTATAGAGCTCCGGCTCGTCCGCATACCTCCGATTACTCGGGTTAGGGTTTCTCCCATCCCTGCCATCTTCTTCCTCCTCGTCATATGCCCTAGAATTATCATCCCTATCTCTATCCCTATCCCTTCTGTGACTCCTATCTCTGTTATGTCTGTCCCAGTCTCTGTCTCTATCTCTATCTCGCCTATACTCTCGATCTCGATCGCGTCGCCTGTCTCGATCTCGGTCCCGATCTCCATCTCGGTCCCGATCCCGATGTCGGTGCCGCTCCCGATCTCGGCCGCCATCACGATCGTGGTGCTCGTCGCGGCTGCGGGCTTCAGACGCGGCCTTCATCTCGGCGTCGTGCTCGATCTCGCGGCGGAGCTCCTTGGCGCGTTCGAGGTCGTCTGGACGGGAGAGGGCAGGGAAGGCGGAGGATTTCTTCTTGTCTTGATTCTGGTCGGAGGAGGGCTTGGCGGACTTGGGCTTTGGGGGTACGATGGCGTGGATGATGGTGAGGAGGGTGCGGACGAAGTAGTCTGGCATCTCGGCGCCGTTCTCCTTGAGCTTGGCGTCGAACTCCTCCACCGTCTCGGACCTGCGGCCGAGCTCGGTGATGAACTCTGCGAGGACCTTGTCGCCGCACCCGACGTGGGACTCGAGCTCCGTGCAGATTTTGGAGACGAGAGAGAGGTACTCGAGTTTCTTCAGACCGTCTTCAGCAGCCGGCGCCATGGGAGGCCGCAAAGAAGGAATTAGGATTAGGGTTGGTAGAATCTGGAAAGCGGAGGAGATGGGAAAAAGCGGGATTTGAGGGCTCGGGCGTGGATCTGGTTCCCTTCAGAGCGGGCGCGGAGGTGGGAGCAGGCCTTGAGGAGGGCGGGGAGGGTGTGGTCGTTGAGGGGGATGGCGGCGCGGGGAGCAGCGGAGTAGAAGCGGAGGGCGCGGTGGGGGGCGGAGACGTCGGCGAGAGACGGATGGTGTTGCGCATGAATATTTTTGATATAAACTTCGTTCATTTCTTTTATTTTGGCCTTTCGCCATTTCCTTCAAAAATTAAAATAGACATTCGCCGGTTCCTATTTTAGAATTTTATTTTGGGGTTCTCATATGTTTGAGGTTCTGAGTTTACGAAATTATGTTATGGTGGAAGAATGGGGTGGAGGTAGAGGAATTCAAGACCAATGTAGAGTCTGTATCACGGATAATTGAGGTTGGTGCGGTCGTCTGCCCTTCCTGATATCAACCCTTTAATAATATACGGTATGTATGCTTGTTTAGTGAACATAATGATTAAAATAATTATCTTTTATCAATGACTAATATTGCTGCAAGGCTCCAAGTAGATGCTGTTGTGGTTGGAGCTGAATGTTGGTCGAGATCTAGGTTATTGGAGAGTACTTACAAAAAAAATGCACATTCGTCGGTCGGAGGTATTCTAGTGGGAGACCTTCTGATACTTAAATTAGCTGGAGTTTTAGAAACAGAGTGAGAAAAGATTACAAGAGTGGAGCAAGAGTTTTTGAGTATTTGTAGGTGCTGTCGCTTGCTTACTTGAGGTTTCCTTCGTATTTCTTTTATTTTGTAGTTGGATATATAAGCCACTAGCTGGAATCTATATTTGTTGGGCCTAATTCTGCAGGCCGTTAGGCCACGTTCTGATTTTCATCGTGGGATAAATCTCTCCTGCTTCTTCATATCAAGATTATTAGTCATGGATGTCAGGCAAAGGCTTCACCTGCATGCCTGGCTGAATCGATAGTGTCTGGGTTCACAGTTGGTGTGACCTTACCACATTATCTTGGGCATGCCTCGATGGAGGATCGGTTTCAATCGGTAAGTTTCTTCCATAATATATGCCCCCCACTTCTGAATTCAAATGACCTTTGGGCTTTGAGTGATAGGAGTAACTGCCTTGATAGTTGAAATGCCGACCTAATTCCTTCTTGGGCATGCTTGCATTACTACTTTTGGAAAGGATTCCTGGAGATTAATGATGTGTCATTTCGTGACTCGCTCTGTATTTATTAAAGAGGGAGCTCGAGGAGTCGCGGGATGACACTCTTGAGAGAAGAAATCTGAAGACTACCCTTAGACTTCCCCAAGACCTGCCATGTGGCAAGTCATGGTAAGTCCTGAAACATGCTTCGTGAGTTGTCCGACATGATTTGATCAGATAAGGATGTGATAAAGGGCTGCATGGTCTGCCGCTTCAGGACTGGCCAAGTAGCATGATCTGGCAATTGATGATTGGATCCACACCATTGATGGCTTGTATAAATGAGCTATCTATCGGATAGGATTTTCTATCATCCAACTATTGGTTGCTCTTTTGTTGCTATAGTCGTTAGAGAAAGGTTATTTTTTCTTTGTCTGGTAGTCACGAAGCCATTACCATCATCCATTGACTATGAAAAAGAAAGTGAGCTTCTCATGTGGAGAGTCCTCATCCAAGAGGTTGAGGAGCATCCAGCCAAAACTTTCCATCTCCGACTCGTGGTAGTCCTCGATAGGGACTAGGTCAGTCGCGGCTATAAGGTTGCACATTGTTGCCTTGGGGTCACTTCAGGCTCCTTCATTGAGCTGGGCCTCACCTCTTTTCGGAGGATCGGCGAGGTTTGGGATGGACCCTCATCTACCTTGGGGCAGCTAGGGGTTCGCTGAGGCTACAATGAAAGTTTCCACTATGGCTAAGCTCCGATGTATCGAAGAGTACAAAGCCTCAATGGATTTTGAGAATGAGCTCATTGAGGTGTCCTCGATTGGATTTATCCAGTGCTTCGAGGACTGCAAGGCATGCGTAAAGAAGATGGTCCCGAAGCTGAACCTGAGGCATCTCCACCCCGGCAACAGTGATGAGGAGGTCGGGGCTTTTCTTTGGATGAAGACTAGGTCTCCACCTTTTGTATTTGCTTTTGAGCATCTTTGCCTTGTTGAAGCTCTGTAATAAAATTTTGATTAATAAAAAATATATTTCATTATTTTATATCTAGTTTGAAACTTTTGCTTCTCTGTAATGTTGCTATGGTTGGCTCTTTACCTCGATCAAGGGCTCGAATGGCTTGGATGGATCGGTCGGATCTACACTCGAGTTGAAATCTCCCTTGATGTTATTTGAAACTTCTGCTTTGTCTGCATATGATGAATGAATTTTTGAAAGTTGCAGGCTTGCATGTGTGCCAAGCACCGAATGCTGATTGGTGCTACGTCGCTTTTGCAAATCAAAGAAGGTGATTTCACCTTGATGTTATGCAGCAGGGAGCCATACAATTTGGAGATTTGGCAGGATTCTCATTTAATGCTGGTATCTACTTTTTAGTTAGTGTAGCTTTTGAGGCCTTTATGATGGTGACATTTGTCGCGCAACTAGTGGGGCATTTGAATTTGCCTGGGTCTACCCCTTCTATATGTAGGAGCTCTATTGCCTAGGACTAGATTGCTTTGGCTATCTTCCTCAATATCGTGGTGGAGCTGCCTCACCTAGTATTGAAAGGTTGTCAGTGCCTTTCTCTAGCTTGGGAGATTTCCTTCTCCCTTCAATCAGTTGCTGGGTGCTTTGAGGAGGCACTTCAGTGGGCATCCTGCATTGGCATAAGAGATATTAGAAAATCCTGTTGCTCCGATCGAAAGATTGTGGAGGCAGCTAGCTAGACTCTTATCGCCTTGTCCTCTACAATCAGATCTTGGATCTTTCTAGAGGACTTATTTTTTCTCTCACTTAGAGCTATTTCCTAGCCTTCCTTGGAGATGCATCATGAAGGTGAGTGGGATTCCAAAGGAAAGTGCCTATGCCATCATGATATCCTTTTGAGGAGGGCCATTGAACATCGTAAGATGGGGAGTTCTACATTCTTCATTGGGGATCGCATCGACTCGAAGCTTGGCTTGTGCTCCGAAGGGTATCGATCGGGCCTGAGCTTTATATTTCTCCTTTTTTGTTGTAACGAGCTTTGCTCGATATAATGAGTTTCTCTAGAATGCATCTGAACCTTTTGAATGAAGTATTCCTTTCACTAAGGCTCTTTTTGGTGGTCATCTAGCACTTCTCCTTTTTTTGGGATGAGCCGACTCTTCTCTTGTGGTTGTCGTTGGCTTCTGCTAATGGTATGGGATTTTCAGAGGATTAATCCCTATTAGATTCAGTGGAACATATGGCTACAGTGGACCACCCATTGCTACAGTGAGCCGTGTTGGATTTTTTAGAGGATTGCCTCGATTAGCTACAGTGGATTATGTGGCTATAGTGGGCCATCCATGGTTACAATGGACCACGTTGATGGCTATAGTGAAGAGAAGGAAAACTGTTTCTCTTCGGAAGGCCCTGGTTATATCTAAAATTTATTTATTAATCTACATGAATAAGGATCAAATATTTACCTAATTAGCAGTGGAACCAGAGATCAAATCTCAAATAATCTGATATAAATCTTCACGGAGGTCTGAAAATACAGATCCTCTACTTCGCATGCACGTCAGACGTCGCAGAACAGCAGGATGAACTTTGATCCAATCGTCTTCGCAACCCAATTAAATGAGAGAGGAGATATGCTGGTGTGACACCTCACACCAGCAGGTGGGACACCCAAGGAGAGCCCACACCCAAGGGAAAAAGGGCAGCAACAAAGGGGAGAGGCCAAGGAGAAGAAGGGACCTCTCTCTCTTCTCATGCCTCTCTCTTTCTTTCTTTTTTCTCTCAATCTAATTTATTTGCTATGCATTCATAAGTAGAAACTCTTTCTATTTATAGATGAATCCCATGACCCAATAAGTATAGTAGTTTTAACTCAGATCTGATTTGAATCAGTCCAATACTAATGAAAGAAGAATTTCTACATGAGATAGAATTACCATCATTTATGACAACCACTTTTGCACCCCCTCTCTCACCCACATGGGATGCCCCAAACCAGCACCATTCTAGGTATTGGTCGGCTCACATGAGAGAAGATTTTCAGTGTAAGTAGGAATTCTCATATCTCATTAAAATGGATTCGATTCGAATTCAATTCGAAGCTGGTTCGAAATAATTTTGAAAGCTGTCAATCCCAAACTCTTTAGGACTTTTGTACCAAGTCTAACTTGAATTTTTGGATCAAATTAAGTCTAATTAATTCAGATCTAATCTAAAATTAATTAGCATTTAATCTAATCTTTCATATACTCCATAGATATAGATCAGAAACTGTTTATCTTCGAGATCGAACCTGAATCTCATGTGTAGTACTAGCTAGACATAGTCAACTTTTCAATCCCATTTGATCCATAACTTAATTCTCAATCAAGTTAGCTTATATGTAAATCAAGTCAAGTACTTCTAAATTAGATATATAAACATAGGTCAATTTCTTCCTACTTTTCTGACTTGTGTGCGTGACTCCATAGGTTCAAACACTATGCCGGTAGCGCAGGAACTAATTTCTGCACTAATCGAGATACCATCTAGCAATATTTTTGACGTCTATATAGGTTAAATTAATCTTAAAAAAATATTTCAGAAACCCATACATATGGTTACCGCATAATTCATCCTTTTGACCCTGAATGCTCTAGGATGGTTTCAGGTTAACTGTCAACCAAGATTGCTTCATCCACATTGGTATTTCAACCTTTCAAATCTATCTCATGTATTACCCTGATTAAGATTTTACTAAATTGAAATACAGCGATACATCAACTCCAATAATTCGGAGGGATCAATCTCATCTTGTCTACACACAGATTTCACAAGTACTTGACTGTATCTAGTAGCCTTCTATTACTACATTAAAAATTCAGATAGTTCGGCACCAAAGTACAATGAGTTGCTTGTAAGTTACTATGATGATCTCAGATCTGAAGGATACTTATATCCATGTGTTTCGTGGAGCAGCGCTTGACAGCAGAATGCTCAATAGCTAAGTCACTTATTCAGTGACGATATATCCGTACATCTCACTTGTATGCATATCAGTATCACCACACTCCTTGGTTAAGAGGACAACCAATCCATATGGCACACAACGACCTTCACTCGATAAAATGTCATCATCCTGTAATGACGTATTATTGATCGCGAATATATTTAAGAACTATACAATAAATCCTCTCTTTATCACACACTAACATAGTTCTAAGGACTTCATCACAGCACAAGAGTTCAAGAAAGATATTACTTTATAATAAAAAAATATCAGAATAATTTTTATTCAATTATCAATAATTCATATACAAAAAAAATTTAATCGTCATACAATTGATTTTAAGACATAATTCTCAACAACTCACACTTGAACTAAAGTCAATCGGAGCAGTATCTTATACCCATCTTCCATTTGAAATCATCGAACTCTTTTGATACTGAGAGAGTTTAGTGAAGGGGTCAACTAGGTTCTCTTTTTTGTCGATCTTCTGAAGC